>NC_088304.1:25325794-25667031 GCF_032854445.1 Liolophura sinensis | reverse complement strand
ATTATTAACATACTTTTAATATTTACTGAATAATTTATTTGATTGTTTAACGTCAAATAATAAAAAAGACTACTCCATACAATGTGTTACAGAGACGGGCGATGACAGTTTGGCAGTTAGCAAATGGTTACATATGTCGCTGGATGGTCGACGGATGGCGGCCAGACGAGCAAATGGTTACCTGTGTCGCTGGATGGTCGACGGATGGCGGCCAGACAAGGAATTCAAACAAATCTTAATGCAGCAGCAATATAATTTACTTTTTAACACCACGCAAAACATTTCACCATACCAATACAGGTGCAGCAATATTGTGACACACAAGTGGCACCCAACTGTACATTTATTGAGGGATGCAGCACTGACTCCGATTCAATTTCCAGCTTTTTTGGAGCGATGACCAGCTGAACGTTAACTAGAACCAAATTCGAGGCTCCGTAGACCCCATCCTGATATGACGACAGTAAGAGTGACTTAGTGCTTGGGGTCTAACGTCGTACTTGACAATTGACGACGGAGGAGTCCTTAGAATGCATGTAATGCCCCTCCTTGTTGCAGGACGGAATTCCACCGCTCTTTTAACCAGTGCTGCTTCACTGGGACGCCTCACCGAAGGTAAGAAAGCGGCCCCTTCATGCTGAACGCCAAGCTGAACGCCAAGCGAGTTCCTCTTTTGAAGTATGACTCAACCCAGGATTGACCCTGGATCTACCACTCAAGAAGCGGACGCTCTACCAACTGTACTAGCAAGGCCGGTCAACGACAATAGGATTGAACATAGATGGCTTAAGGAATAGTGGCGCGAGTGGTCATTCAGGTCATTCAGCCAGTCAGGTACAGACGTAGCGAGACCTGTTGACAGTAATAAAAGTAAAGACATATAGCACACAGAGTAAATCTAGAGATGCGACGACAGTGTGATAGCTGGCAAATAATCACACGTAACCGGTGAAATTCCGGCTTCTTGTCAGTTTACCTCATCTAGGGTTTTATTTTAACTGTTCATGTAAATGCATGGTATTCATCGTGTTGAATTAGATCACCACTTTGGATATATGAACAGTTGCATTCAATGCGCAGTTGAGATAAATATTTTGTTATCGACAACGTATATTCTAGGAAGATACACGGTTAGAACACTGATTTCACTCAGAAGTCAGAACACTCATTGCGTCTTTTCGACATCATCGAAAACCTTTGACCTCTTCTCTTTGCATGATTTTGTCCAATTTTCGTCTTTTATATGCTTTCTTTGTTCTTTGGTGGTTTGTGTTTGTTATACGTCGATTTGGGAATTGGCCTTGCGATTACTGACCTGGAACGTCCATCGAGGATGACAGTTGGTATATGTATCCCAGTAAGGCCCCAATGGCTACTCATGTAAGATGTTCATTGGTGTAAATACGTGTTACTGAGACCAAATTACGTGTCACTAAAGAACATGACTGGAAATGACAAAACTGTGAAACAATTTGCAAGGTAAAGAGGAATTTAGAGGACACAAGAAATTATTTTCTATACTATTTTGTTCATGGACCATATACAGCGGCGGTCAGATTTAGTGCACGTGTCAACCTGCATTTCATTGTAATATTCCATTGCCATGGAGATATGTTATTCGTCAGTTATGAACAAACCAATGTCTTAAGGCAGATATGAGTACAATATTCATGGACATAAACAAATCCAAGGTATAGCATATATACCAGTTAATACATGGTATCACGGTAATAGCAAGTGAACAATGCAATCCAATGGCCATAACCAAATAAGAAACACTTAACCTACAATATAAACTTTGGAACCAACAACAGAGTCAGCTCCCTTGCTCATCGCCCATGTCCTGTCACAATACAGAGCACAAGTTTCAGGTGGAATATGGTTGATCATTTGGCAACATTTTTCTTGAGCACACATTCGCGCGCAGCTTGTTATGTCTGAGTCTATAAGTAAGATGTCTGGCTTAGCTCTAAGTTTTGGGTTGAACACCATGTCGATGTGCTTCAAACCTGCAAAAAAAAAAAACATCAGTAAGTTCAGTCCTTATTTTTGTTTCATATTGCCCCCAACAAAGATGTAAAACAGAACGTCATCTATGTGTGCAAAAACCTTTTATCATCCTAGACAATTTCCCTAGTCTCTCTAAACAATTCTCTCTTTTATTTGTAAAAAAAAAGTGACCTAACTGTTTAAATTTTTGGCAAAGATTTTGTCATTAAATATAGTTAAAACCAGTTTAACTGGAGCTGTAGGGCATGAACGGTGTATCAGATTTTCCTTCAAAATCCTTTGGTCTTGTCTGCCCTTGACAGAATGGATTCTACACTGTTGATAACACGCAACGAAAGGGAATAATACATATGCAGTAAATTGCAAGAGACTTTATTAATTAAAAAGGAATACATGTAAAAATGTACATGTAAATTTTACAGGTACATAAATAAATAGTCGAACAGTCTCAATGAATTCTGAAGAGAAAACCACCGTAGTTCAATGCTTTTCGTGCAGCATTGCTTGAAAGAATTTTCCTGAGTATCATCTAAAATTTTGTTTCAAACAACGTAACGATAGGGAGTAATATGTATTCAGTAAATTTGCGAGGGAGTTTTAGTAAGTACGAAAGTATATATATATATATATATATATATATATATATATATATATATATATATATATATATATATATATATATATATATCTGTGTGTGTGTGTGTGTGTGTGTGTGTGTGTGTGTACATGTCTTTTACCAGACAAAAATCTATAGGTAAGCTGACAAATCTTACTTTTATAGATAGTCGTTGGACTTGTAGGTTTTGCCGTCCCTGGTGTGGCTATAAAATCAAGAAAATGACATATACAATGTAAAATATGACTTCTCTGTGCCTGAATCATGCGTGATATCTGTCAAAATTAAACTAATGATTGACTACTTGGCAACCAATAGATACCCAATCTTTCGCAATGTTAGTACATGTTCTAAAGCTTCACGTGTGGCCACATGAAACTAACCTTACTTCATTCTGTGTTGAGTTGCAAACTTTGTTTCAAGCACTACACATTAAATGTAACTCTTAGTGGTATATATATATGCTGCGCTGTGATAAAGATTGTTCCATGTACACAACAACAGTCATGTTATAAACATCATGACTTACGGCAGATATTTTACCAGACAAATATCTATAGGTAAGCTGACAAATCTTACTTTCATAGATAATCGATGGTTCTTGTTGGTTTTGCCGTCCATGGTGTAGCTATGAAATCAAGAAAATGACATATATCAAAGTAAAATATAACTTCTCACTGCTATGTGAATTCTGACAAGAAAGCCACTTCTTCAGCAAGTGGCAGTCAAAATCTCCTCACCTAACTAATCTATTATAAAGTGCAGTTCCTATCAATTTTCCTTTTTGCGCTCGGCTCTTTTTCTGTGCGCAGTTTATTGTAAGTTGAAAACGTGGCTCTTAAATCGAGCAACGCGCAGTGTAGCTAGAGTTAGAGTGGAATATAGCCCCAGATGCGTTGGAATGACGGTAACGAAAATGTACCGCGCCTTCACACACACATTAAAACTTCCTTAATGTAAAGTGATGTCCACCGAGTGGTCCCCACAATCAACTAATCTGTTCGGAGTTTCGCCGCACCGAAAACGACCCATGACAACCGCAAAAAATTCACAAAATAAATACATTTTCCGACACTACCCCCAATGTGGCCGCCCATCTCGTTCTGATTGACCTGGAACGTAACTTATTGGTTGACGCTTGGTACACGAATGTCTTGTTTCGACACATTGTTTCGTGCATACAAGGCACGTGATCGATGTGAGAAAAAGGTTCGTTCAAAGGATTATAATCCCTATTATAGCAATACTAGTCCTAGTCGCCGATCGGATGGAGTGTGGCATGGATCATGAGCTCACAGCATTTAGGTCGAGTCTCCTTCGTTCTCGCAAGTGATCGGCATTGTGACAGACGGCTGACGGTCACAGTGTGTGTAGTGTCTGAAAATGTACCTGTTTTGTGGAATTTGTGCCGTTGCCATGGGTCGTTTTTGTTCGGCAAGACTTGGTTGACATCGATTTACATTTTTTACCGTAACTCTAGCAGCACTTCGTGTTATTCAATTTAGAGTTACGAACCTCCGCAACTAACTGAGAACAGTGAGTTTTCGCGAATGACATAAAAGGTTACAGTTTTCACATATGTCTAGCCCGCATCCGTCCAACGTAAATTCAACAAACTCACTCACAATAGCGACTTTCTTTGATCTGCTTCAACTAACCGTGTTCTTATTATTTTGGAAAATGAACCTGGTGATTATAGATTTCGAATGTTCCTCCTGTCCTACGAGTGGTAAACGAATGTCACACTTTTAGATTTCATTCCGTCTTCGTTGACCCCTTTTGAGTGAAACAATAAAATACTTTAGGATTTACGCAATATACCGTATTCCTGTGAGAAGATGTAATAAAGAAGAACTGTTTTCTCCGTGGTATGGAACCTACATCTTACCTAAGGATGGCGCTCTGCTTGCCCTAGCGGACAGTTGAAGTATCTCGTTGGGTGGGCAGTGACGTGTAAATATTTATATACTTATTAACTCTTTTTTTTTAAATAACGGCCAGCATTATGGTGGGAGGAAACCGGGCACACAGCCCAAGGGAAACCCATGATCATCCGCAGGTTGTTGGAAGCCTTCCCCTGTACGACATGTAAATAGGAACGAGATCTGGAACTTTGAAGGCATGTGAAACAATCGTTCATTTATGAATATGTTTTATATTGTAGGGAGCCTCCGTGGTCTAGTGGTTAGTGGGCCAGACCCATGAGGCAGTCATCAGTCCGAAAGCTGTGAGTTCAATTCGAGTTCATGTTGGTTTCCTCTCTTGTAGTACGTGGGAAGGTCTACCAGCCCCCTGTGGATGGTCATGGGTTTTGACCCGGGCTTTGCCGGTTGCCTGCTTATGCAATGCTGGCGGCTGGTTGTATAAGTGAAATATTCTTCAATACGGCGTAAAACACCAATCAAACAAATAAATAAGTAAAATTTACACTGTTCCTTAACAACGAAATGGTCACATGGTAACCGGTGAAATTCGGACATCTTGTCAAATTACCTCAGTTACCGGTAATGGGTATTTGTGCTTACTACAGATAGGATGTCTCTGAAGATTCGGCTATATATTGTTTGGTTTATCATATTAAAACTGCAACCGGACAAAAACGATTGGGGAAGAATTGCACAGAAGGGTCAAAGATTATCACAGCTTGTATCCTGTAGTTTGGACTATACATGCAGAGACTAGAACTGAATAAGGCGCAGTTATGAGGCCCCGTCCATATTTACGTTTAGGTGTACTCGTTGTGAACTTAGAACGAAGAGAGTTGTTAGAATATTCCTCGAAAAAGAGATATTAGTGTAAAAGTCTAAAAAAAGACAGATGTGCTAGTTTAATATTTACTCGTGACCCTGTTTATTGACGACGGCCCCAAGCTGAAAACGAAGGACCGTTCTACCTCTCGTTACTTTATTAGCAGATTGTTGCAGTTTACATACCATGCTCACAGACATAAGGAAACTTGCTGGAACAGTCTTCTTTCTCCCACTGTAAGGTAGCACAGTGAACGCTTCAGAATGTTTTAGAAATCATACACAGACTTCTATCCCGAACCAGCCTTTAATAATTGTACCCACGTTTGACAGTTGATCCCAGTTGTCACTCTGCACAGGGGTACCTAAGGAGAAAAAAAAGCGCCATGCATAAATAATGAAATTACATAATGCCAAAACATGGGAAATTTACATCAATGTACCTCAAAACGTAAGTTTGCCCTAAAATCGTCTTCTAAAGTTTATTTCACTCCTTGTCGCGTACATGCGTACCTGAAAAGAAGAGACGTTTGAGTTTTTCCAGCCCTACCGTATAACACATTTCATGCCTCGATGGAATACAGGTATGTTCGGCAATTATACCCACAAAATTTCACGGTAGACAATCACTTTAATTCACATA
The DNA here is from genome assembly GCF_032854445.1 of Liolophura sinensis. Taxonomy (NCBI): domain Eukaryota; kingdom Metazoa; phylum Mollusca; class Polyplacophora; order Chitonida; family Chitonidae; genus Liolophura; species Liolophura sinensis. The sequence goes on along the minus strand of NC_088304.1, from coordinate 25,661,015 downwards.
CAGACCTGGGGGAAAGTCGACAACCGTAAATTCGTTTATGTGCATAGATAGTGGAACAAATTTTCCCCCTCACGCGCTTGGGTAAGTACGATTTTTTAGATTCATGTGAAATTGGAGGTTACGGACATGCATTATTGCATATAAAATAAAAGTTTTTACCAAAGATGGTAGCCATTTTTATTTGGAATGAATAAATTTATTTAAAATCTTTATTTAAATTCGATATATTTTCAAGTTGCATGTATATAGATTATGGGAAAAAATTTAGCAAGCTTACAACAAGAAATAAATCCCAAAATTTATCGATATCAAGAGCATAATGTGAACCATGAACTAGTAAAAACCATTTCACGAGGGATGCAGAGATACATTATCCTTCAATTGCATATGAACAGTGTATTTTTTAGTTTAGCTATATATTTACAAAACGCAATATTTAGATTCTAAACAAAATTTGCATTTTCTGTCAAAGCCACAAAAATTTGGATTCGGATGCACGTGTCAGTCTTGGCATTCCGCACTTTTGTGTAATGTCGGAGCCTTTTCAGTTCAGTTTCCAGCAAAATTATGACATTTTGGTGAATTTGGAACATGCAAGGCATTTGCTGTCAGTAGTTCTAGCTCTCTCAAGGCCCTATACTATTTGATGACTATCTTCATGAGGGGAAGTAACCTGTCAAATGTCGGTGGTTTAACGTGGTCACTTCTCTAACCATAAAAGTGATCAACATCGTTATTAAAGGCAAAGTCAACACTAAAATGAAGTATACATCGGATGAAATACAATATACTTAAAGACGTACAGCATGCAGAGTAAAACCAGAGCAGCGACGACAGTGTGATATCTGGCAAATGGTCACACGTAACCGGTGAAATACGGCTACAGCATAGACAGTAAAACCAGAGCAGGGACGACAGTGTGATGTCTGGCAAATGGTCACACATAACCGGACAAATACGGCTACAGCATAGAGAGTAAAACCAAAGCAGCGAAGACAGTGTGATATCTGGCAAATGGTCACACGTAAACGGTGAAAAACAGTCTTTTTAACAGTTTACATCAGTCAGGGTTTTATTCAACTATTCACGTGAATGCGTAAATAGTGGCAATTACACACCGCCTAGCACCATGGCTTAAGCAGAATTAGCTAAGAAAGATGCAGGTATGTTAATTGCAATTTATTAGATCACATTTAAAATACAACGAAAGACCATAATACAAAAAAAAGCAGTAAAAACTGTCCAGGAAAGTACTTGGAAGTATTTTTTAGAACTGTTCTGACCGAAAAAAAATGGTGTTAAAGCATCAGATTTTACAGTGGTCTGTTCTGAGGATACCATTGACGTCACATCCCTTGTTTTTGCCCTCAATATTTTTTATTCATGGTCAAATCGGCGAATGCATTCATAGATGTATGTGTATATGCATTTTGAATAATGAAATGTATCAGTCTTATGGATGTTAAGTTACGAAAGCCTTATGTGATGTCACGGGATCCAGTGTAACAAAAACGTCATCAAAGAATGTTCAAATATATTTTACTAGGTTGAACTATTTACCTGTTAAGTCCTTAAATGCCTTTCATCTGATATATACTCATTTTACTTTTTTTGCCTTTAAAGTAAGTTCTTGAGAAAGGTGTTAACCAGCAGTCAAATTATAATTCTGGAATATTTTTGTAAGAAATTTTGTTTTTTTTGCTGTTGAACACAGCGTTCGTGGGGGTCAAGCTACAAACACGTGACTCTCAGCACAAAAGAGTTACGAGACATTTGTTTTGAGCCCTTGTTCCATAAGGTCGTAAGGTGACTGTATTCATATTTCCCTGCATTTGTCAAGCAACTTTTAACTGAAGTCAAATATTCAAACACCGCTGCAAATAAAATGTCTTCACCGGGAACATTCCCTTGCGTCTTTCCCAAACATCAGCGTAAACCGTTACCTGCTTTCTCATTACAATGAATTGCTCTAATGGGGCACTTTTTATACTTCCTTGGATCTCTAGTGTTATTTGCTTTGGGGAATTGTCCTTGCGACTTTTGACCCATGTGTTTCGGTTGACGGCTGATAAACGAATGTTTGTTTTGATACCCACATCTGTAATGCCAGAATAGTTAAAATTAAAATTAGTCCACGGTCGGATTGTCGAAATGATCCAAGATCACACAACACAAGAGTTCAAGTGAACACAAAGTTACGCCCCAACAAATGCATTTGTATGAAATATATCAAAGAATACCCGCAGCATTGTGGTGAGTAAAACCCCAGAGGGGAATCTTCATGGATGTTGATGATAGGTATGTGGTTACCATGGACAACCGCGCAAAAGGACAAATATGTCCACCAAAAATGAAAACTTTATGGGGGTAAACAGCTGAAGTTGTAGCCCGGACACGAAATCATTTCTATTATATGGTATATACAAGGGGAAATGGCTATCTGGTTTCCATGACAACCTCGGAATTGGACAAATGTGAGTCGTGACACATCGTCATCTGTGCATCTATATGTCCACCAAAAAATAAATCTCTGAGTTTATAACCGAACATGAAAATCATATCTATTTATATGGTATACATACGGATATAGCAATCTGATAACAATGACGATCGCGGAAATGTGAGTTGCTACACATCATCATCTGTGCATGTATGTATCCACCAAATATTAAAACTCTCTATGGAAAAACAACTGAAGATAGAGCCTGGACACGAATACGGACGCACAGACGGATAAAATCGCTATTACATGATTCGCTCCGCCTAATGGCGGAGGCGTATAAAAATGAATAACATATATTCAGATTAATAAGAAAGTTATATATACGTGTCGTATATTACCATCAAGCCAGTAGAACGTGTCACCATATTCTTTAGCTCCAGGTCCATACTTTATGAGGATCATCGTCTTCCAGAAGTTTGCTGCCTATTATGGTAGACTCCATCTTAAACAGCTGTCCATCCTTGGCTCTACAATCTGTGACCGCTTGTTCCCACGTGACCAGAATCCATTTGCAGGATGTAGCACAAACCCCAATGAGTTACTTTCCGGGTAACCCTCGAGGCTGTAACACCAGGCTTCCAGTGCGCCGTCGTCATGAACTAGTTCTGAAAAAAACATGATAAATAATAAATGTAATAAATGTAGATAAATTGAATAAATATTGTAGAAATAAGTGATATTTGACGATGCGCTTTATAATTATGTCTTCGTTGTGCTTATGTTTATAAATGACAACACTTTGACACTTACGTTACAGCTCATTTTATTATATTGCTGTAGATATAACTTTTTCCACTTGTTATTTAATTGACACTTACTTTCTCACAATCTCAATAATATTTCACTTTTACTTGCTACTTAACTAGTATTATGTCGAGCCTGTTTTCAGAATATCCGTGATCTGTTTTACAAAGCCATTTTGTGCTGATGTCCATAAAACTCTTCTTCTTTACAAATATAAAATATGTGAAGCTAGATACCATTAAGGAGAGATACAATTAAAGAGATTGATTTGGAATGCAAATTTAGATTCACGCCCTGGATTATTAAAACAGGAGGTAAATTCTGGGCTAAGCAATACTTTCTTGTTGGACACCATAAATTTTGTTTACAAACGAATAGTTTTAGACAAGTGATGTAACTCCGAAATGCAAAAGGTGTTTCTTGACTATATTTATTTATTTATTTATTTGATTGGTGTTTATGGTGTCATACGACGGCGGCCAGCACTATAGTTAGAGGAAACCGGGTAGAGCCCGGGAGTAACCCACCACCATTCGCACGGTGCTACATGGGAGACCTTCCTACGTACCAAAGATAATACACAAAGATAATACACACTACTATATAATGTAAGAAACAAATGGTTGGAACCCTCCTACGGTGACAGAAACAACATAGTATGTATGATGGTGTAGCAAAGGGTAAGGACAGTAACGGAACGATAGTTACATCATATTGTATCTACACGTGTCCAATGCTTTCGGTATTAAATAAAGATTCAAAACTGTCACAAGGAATATATCGAGGTGTCTTGGTGGGTTTTTAGTACAATGCCGTCAACGTGGAGGAAGGAGGCATATCAACAAAGTGGACGAAGTTATCAACAAGTACTTCTTTGCTTCTTTCAGTGATGTAGGAAAAACATAAGGTGTGTTCTAGGCGACTCAGTGAAATCAGTATTCAAATCGTGTACAATGCCAGAATATCAGTTTTCGATAACAAAAAATGTATCTCAGTGCGCGGTCAAATATCTCAGTGCAATGGTCAAAGTGGCGATCTAATTTAACAGGAATATACAGCTTTTAGCTCCGGGTTAAGCGGAATTAGACACAGTCATGAAACCGAGCACCAGAGATTCTGCACGCTCTGTCCATATTTACTTACAAGAGAATTGTACTCATTGTAAAACTTAAGAAACTTGGAGTGAAGGCGTTTGATGGAATAACCTTGACACTCTAGTTTTTGCAGTGATAACTTGTGACGTTGATTGAAATCGTCTCACAACACTCAGGATCTAGCAAATGGTACAAGGCGAGATATTTACACGTCATATGCAGGGCCCCTTCGGTATATTTCTGGCCACGTAAGATAGTTTACATTGTCAACATTGAAACTATCCTCTTGTCGTAATCGTTTTGGTCTTTGTACAAATATAGGTCCAGATTAGATGTACCATTGGAAGAGGCCGTTGTTTCTTTTAACTCCAGTGAAGGTGGCTAAATATCTTTTATATGGATTATGGAAATATGCATTGTTTAAAGCCAGCAGATTATCAATATCATTTAGTGAGTGAGAAATATCGTACCTAGAGAGCATTACCCCTTAATAGTCGTATATATACCCTGAATATAGTCGTATTCATGTCAGAACGGTTATAAATTTAGGTCGGCCAAAAGGGAAGGGGGAATGGGGGGCACAATTTGTACCCGTCGGAATACCTATACACTGTTGATATATGGTTTCTCCCGTATTTCATATAGATGTTATTAATGACAGATTCAAGCAACTCAATGAATATATAAACATCCCATGAATGATAACCCTTGTATGTAGTTCAGCTGAATAATGCTTTGTTACCTTTTGCGTTAATGTAGCGGTGACCAGTTTTATTGAACACTGATGCAATTCGTGATGAGATTCTATCAATTAAATCTGTGTGAGGAATTCTAGTATAGAAAGTAGAGAAATCCTATAGATGGGATTTCCTATAGGTGGGACTGTAGTATAGAGAGTGGAGAAATCCTATAGATGGGATTTCCTATAGGTGGGATTGTAGTATAGAGAGTAGAGAAATCTTATAGATGGGATTTCCTATAGGTGGGATTGTAGTATAGAGAGTAGAGAAATTCTATAGATGGGATTTCCTATAGGTGGGATTTTAGTATAGAGAGTAGAGAAATCCTATAGATGGGATTTCCTATAGGTGGGATTGTAGAGAAATCCTATAGATGGGATTGCCTATAGGTGGGATTGTAGTGTAGAGAGTAGAGAAATCCTATAGATGGGATTTCCTATAGGTGGGAATGTAGAGAAATCCTATAGATGGGATTTCCTATAGGTGGGATTGTAGTATAGAGAGTGGAGAAATCCTATAGATGGGATTTCCTATAGGTGGGATTGTAGAGAAATCCTATAGATGGGATTTCCTATAGGTGGAATTGTAGAGAAATCCTATAGATGGGATTTCCTATAGGTGGAATTGTAGAGAAATCCTATAGATGGGATTTCCTATAGGTGGGAATGTAGAGAAATCCTATAGATGGGATTTCCTATAGGTGGGATTGTAGTGTAGAGAGTAGAGAAATCCTATAGATGGTATTTTCTATAGGTGGGATTGTAGAGAAGTCCTATAGATGGGATTTCCTATAGGTGGGATTGTAGTGTAGAGAGTAGAGAAATCCTATAGATGGGATTTTCTATAGGTGGGATTGTAGAGAAATCCTATAGATGGGATTTCCTATAGGTGGGATTGTAGTATAGAGAGTAGAGAAATCCTATAGATGGGATTTCCTATAGGTGGGATTTTAGTATAGAGAGGGGAGAAATCCTATAGATGGGATTTCCTATAGGTGGGATTGTAGAGAAATCCTATAGATGGGATTGCCTATAGGTGGGATTGTAGTGTAGAGAGTAGAGAAATCCTATAGATGGGATTTCCTATAGGTGGGATTGTAGAGAAATCCTATAGATGGGATTTCCTATAGGTGGGATTGTAGTATAGAGAGTGGAGAAATCCTATAGATGGGATTTCCTATAGGTGGGATTGTAGAGAAATCCTATAGATGGGATTTCCTATAGGTGGAATTGTAGAGAAATCCTATAGATGGGATTTCCTATAGGTGGAATTGTAGAGAAATCCTATAGATGGGATTTCCTATAGGTGGGAATGTAGAGAAATCCTATAGATGGGATTTCCTATAGGTGGAATTGTAGAGAAATCCTATAGATGGGATTTCCTATAGGTGGGAATGTAGAGAAATCCTATAGATGGGATTTCCTATAGGTGGGATTGTAGTATAGAGAGTGGAGAAATCCTATAGATGGGATTTCCTATAGGTGGGATTGTAGAGAAATCCTATAGATGGGATTTCCTATAGGTGGAATTGTAGAGAAATCCTATAGATGGGATTTCCTATAGGTGGGATTGTAGTATAGAGAGTAGAGAAATCCTATAGATGGGATTTCCTATAGGTGGGATTGTAGTATAGAGAGTAGAGAAATCCTATAGATGGGATTTTCTATAGGTGGGATTGTAGTGTAGAGAGTGGAGAAGGCCTATCAGGTAATTAGCGACGACTGGTTCTTTGTTCCGGGCACTCCAGAATTCTCACATCATGTATAAGACTTGCTTAATTGTTACTTTGCAGGCGAATTATACATTACCATTCCTACTTGCTGATTTCCATCATTAATTGCCTCAACCCCTAATACAGCAGATGATTGTTACACCAATGTCAAAAGTGGGAAGGCCTTCTGCACTTCTGTTGTTCCAAAATATTACCACTCCTTTAACGTTTCATTGTTTATTGAATTGATGAAATTTTTAATTAAAATTTGGCTATTTGTACTATTTACTCACAGCGGTTAGGAATTTCATTGTGCACACATTGCTCGCCTTTGACAGAGGTTAGCTCGCCCTCCCACAATAAAACAAAATATGTGTACACACACTTAATGAGGGGCCTCCGTGGCTCAGTTGGTTAGGGCAATGACCCAGGAGTCTCTCACCAATGCGGTCGCTTTGAGTTCAAGTCCAGCTCATACTGGCCTCCTCTCCGGCCTTACGTGGGAAGGTCTTGCATCTTGCAAGGTCGTGGGTTTCCCCCGGGGTTGTGCCCGGTTTCCACCCACCATAATGCTGGCCGCCGAGGTATAAGTGAAATATTCTTGAGTACGGCGTAAAATACCAATCAAATAAATAAACACACTTAATCCCTCCTCGTCGCCATTTGACTGAAATGTTTTATGCGACCTTATGCCGAAATTAGTACCATATAATCTTTCAAAGGCCCCGATCATTTTCATTTACCAGGCGGTATATTAATGCTGAAACTATTATCGAACCTTTGAAACAATCGGTGTATGCCTTTGTTGGATTTAAAAGATGTCCTTATTGCGCATCGTATTTGGACGCAGGGGAATGTTGACGGTCTCTTCTCACACCGTTCTTTTGAAAAGGGCATTATTTCAATTATTCTCAAAGGCGATCGTAGCACTTTTTTGCCTATTTCTGCTTAAGCGATGGTTCTAAGATGCGTGTAGTTTTAAACTGGATTTAAATTTTTACATGGACAGTTAGAATAAATCCCTTACCAGAGTAACGAAGGTACCCATTGTGCAGTGCTCATACGCTTCCATGCCCACTTGACAACTGTAATGAATGTAGGTATGCTTTGGGTGTAACGTCGTACTTAGCAATTTGTCGGTCATACGACGACCAGGAGTTATTAGCTGTGTGTAAATATAGTGAATCTTCTTGTGGCATGGCGAGTCCATGCCGCCAAAGTGTTGCCATTAGGCTAACGAAGCGTTGTAACACGTCACCTCAATTTACGTTATAAGTTATTTTTTATGAAGGATACTTCATAAATTCACATTGCTTATATTATACAATGGGCATAACATAAAATACTATAGCGCAAATACTAAGCACAGATGACGACAGTGTAATAACTGGCATATGGTCACACGTGACCGGTGAAATCCGTATTCTTTGTCAGTTTACTCCCAATTTCAAGGTTTTATTCCAACTGTTCAGTTCAAGCAAAACGAGGTGACGAGTAACAAATGGTTCATTGCATTAAACGTGGCACCCTGCACGGAAAGTATAGTGTTTTGTCAAGTAATCACGCAGAATTGACGAAAGTGGAATTATGGATAAAGATGAGCTGCATTAATTAAAACATTTAAACATGCTTCGAAAGCAATGTGAGGCTTCAATTCAAGCCGTGAAGCCGGTCGGTACAACTTATTAACATATGTACAACGAAAAACTTTCACGATTGGAATGTTACATGGCTAACTTACCATCGACACTGTGTGCAAATCGTAGAGCCAACAGAAAGATGAAAGTATTGTGGCATTCTCGACGCATTCTCTGGGAGGGTTTCGCCGTCAGGTTTGTGTGACAACAGTTAGTCACCCCTCTCCAAGAGCCGTTCTTTGAATGTATGTGGACTACAAAATGCCACACTGAAACTCTTTTCAATAATTAACGTCTGCTAGAGTCAGGTTTCCCATAATGTGAATGTAAATTATGGTTGTTTTGACAAGGTAAAAGCAAAAAAGGGAAAACATCAATCTTAGTGCTTGTTGGCGCCAGAGTGACAGTAAGCGTTAGACGACACTAGGCTGGTCGTTTGCGCACACTATCGTTCGCTGAGGCCCACTTCTCTTGGTAGGCATGCGCGTCATCCCACGTCGAAACGTTGTAGATCACTGGCGTATAATAAATTGCTGTAACTTAATTCTACTTAAGCCTTGATTGAACGTATTTGTAAGTTGCTAATTTGTAACATTTTCATGAAAGGTTATAATAAAATCCTAAATGAGTTGAATCAAATTTAATTTAAGGATAAAGAGTTGAGGATAAAATCCAAACTAAGGTAATCTGAGAATAAGCCGTATTCCACCAGTATTGTGTGACCATCTACCAACAATCTCACTGTAGCCACTGCTCTCATTTTAATCTCCTTTCTGTAGCCTTTTATAGTGGCAGTAACTTGGTCGGTGGTTTCCCCCAGTCACTCCTGTTAACTCCAGTTATTCCGGTTTACGCCGCACACTCCGGTTTATTCCGCTCATTTCGGTTTACCCGGGTCATTCGGGTTACTCTGGTCACTCCGGTTTACCCCGGTCATACCGGTTTACCCCGCTCACTTGGATTTAACCAGGTCACTCCGGTTTACTCCGGTCACCCCGGTTTACTCCTGTGACTCGGGTTTACCCCGGTCACTCCGGTTTATCACGTTTACTCCGCTTTCCTCTACTTAGAAAGTTAACGTTCTTGTCACAAGTATTGTAATAAACTACAATATATGAAGCCACCCGTCAGTCCTTCCAAACTGGAAAATCTGTCAGCTACGGTTTGCAAAATACTCGCCACAAATTTTGACACAAACGTCTTAAGTTCGCTTTTATGTCACGTTTAGAGGTACAGGGGCCGGTTGTTCAAAGGTGTATTAAAAGTTGAGCCATGCTTAAATCTCAATGCCAGTCTTAACGTAATACAAAACTAATGGCACTTCAGTCCAGACTAAAGTTAATAACGGGCTTAACTGCTAATACATCTTTGGATAACTGGGGCCAGATCACTAGCCAACCAGCACTGTTCAGACACTCCATAATACATGTATTATTAGATATATCGACATATATCCAATAATACTGCACCTGGAGACATCATATGTGGTACATTATTGGCACTTAATGCGGCCTATCACCAGATTCTAACACCAGGGGGCCACCAGTCGGTCACAAAAGTTCATTTACAGCGCCTAATCGCTCAGGACAATAGTTTGTATGTTTGCTTTAGACTAATAATCGAAGTCTTCTTCAGAAGCATGTGTAACTTGACTCTCACCAATTAAACATTTAGTGAACACTACAGTTCACACACTTACACTTATGTATACTTTCGGTATCTATGTACGCGTTTATGCATGTATGCTTGTGGTTTAACGCTGTACTTACTACAAAACCTAGTGCTTCGCGGTTACTCCATCCGACGCCTTCACTCTATGTTTCAATAGGTATAAAGAGTATATGTTTAATAGTTTTACAACAATATGGACAGAGCATACAGAATCTCTAGCGCTCTGCTTCGTGATTGTGTCTAATTCCGTTTCGCTCGGGGTTATGGTAGTATATTCATCGTGTTGCATTAGATCCCCACGTTGGATATGTGAACAGTTGCAATCAAAGCGCAAATGAGATACACATTTTGTTATCAACAGCTTATATTTAAGCATGGTAAACAGTTTGAACACTGATTTCACTCAGTCTCCTAGAACATACCTTGTGTCTTTCCTACATCATTGAAAAATATTGACTCTTCTCTTTGCACGATTCCGTGCTATTTTCGTACTTTACATACTTTTTTTTAGTTCTTTAGTGGTTTGTGTTATACGTTGTTTTGGGGAATTGGCCTTGCGATTATTGACCTGGAACGGCCGTATTGGTTGACGATTGGTATACGAATGAAATACACAGTATGCACACTACAAGCTTCGATTATACACTGGCATGGATTAACACTTTTTCAGTCACATGACGACGAGTAAATATAAGGTGTGTGACACCAGACGTCTCAGTGATGAGCGCCAAGCGAGGCAGCAGCAAGTGTTAGTTTTAAAGTCTTTGGCATGACCCGACCCGGGTTTGTCATGCTTTCTGACCGCTTCGGTGCCCAAAGGGTTCCAGAGTTCGCCTTTAAGTCGTAAGATATGTGTCGGGTCTAACTAAACACTAAAAATTGGCACTTGCAGCTTTTTGGTTTGGTTGTCATCACTGAGAGGATAGAGGAAGGAAGTTGGGCTGGTTGGCCCGGTTTCAGTATCAGTCCATGAGCCAGACCTGATATGGGTACAACCTGGAGTGGCCAATGCTAACTGGTACTAACATGCTTATAACCTCGGGAGATGTACATAAGATATGATAAACCTTCAATAATTCTGGCACATGACGACGAGGACTCGTTAGTTGTGTGACCGTCTTCTTGTGCCAATACGAGTCCATGCGGCTAAACTGCTATTACACCGCCCCCGTTGTTCTGGTTTTACTATCTATGCTGTACCAAACATGACACCCGACCGTTGACGTTATACTGACACCGGGCCAACCAGTTGTGTTTTCCTTACCCTCACCTCTCAGTGCTGAGTGCCAAGCGAAACAGAAAGTATTATTTTCTAAGCCTTTGATATGACCCAACCCGGGTTTGATCCTGGGACTCTCGACTTCGGCCGTACAGTACATGCACTCTCTCCTACACTCGCTGTACTTTACTGTCACCACGAGACAAGTTTGGCGTTTGAATTCCATGCGAAATATGTAGGCTTTTTTAAGCTTAGCCAAAAATATCAGTTATAAAAAACTGGTAGATGTTACTATCCAAAACGCAATATTCAAACATTTTTTGTGTTAAATATGAAGCAGCACGTTTAGTTATCACAAATGTTTCAGTATTTATATATATATATATATATATATATATATATATATATATATATATATATATATATATATATATATATATATATATATATTCAGTTTAAACCAGTAATATATATATATATATATATATATATATATATATATATATATATATATATATATATATATATATATATACATTGCAATCTGCAATATATATATACATTGCAATCTGCGGACGGTCCTGTCTTTCCCCCGGGTTTCTTCCCACCATTATGCTGGCAGCCATTGGCTAAATATTCTTTGAGTATGGCGTAAAACCAATTAAATAAATAAAATAGAAAGTACAACCAGAGGAGTACGGTGAAGACAGTGTGATAGCTAGCAAATGGTCACAGGTAACGGGTGAAACACGGATCCTTGTTGATTAATCTTCAGTCAGCGGTTTATAACAACTGTTCGTGCTTAAAAAGTCAGTCTGCCTCATAAGCGCTGGATCTTGGTTTCAGTCACGAAATGAGTTTTACCCCAGATTTTAACATCTTGGTGCTACCTCGCTTGGAGCTCAGCTGAGTCCCATTCGGCCTGGCGTGAATAAAATGTGATGTGGTGGGGCGTCTAGTGAAAGAGTGCACTATGTACCATAAATGTGTCGGCATGTAGACATGTAGACAATTTTTTGTCATTTAAGTGAAGAAAAATCGTGACTTCACTGGACATAAATTTGACCATACTACCATGTTTTCACTATACTTAACCGTCAACCGGGTTAGTTGTAAATTATCGAGTTTCCTTTTCCATTAACAAGATGAATTGCACTACACAAAATTATGAAAAGTCTTGGAACTATAGTAATCCCATATTGCAGGCATTGACCAATAATGCTGTATAAGCTGACAATGCACATTCATCATCTCATTGTCCTGTAAATCATAAAATTTGAACTACATCCATACCTATATTCTGTACATGTGAAAACAGGGCAAACGTTGATCTTTACAGACCGTCTTGAAGCCGTAATTTTGAAACCAACCGACTGACTACAACCTAAACCAAAACGACTGTCCGTTTCCGGAAGTACATGTAACTTTTCCATGGTCTGAAAACATGCCAACTGCACAATTGCAAAGGCTGTGTTGACTTTGCCAATCATGCCAGTCACAATTGCAAAGGCTGTGTTGACTTTGCCAAATATGTCAGTCACAATTGCAAAGGCTGTGTTGACTTTGCCCGTGTCCCAGTATGCCAACAGCGACAAGGAAAAGTCAAAATGGAGAATGCCATACCCCAGTACTTCCATAGCTACAAGGAAAGATCATGGTGGACGATGCCGTACCCCAATACTTCCACAGCGACATGGAAAGGTCAAGATGAATGACACCGTATCCCAATATATCCACAGCGACATGGAAAAGTCCAGATGGACAACGCCATATCCGATATGGTGGTTTCTACACAACATCTGCAATAGCCCAATTCAAACGCCCCAGAGGCTTCGGTGGCCTTGTGATTTATTAACGTGCTATGCAGCCTCTCACATATGCGATCGTTGTGCGTTCTAGTCCAGTTCGTGATCGTACATTGGAAGGCCTGGTAACAGCCTGCGGAAGGTTATGGGTTTACCTTGGGCTCTATCCGTGTTCTCTGAACGTAATGCTGCCAGACGTCGTATAAGTGAAATATTTTCGAGTTCAGCGTATAAGCCCATTAAATTAAATGAATAAATTCAACTCTTTAGTTTTTCCAACAACCTCTTCTATCCACTTCCCGGTTCTGCCCGATGACCGATCTCACAGCCATACTCGTCTTTCTGAAACAATAGCTGAATTCGACGTGTCCTCTGCTCTAAACTTTCCTCCAATGGAAACTGAGTTGATGCCGATCGATAGTCACTTCCAGATACCACACTGTCGTCGCCGCTCTCGTATTATGCACTATACTGTAGTATTTTTAGTGTAGGTGAAACAAAACTTAATAGCCAAAAAATATACATTTTTGTTAAGTCGTTATTATATTGACTTCACCAAATATTTTCTTCCTTGTGCCTACATAAGGTTATAGTTATTTGACTACTGAAATATGCTTATTATCTGTTTCTCGTCTTCAAGACTTTTCCACTTGTGGGATCAGTTCCATGTGTGGAAGAAGTCGGAGTGTGAGGATTAAACCTTTGGCATGTGACCTACTCGATGTTTATGGAAGGCAAGTGGTTTTCAACGAGCGAAAGACTATGAAAACGACCACATGATCGTCACGACCGCTATCAACAAGGCCCCAAATGCACTGAGAGCTTTAGATTCTACATGTAGAAATCTACTATCTACATATATATGTCGATACACACATTCATGTAAAAGCTGTCAATCAAAATGGACGCCCCTATACCGGATTTGAACCCACACATGCTTTTATGTTTATCGTGTAAATGGAAATTCTAATGCAAATGCAAACATATGCCTGCCATTAAACACTTCTGTTTTAGTTCATTTTCTGGACAATACATAACGTCTTTTTTAAATAGAACAAGATGGAAAGAAAAAGGCTTTTGGTACAAACAAATTGTCAGATAATTGATAATACCAAAAAAACAAAAAAAAAGATCTGGCAAATGTTTGTCAATAAAATATGCATGAGGCATGTCAACAATTTCTATTTTCTTTGTTCCGAAAACATGAACAATAAGCTAACAAAAAGTGCGTTTGATATTAAATAATATATCAAACCAGAACAAGCCAGAACAACGATCACAGTGTGAGAGCTGGCAAATGGTCTCACGTAGCCGGTGAAATACAGTCTCTTGTCAGTTCACCCGTCAGGGTTTTATTCTAGCTGTTCATGTTAATGTATAAAAAGTAGCCATTTAAACGACCACTAACCTCATGGCTTTTTTTCTAACACCAAGTAGAATTAGGTAAAGAAAAAATGCAGTGACGTTAATTGCAATTTATCAAGGCTATCAAATCGATATAATAAAAATAACGGTAAGTTGCTTAATTTGGGAACTTTGAAAAGCACTTACCTGTTATTCTTTGCTTATTATATGTATTATTATGAGCCCTGTCAGGTGAGCTTTGGCCTTTAATTCTATTGTATTTATCCATAAATCAGGATTCTGCAGGTGGACAATGCATCCCCCAGGCCTGGTCCCTTTGTATTGTTTTAATGTAATTGTTAAATGTGATGACAAAGCAACATTTTGAGTAATTCTAGACCAGTGGCGTCTAAAAAAAAGTGCAGTTAACATCACTGCATTTGTTTTACCTAATTGGGCGTAAGCCATGGGTTAGGGGGCGAGTAAATTGCTAGTATTTATGCATTTACATGAATAGTTAGAATATTACCCTGCCTGAGGTAAATTGAGAAGAGGCCGTATTTCACCGGTTACGTGTGACCATTTGCCAGCTATTACACTGCCCCTGTTGTTGTGGTTTTACTCTTCATGCTGTAGGTCTTTAACTATACTACATCTTTGGGTTTGCTAACTCTGCAGGGTGGCGAAGGAATATTTATAAGCAAGTAAGCTAATGGAGTGTAACACTGTCAGAGATAATAGGTTTTTGCTGGAATCTTCTTTGTTCTTCGCAAAATTGCAACAGTGCACATATTTGCACGCTTGAAACCCTTGACCAATTAGAGTTGGCGTATGCAAATCCCTTTTTCGCTGCTGATACACAAGCTTTTTGTTAGCTTTGGCAGTGGTCTACTCTTGGCAATGTGGCTGTGGTTTCCACTGGGCATTGTGGCAGTGTTTTAATCTGGGCAGTGATTTACTCTGTGCAATGTGATTGTTGTTTACTCTGGGCAGTGTAAGTGTGGTTTACTCTGGGCAGTGTGGCTGTGGTTAACTCTGGGCAGTGTGGCTGTGGTTTACTCTGGATAGTGGTTTCCTCTGGGCAGTGGTTTACTCTGGGTAGTGGTTTCCTCTGGGCAGTGGTTTACTCTGGGCATTGTGGCTGTGGTTTACTGTAGACTGTGGTTTACTGTTGGCAGTGGTTTACTGTGGGCAACGTGGCTGTGGTTTCTCTGGGCAATGTGGCTGTGGTTTACTCTGGGGTAGTGGTTTCCTCTGGGCAGTGGTTTACTCTGGGCATTGTGACTGTGGTTTACTGTAGACTGTGGTTTACTGTTGGCAGTGGTTTACTGTGGGCAACGTGGCTGTGGTTTCTCTGGGCAATGTGGCTGTGGTTTACCCTGGGCGGTGGTTTACTCTGGGCATTATGGCAGCGGTTTACTCTAGGCAATGTGACAGTGGTTTACTCTGCAATATGGTTTACTCTGGTTCTCCTGTCATATGTAACTGAATGCCGATAATCACACTTTGGTCTCTGGTTCTCCTGTCACATGTGAGCAAACGCCGACTATTACACCTTGGCCCCTGGATCTACTGTTATATGTGACCAAATGCCGACCATTATATGTGACCAAACGCCGACCATAACACTGTGGTCGCTGGGTCTACTGTTACATGTTATCGAATGCTGGGTCCCTGGGTCTACTGTTACATGTGATCGACTATCATACTGTGGTCTCAGCGTCTCCTGTCACATGTGGCCAAAGGCTGACTATCTCACTGGTTCCTGGATCTACTGTTGTATGTGACCAAGTGACGTTTATCACACCGTGGTCCCTGGTTCTCCTGTGACCTGTGACCAAATTCCATCACACCAGTCTCTGGGCCCACTGTTACATGTGACCAAATGTCCATAATCATACTGTGGTTCCTGGGTCTACTGTTACACGTGATCGAATGCCGAGTATCACACTGTAGTCCCTGTATCTCCTGTGACATGTAACCAAATACCGATAATCACACTGCGGTCCATGGTTTTGCTGTTACATGTGAACAAATGCAGACTATTACGCTGGTTCCTGGATCTACTGTTGCATGTGTGCAAGTGCCGAGTATCACGCTGTGGTCCCTGGGTCTACTGTTACATGTGACCAAAGGCTGTCTATTATACTGTGATCCCCACGTCTCCTGTTACATTTGACAAAATGCCAACTATCACACCGTGGTCCCTGGGTCTACTGTTACATGTGACCAAAGGCTGTCTATTATACTGTGATCCCCACGTCTCCTGTTACATTTGACAAAATGCCAACTATCACACTGGGGTCCCTGGGTGTAATGACATGTGACAAAAGGCTGTCTATTATACTGTGATCCCCACGTCTCCTGTTACATTTGACAAAATGCCAACTATCACACTGGGGTCCCTGGGTGTAATGTTACATGTGACAAAAGGCTGTCTATTATACTGTGATCCCCCACGTCTCCTGTTACATTTGACAAAATGCCAACCACCACACTGTTGTTCCTGCTTCTCCCGTTAGATGTGATTAAATAGTCCCTGGTTATCGTGTTTCATTTGTTTAAATGTCGAATTATAACACTTATGTCTCGATCTCACTGGCATGCATTGTGATACCAAAAGTCGATTATCACACAATCGATGCAAAGAGAAATATTCAGAAGATTGGGGTTTTCGAACAAAAATAAACATCATGTTTTTCTATTATATGATGTATTGTCTGTATACGTATTTTTTAGAATGTTACATGTAGTACAATATTGCTATCGTCCTGACGCTCACGTGATCATTGACGTGGCTTTTGTCAACGGTGCTATTTTCTAAATCTGATATTCTTTTAACATCAGGTGAACTATTAAGGAAACGTTTAAAGTCTTTCTTTCAACCTGATTATACTCACATTTAGGTCTTTTATTTCTATTCATTTTATTCACATCCCGGGTATTATTTTTAAATGTGGTATTAATATATGATAATAGGTAGGTATTTGTCTTGTTCCTATCTAGCCACGTCAACAATGAGAAAACCAGTTAGTCGAAGGGAACAGCGCCTTGTCGTGAGCAAGTGTAAGTTCCTCTAGTAAACGGGGCCTCCGTGGCTCAGTTCGTTAGCGCGCTAGCGCAGCGTAATGACCCAACAGTCTCTCACCAATGCGGTCGCTGTGAGTTCAAGTCCAGCTTCCTCTCCGGCCGTACGTGGGAAGGTCTTCCAGCAACCTGCGGATGGTCGTGGGTTTCCCCTGGGGCTCTGCCCGGTTTCCACCCACAATAATTCTGGCCGCCGTCGTATAAGTGAAATATTCTTGAGTACGGCGTAAAACACCAATCAAATCAAAATCAAAAAAATCCTCTAGTAAACGTAAGAATGAGTAGAGAGTCAGCAGTCGGGTTATTGATAATACCAAATGGGAATGAAACCTGCCCGTTTGTCTCATCCATGTATTAATATTGCCATTTTCAATCATTTCACACACTCTCGTTCACCCCACCCACCCACAACTTAACTAAGCCAAGCCTTTTACTTCGTGTTCTTAGCGAGGGGGATTCAAAGAACTGTTTGAAGCAAGAAAGATGGACCTATTGACTACTATTTTTTAAAAGTGTGCCCCACAACATAACCATCATCAATCGTGGATTGTCGTCCATCTATCAATCGAACGATTTGTAATATACACAACAGAATTGTTTCGTCACAGTAACAACTACATATAGGCAGTTTGCTGAAAGCTTTCTAAATGAGATGGTCTCTTTCTGTACAGTAGGAGGCTGTAATTACTGTAGCACCGTAAGTATTACGCAATTATTGTTGGTTCACAATTTTTGTACAATGCCATCTACATGTAGGTTAATACGAAGCCATACAAGAAAGCCGAAACGGTACTTAGCGGTAACTTTACGGCTACGTATATATACGTCTTCTGTGCGGAACATTGTCGTTAATAACTTTAGTACGGAACATCCGTCGCTACGGCACGGGTTAATTATTGTCAAATTCACGATATCATAACGTATCGTACATGTAGGCTGTTAAATATAACTGAAAGCTTCCGTAATGAGATGGAACAATTCTGTACAGGCCGATACTGGAACTACTGTAGCGCCGTAAGTAATCAGTGTTGGTTCAGAATATTGTGATGGAACCTTTTCCGTACAGAACGATACCGTAAATTTATTTATTTATTTATTTGATTGGTGTTTTACGCCGTACTCGTGAATATTTAACTCATACCACGTAGGCCAGCATTATGGTAGGAGGAAACCGGGCAGAGCGTAGAGGGAAGCTACGACCATCCGCAGGCTTTCTGATCGACCTGGCGATGTACGACTGGAGAGGAAGCTAGCATGAACTCAACCTGAACTCACAGCCACGTCATAGGTGAGAGGCTCCTGGGTCACGCTAAAGACTTCGGTCACGGAGGCCCCCGATACCGTAAATCAAGCACAGTAAGTTTCACGGAATGAATGTTGGTTCACGATTTTAGTACTGTGATTGAACCACTCTGTTCAGGGCGATACTGTAAATTAAACACAGTAGGTATCATGGAATCAATGTTTGCTCACGATTTTAATACTATGATTGAACCTCTCTGTACAGCGCGATACTGTAAATCAAGCACAGTAAGTATCACGGAATCATTGTTGGCTGGTACGTGTGAGTCGTTCAACTATTTAACTCCGAATACCTGTGTATTGTACTTTGGCGAAAAGAGGGCGCTGGACAAGGGAGCTGGATATATCGTTAGGTCCGCGTTTGGAAGTTGGACATGATAATAGTCAAAAAAACCATGTTGATGTCATATGTCATACCATTGTATGATGTCATATTTTCTCGTTCATCAATACTTTCATTTGTAATTTTTCGAAAGCTTGTTGTCTGAGTCGTGCTAGCACTTGCTCCCTTATTATAGAATAATACTGCGTCATTTTCAACAAAATGTCACGTTAGCCTAATACAACTTTCTGTTGAATTAACAGAATATTGTGTGTTATTTTTAACAGAATAATCTGCTGCAATTAACAAAATAATCTGCTGTATTTAACAGAATAATCTGCTGCAATTAACAGAATAATCTACTGTAATAAAATTCTAGCATCACTCAAACAACAGACTTTCCGTTTCCATCTTTAACGGAATATTTTTTTAAATTATGCACAATAATGCATTATGGCAACTTTCCCATTTTCCCATTGGGCATTTGTAATGCTGACCGCCGTCGTGTAGGCGAAGCACAGTTGAGTAGGATGTAAAATACAGAAAAAAACACTGTTAATAAAAAAAAGATAATAACCATTCCCAATATAATATATTATACAAAATTTATTTCTTTATTAATTTATTTCATTGGTATTTTACTCCAAACTCATTGGTTCCATTACTTTACTTCAGCATGTGCCTAACAACATCACCTTGGCTTAAAATGAAACAAATCAAAAACTTTATCACTACAGATATCGTGCCCCTTGTGTATTGAAATCAGGTATTTGAGAGCTCCCATGTCGTAGTCCAATAAGAGTTGTGTCCCTTGTATCAAACACATTAGTTAAAAATTCATCATTGGTTCTAGCCTGTTGTGACATTCTGGCCTGCGTTTGTGACATTTTCATCAGCATTTGTTTCCTTCAGTAGTTTATTACATCAGAACGCGGACATAATTTACTGCTGGCTCACTGGATTGTCATGCTGAAGGCACCAGCCATGACGCGCTATACAAACACAGTGTACCGGGGCCCGCTAACATAACTGCCGTAGCAGTCTAAGATTTTTTAATCGGCTAAGGATCATTTTGTAGTCTACCATTTACAAACTACAAAAAAAATTATTCGGCCGTTTCACAAAAGTATTTTTTTAATTTGATTGGTATTTTACGCCGCACTCAAAAATATTTCACTTATACGACAGCGGCCAGCATTATTGTGGATGGAAACCGAGCAGGGGCCTCCGTGGCTCAGTCGGTTAGCGCGCTAGCGCAGCGTAGTGACCCAGAAGCCTCTCACCAATGCGGTCGCTGTGAGTTCAAGACCAGCTCATGCTGGCTTCCTCTCCGGCCGTACGTGGGAAGGTCTTCCAGCAACCTGCGGATGGTCGTGGGTTTCCGCCGGGCTCTGCCCGGTTTCCACCCACCATAATGCTGGCCGCCGTCGTATAAGTGAAATATTCTTGAGTACGGCGTAAAACACCAATCAAAAAAAAAAAAAAAAAAAAAAAGAAACCGAGCACAGCCCGGGGAAAACCCACGACCATCCGCAGGTTGATGGAAGACCTTCCCACGTACGGCCGCAAAGGAAGACAGCATAGGCTGGACTTGAACTCAAATCAACCGCATTGGCGAGAGACTCCTGGGCCATTACGCTGCGCTAGAGCACTAACCAACAGTGCCTCGGAGGCCCCTTCACAAAAGTAAAACTGTGTAAAGCTTAGCTGGCTTACCATTGCCGGCTGTTTGGCTGGTCTGCGTCTTTTTGATTGGTAGAATCCATAATGGTAAGTTTTAATTATCAAAACATCAGTACAGTAAATTACTGTACTTATGCTGAGCGTTGTATAAGATAGCACTCGGATTCTCAATGTGGTAGCTTCGAATTGGAACGTTTTTGTCGTTGAAGATGAAAACAATCTTGTATCAAGTGACAAAAATATTAGGCAACCTTTGTAGACACAAATGACACGTCTGTCCTTTAGAGACTCCACAAATTGACAGACGTTTATTTCCTCAGTTTTCTTCATCCATTGTCTACTAAAAAGACGTCCTTGGGAAACTTTTTTCAGACGTTGTTATAGTAAATGTGACCCCGCTATGGCTGTCTAACATTTGTGACTTAGTCGGCATTTTTTATTTTAAGGGCTAAAAAAGTTCAAACTCGAAATATTCCCTCGTGTAAAGTTATAAATATGGAGCAAATGTGGCCCTTGGGTCTCAAATAACTGAGTGTGCCAACAAACATACTGACATTGGAAAATAACGGAGGCCGGTTTTTCTTGTGTGATCTTTTAAATTAACTAATTTAGGTTGTTGTTAATGTCTAATAACTAAACACGACCAGAAATAAGAGCATCCGGATCAGTCCGATTAAGTTGTATGAAATCACCTTGCTTACTCATAAAAAGTCATGCCTAACTAAGCGAAAGAAAAACACCACAAATAAACATGGCAACACAATAACTTACTCGAAAGAACAGATTTTCAAATTCATTAAAGCAAAACTTTTATTTAAAAAAAAAACATATTTGACAAGACACATTATATACAATTGTGGTATATACAAAACCTTTATCATAATTTTAACAATCAACAATTATGAATTAATCAACAATGATCACAAATGATTCTCAATGGAGATGGAAAAAGGATAACGACTTAATTAAGAATATATTATATGTACATTAATTCAAAGGTTGTCAAAAAATTACAATCAAACAGTCGTATTCTGATTTAATTTTGAAAAAGTCACATATTTTTCGGAATAATTGTTTTCCCGAGCAAACATGTATCATACAGAAGTCAGGGCCTTGAAAATGAAGAACGGTCATCTGCAATCGGAATTACACGGTGTGGTTTTTCGGAACATTTAGTTTTCAAAATCGCTTTTGCAACCGATAAAATATGTCCTGTTTTACCACCATTATAGTCTGCCTATACCCGTTAGCCCCTAAACAAAACTGTCCCATATTAATATGAATACAAAAACTACCTATACAGTTTCACAAATTTCTGCATAATTCCAGCATGTCATGACATTACATTTTGTACATATATGTTCTTTTCTGATCAGTTGCAATTGAAGAGCGACTGTAGCACTTTTTGTATTTGTAACTGATCTGTAAATTATTGACACACTACGAGTTAAAACTTTGATGGTATTTGTAGAACATCGAGTGTTTTACTGCACCATTGAAAACTGACACTGACGACCGCTGTATATTATACATGTTATCAGCAATATTTTCTATTTACATTTCTATTCGTTATATGTGTTTCTTAAGTTTTCCTTTGGGAAATGGTGTTTTAAGTTGTTTTGAAAATGAGCCTTGCGATTATTCACTTGGAAATTCCCGTTATGGTTTACGAGAGGTCAGACAACGTATCGTTCACGAAAGGTAGATTTCAATATCGGCTCTTCGCTCGGGGAATTTCTGCTCTTCTGAGCAGACAACAGTGTCCAAAATGGGTAACTCTTGTGTTACGTCACAATATGGCGGCAATACTGTCAAAGTGGCATTAAACAGAAACGCTTAATTCATTCCTGCTCAACGTTGGTGTGAGAAATGTTGCCTTAATGGGCGAGGTTTGATACTTTAATTTCAAAAGTATAAGATTTGATTTTCATGGATGTCGATCTGTACATTTATTTGTACACAAATGACACTTCCTAATCTCTTTACTATTTTTTCCCTCAAAACATCATATTCATTCTTGCTTTGTTAAAGCAGGACACGTCATAACACACGTCATAACACACGTGACATAACACACGTTATTCGGAGTGATTATGTCACACCTCTGCGGAGGCTAGTTTTGATATCTATCTGATTTCATTTCTCTCAGTTCTCAAATCTCTGATTTTATTTCATACGTTTGACAATAGGGTACAAATTAGTAAAACATTCTGATGGGCAAACATGGATAGTGCGCTTACCAAATTCCGCTTAACCCGGAGTTAAGGGATGAGTCAGCATTCATGTTCCATAATACTACATCAACATGGCGCTCTTATAAACAGACACGACCTATGCGGGATTTAGATACATATGTTTATTTTCGACCTGAAAATTATCCACGGATTGTTAGTTTAAATTCGAATTGGGTGTCATACCTGGAATATGATCGAAAACTGTTGACTACTTCTCTCTTATGTGTTAGCAGCATTATTTACTATTTATCTTTTATTTCTTTCATGGGAACTGATGTTTATGGTTTGGAATCAAGTTTTGCGTTTATCGACGTGGAACGCCCAATGTATGCCTTATGTTAAACTTAACGCTTCGATTTTTATCGGCATTGCAAACATATAATGTCAATGCATGTTGATGTACAATGTCCTTTAATGTCAGTAGATGGTTAAACTTGAAATTTTAAGTCCATTCAACAAAGAATGTTATTCAAAATTATAGAGGAGCAATGGCAAGTACGCACATGTATGTATAATGTACGTGGAATGTCTGTTTTGTTTACAGGAAAGCACATTTAAAATATGTTCAAGATTAATTATACTGGATGTGTGAGACCCTTGTCTATAGTCCTTGAGACGAAACTTTTTTTTCTGTGAATTTTGTTAAGAAACTCCAAGGTTTCAAGTATGGAGACACAGCAGCTGTTGTATTGTCCCGCTGTAGCCATATTGTAATCCTATAATCAATTCCATGGTCCGTTAGAGAGAGAGAGAAGGCAAAATACCCAGGAATCTCCTTTAGTCACTGATCTGGGTGTACACGAATGTTACTTTTGTGTAGCTGACACGTGCCAAAAGACACGAAGAGTGGTGTAAATACGGGAATCTGTTGAAGGCTATACAATATTACGGCCAGACCGGAGAAGCTCAGGGTCAAACCATGAGTATTTATGGGGTGTTTAAAGTATTTTCAAACTAAAAAGCCGTAAAGCATATTATGAATAATATAACAATAATATATAAGAATTTTATTTTTTCTTCATTTTAATTTATAAAATTGCGATTCTGTTTTGTGTTTTCACTTATTAGTCGATTTCAAGGCTCTGCTCTGTGATATATCACGAAAGACCCTCTCTTGGGGGAACCTGACTGAAATACGTACCAAAGGAATGGCGACCCTTAGAGCCATACTCAGATACATTTGTTCGAGTGATTGGTGTGCGACCTTCGTATATCGCGTTCTTTATAGGCATAATAAGAGAGAAAATGATCAGAAATCATAGGCACAATAAAACTCGTTATGATTGGTCCCAGAAATGCACAGGCCATACCAACAGCGTAACCAGGGGGTGACTCTGGGACTATATCGCCATAGCCCACGGTTGTCATGCTTATCACAACCCACCAGAGAGCCACAAACACGTTATCAAATTTGTTTTTCTCATCCACACGATGTTCGGCTTTTCGAATCAAATCTGCAAAAAGCACCATGGCTATCAGAAAACAAACTAACAACAACAGCAGTTCGCGGGCACTTGCTTTCAACGTCAATAGAATCATTTTCAGGCCGCGAAAATAGCGTGCCAGTCTGAAAATTCGAAGGATTCGAATAGCTGCCAACGCCTGCAATCCTGCGTACACCTTATAGCCGGATTCCTCCGTTCGGGTTTTGGGAAAGAGATACAGTATCAACAACATGAGTATCCAGGAACTAACATAGGATAAATCCAGGAAAGTCACCGGAGTAAACAAGAGCTTTCGTTTGTTTGGGCACACGGAAAACCTCACAACGAATTCTATGAAGAAAAATGCAAGACATGAGTATTCAATCAGTCTGAGAGGTAAAGCCGGCCTGGGATCGAGGATTATGTGCTGCATCCAACCAGAATGTTCTGTTCCGTTTGAAAAATTTGATACCAACAAATCATCAGTGATGTTAAATCCTTGTAACTGAGTCTGGTTAATCTGCAACAATGGACCTCCGCTCTTGTGTCGAAGGCTGTCATTGGCTGTTACGTCCGTCACCATGGAGACGTTTGATTTCGCTCTATAGATGCTGTAAGGCCGGAATGTCTGGAAAGGCGAAAAGTTTCCCAGGAAGGAAACTATCACAGATATGACAAGGAGAATGTGGTAAAAAGCACCCCATATCTGAAATCAGAAGAAAAGTGAGAGTGTGTAAATGATTTTTTTTATTCTTATTTGATTAGTGTTTTACAGCGTACTTAAGAATATTTCACTCATACGACGGCGACCAACATTATTTTGGGAGGAAACCTGGGCAAACCAAGGACCATCCGTAGGTTGCTGCAGACCTTCCCACGTACGGCCGGACAGGAAGCCAGCATGTGCTGGACTTGAACTCTTGAGTCATTGCTGATCACCTCGGTCACGGAGGCCCCTGGTTTAGCATGAGAATTCCACCACGAGATCATGGCGTAAATGTGACATAAACCAAGGTTCATCAGTTGTGCGAAGGGTCAAGAGACTTAACCGGAAGTGAGAAATTCTAGACTAGCGGCGTCTAATGCATTGCAAGTGGCAGCAATTTTATTTTGTACCCCATTCCTCCTTGGCCACGGAGCTATTTAAGCTCTACAACCCCTAAATAAAGTAGATTTGCAAGAAGTCTTTTTTAACCAGTTAACGTGTTACAGGTTGCCAAACATCGCCACTGCTTTGTATTTAGACCTAAACCAGTAGAATGCTGGTGACCTAAGTATCACCGAGGTCAAATACTTTCCCCAAGCCCTGGTCTCTTTCGTTCTCATGGTAATTTTTATTAATTGTGATAACAGCATAGCATTTCGACAAATTCCAAACCGTTGTCTTATAAGAAAAGGCAATAAAATGCATGCATTTTTTTAAAAACTAGGTCTGCTTACACTATTGAAACTAGGATTGTATGCCTTGGTGCTGGCAGCCTTCAGCAGGGCAAGTCCAAAGTGTATCTGACTATGAGCTGAACTACGCGAATGACGAACGGACGTGGTCAGAACACGTGTGAACACTAAACTACAGTCACATGTATTGTGCTCACTGCTGGTCTTATATAATCTTGTATAGTCTCTTGTCGCAGAGACTAAGTATTATGACAGCTAGTATATATATATATATATATATAGGCGACCAAATAGGCGATGCCGTACTCAAGAATATTTCACTTATACGATGGCCGCAAGCATTTCCGTGGAGGCCTCTTCCCAACACTCTCATAAGTAGCGAGGACGCTTGTGTTGTTTGGTTGTAGTGTAGTTTGATTCCAGTTAGGCGCCTATATTTTTTTCGTCTGGATAGTAAAAATGGACGAAAAAATGTTGGCATGCAGACAAGTATGGAGAATTCCTTGAAACCACAGCTGGAAGTCACGTGATCTATAAGAAAATTGTGCCCCCCAGTCAGGTTACTAACATCGTTATCTTTTCTTTCTCCACTTCTTCCGAGGATGTCAACTGCTGTCAATCAGATATGCAGAGTCGCACCCAACACGTTATTAGGACAACTTGCATCGTAAGAGCAAGGCTGAATGTGGGTCAGTAGAAGCATGGGGTTTCTTAATGCTAGAATGGTGCTGCCTTCTTAACTAACATAATGGTCCAACCGTATAAGGGGAAGATAATTTGCCTCTCTCGGTACAAGTTTTTTCCGCTTATTTTATGCACGTTTTTTTCTTTGTGTGTTTGTCGGAGCAGCAAAGCGCAGAATTAATAATTAAACACGTGATGCATTCAATCATGTGTCGTGGATTTTTTGTCCAGCCCAAATTCGTTTAGTTATTTATTAATTTGATTGATGTGTATAGCCGTACTCAAGTATATTTTCCTTGTATAAGAGTGGTCAGTTTTATTGGCGGGAGAAGCCGGATTTCTTAGAGTTCACATGGGTCATTGGCTAGTCACTAGCGAAGGGAAGCCGGAGGGCTTAGAATACACCATCGGTCATTGGTTAGTCACTACCGAAGAGAAACCGGAGGGCTTAGAGTACAACATCGGTCAATGGCTAGTCACTAGCGAAGGGAATCCGGCGGGCTTAGAGTACACCATCTGTCACTGGCTAGTCACTACCGAAGAGAAACCGGGGGGCTTAGAGTACAACATCGGCCATTGGCTTACTGTCCTTCAGTATGTCGTCTCAGTGAGGCAGGAGTAGATAAAAGAGCGGTAAAAATCCGTCCTGCAACAAGGAGACACATTACATACACTCTAAGGATTCCTTCTCCGTCACATTTATTCATTTATTTATTTGATTGGTGTTTTACGTCGTACTCAAGAATATTTCACTTATACGACGGCGGCCAGCATAATGGTGGGAGGAAAACGGGAAACCTACGATTATTCGGAGGTTGCTGACAGACCTTCCCACGTACAGCCGGAGAGGAAACTAGCATGGGCTGGACTTGAACTCACGGCAACTGCGATCGTCGTCATATGACTGAAAACTTGTACGACGTTAAACCTCAAGACCACTTTCTCACGGTTACTACCTCTAGACATATTCAATATACGTATAAAATCCTAACCAAGTGAATGACCAGCTCTGAACTGGATGCATTTCTCAATACTTAATAGCAGCAAAGAAGACTTCGGCAAAGTGAACTGTGTTTTTGTTAGTCTAGAGATTGTAGGTCGTTGGGACTGCGCAGTTTCCACACGGTTTTTTAGGAAGCCCTTCGTCACCTACTTGTTAACGTACAAGTGCTTCTATGTGAAGCTATCACTATGTAAAGCACTTTGAGTGCTTTTCCAATTACCATTGAAGTTAGATACCGTATGAATTACTAAACAAAAGATACCAGTGCTACTGATGTTCTAAATAAATGCATCTTAACGAGAATAAAATCGATAGCAACTAAATCAAACCGAATGGACCCCTGTAACAAAGCGATGCACTTTTCCCCCAAAATGGGAAGGCGCCATGAATTGCAGCAAATATTTTAGTAAACCTTCCACATAGGTCTCCCGATATATCGATTAAAATAACGAAAAAAGAGAGCCAACCCTTGCAAGATTCCAGTTCGTTGCAAATATACGCAGGAATAAAAAGAAAAACAGCTGGCATCGGTAATTGGCAGCGGAGGAGAAATATTACCAGTTGACAGATGTATATCGATTTTACAGCAAACGGATATTCATTGTGTAGATAACTGTGTTTGATTAGTTGGTGACACAGTTAATGACCTCTGGAAATCTCACTAAAGACCACAGATCGCTTCTATGCTCTAATTCCACGCTTGAGTGCGCAAAAGCGCATTGGCCACTAGCCGGGAGATCGATGCGTTTATGATTATTTACTTCCGCAATACATAATATCAGTAAAGACAGACAACATGGAGAGTAAAGCTAGAGTAGTGACCACATTGTGATAGCTGACAAATTGTCACACGTAACCGGTGAACACGGACTCCTGTCGATTTATACCTTTGTCCGAATTTTATTCTGTCTGTCCATGTAAGTGCATAAATAGTAGCAACTGCCACGTCCTCTATGCACAATGGCTTAAGGAGAAATAAATAAAACTTAATGCAGTGATGTTAAATGCAGTTTTTTAGACGTCACTGGTCTAGAATTACTCAAAATGCTGTATTAACCTCGCATATAGCATGCAAAATAACACCAGAACAATGCAAAGGAAGAGGACTCGGGGATCCTTCCCCAAACAAGGACCGTTGGATTCAAACCTGTCACCTCATTAGTCATTAGGTGATGTACGAAAGGAATTTATCGGATTGTCATGGAAGGGCAAAGTTTAAAACTCTCTCCGGTTTTAAGCAAAACGTTTTCAACATTCGTTCGAGAAAGAATTAGAAAAAAATATTTCGTCTGTGGGCAAACTAAACATAATGAGGTTTAGTGGATGTTCTTTTATAAGGTGTTTGATGCAATGGACTTTTTGTCCACGCTATTTTCAATTCCAAGGTAAAGCTATTATAAAAACAAGGTGAATTTGATAAAATTCCTAAGATTTGTATGCTAAGATGTTGAGCTTCTCTAAATGTATGCATGTTTCATGTGTTAAACTTCCTTATCTGTGGTGTCGACAATTCCACTCCACTACACAGATTGCGGTGGTGTTGAGATTATTGATCATTAATCGTCCATTTTGTTTGACGGCTGATACACGAATGTCTCTTTCGACGCTTTGATTACATAGTCATTCAGTCAGTCATTCAATTTTAAATGAATATATTCACAAAGACTATAAGGCAAGACATTCATTTGACACTGTTTGTGACGCTCAACAGGCTAACAGAGGTGTTCTGGTTATAGTAAAAACTGTCACTGTAATATTCAGTATCAGTGATTCGGTAGCAGAGATTAAGAAGTTTCAACATTAATTTCGGTTACAAATTTGTTAGTTATACTTCGACTACCTGTTTCCAAACGTTCCGCCTTGTTTCAGATACCATAACATAATGGTAAAAAAAAGTGATAAAACCGATATGCAATTTAGCGATTAGCATCTGGGGTCTTGGAATATATTTCCATGAATTCCCGAGTTGCCCTTTATGTCCGCTTTTTATCGATGTTTCCCGAAACATATACCACTTGACAAACAAATAAAATTGATAGAGCATTGCCATGAGAATAGGGTTACGGTTTACACCAAAGAGAATTTGATGTTATGCTTGCATCTCTGAGCATAATTGTGGTATTTTGTCATTCATTTATTCAGATAGTTTTGCTTAGCACTGATGCAAATGGTTTCGTGTTACTGGCCAAATGCTTTAGGACAACAGCAGGGTATATTCCACTTAAGCAGATTGAATTTCACACTGTTTGTCAGCAAACAGTGCAGTAATTTGACGGCGCTAGAGACACAAAGGCAAGTGATAGCTAAAGATATCATTGCGAACTGAAAACTCCATTTCAAATTTGGCTTTGGGTGACATGTGCAACGTGTAGACTTCAGGCGCTGCCAGAGCTCAATATTGTTCGGAGTAAATGATATTTTAAGCATTAAGTTTCCAACTGTGGTTTATACCGATGTCAAAAATATATACATGAACACGACAGCCTAATGCCTACAATTAAACAGCTACGTGAGTGAAAGCAATCTGAGAGTTACGTATGACAGTTATAATTTGTTTTAGATTAGGATCAATTGGTTAAATATGGACCACTTAAGTTTCCCTTTAATTATGATTTTATCTTTCTCTTTTCATCAAAAAATGCCTTTATATAAACATGAAGAATGAGAAAACAAACGTAAATGAGGTAAATTGATTTATAGCCGGATATCAGGGGTGACGTGTGACCAACTACATTGGTGTTAACTCTCCATGCTGGTGTATTCTTGTTCCTGATAACGAAATTAAAATTAACGACACTTCATCAACTTTATCTGGACCTTAGATGGACCATGCTCACTAAGGTTAAAAGTAACGTGATGTAGCTCGCAGGTGAGAAAGATTACAAATGATAAAATCTGCATAATTGGAGAATGAATGAACCTCACTGCAGTTGATATGAGATATATAACTTGATTATCGACAACTTTAAAACTGTTGTGGTACACGATTTGAGATATGGATTTCATTTAACACCATTGAAAACTGGTGATTAATTCCCTTTGCACAAATCCCTTCTAATTTCGTAGTTTATGTAATTTTCTAGCTCTTAGGTGGCGTGTGTAAGGTGTTGATTCACTGAATGGCTTTTCGATATTTAACCAGAATGTGCACTTTGGTTGACTGCTAGTATACGGATATCACTTGACAGCCAGATTCCTAACCTTGACCTGAATTCAAATAGTGCAGGGATGTTCCCTTCTTTGTTTCATACTGTATTTATGGCGAAATTCTCATTAACCAATTCTCCATTTAATAAACCTAACAGTGATGACAAATTACCTGCTCAGTCAGTCATATTATTCGATGTTATTTATTAGTATAGTGGGACCGATAGTGTTTTGATGGCCACTAAATTATTTAGGACTCGGAAAAAATGCACCACTACTGATTATACCGAGTTGATTTTGCTGGACGAATAATGTCCACAAAAGGTTATTAAATCCCTAGCATTGTCCGCTGATTGATAGTTCCCATGCGTCCTCTGAAATTATTCACGGTATTTTGCCTGATCTTGATGGATTTCCCCAACCATCTTTTTTTGTCGAAGGCCTACAATCAATTGATTGACCCACTTCTTTTCTTCTGTGATATTTAAAAAGCCATATAGCTTGTGTATTATGTGGTAGAATTGAGCGCACAGATGATATCATTGCCATGGGAAAAGGCTCAGACAATTCCGTTGGGAGTAAGAGGAAAAGAGTTTTCATACGTTATGTCTAAGAACATTAATTTCAGAAAAATATTCTGTGGATAAGTTTCCAGCAAGAAAATCATTTCACTGTCAGGACGTGCAGCACCAATGATGCTGGGTTACATTTTAAACACAAAATATGCATTTAAATGTTTATTTGTGAATGTGTTTGTCAGTTTAGTCTAATAACACCTTCCAGTATTGAACCTGTGTAATAATGGACATCCAGATGGGTGTAGAATCTACGCGTCGGCATTAAACAGACATTCGTATACCAGCCAAACAACCAATATTGACGGTCCAGGTCATAATCGCAAGGCCAATTCCCAAAGCGACGTTTAACACAAACCATCAAAGAATTAAGAAGGTATTCAAAGAGCATTCCATCCATTCTGCAACCGATAGAGAGGTGTTGCAGTAAACTGTGCTTATATGAGGGGTATATATGTGTATTTATATATATATATGTTATATATGTTTTGTCTCACTACCAGTGCTGGTATATGGGATAACGCAAAATGGTCGTTTAGTAGTAAGTGGTCATTGTGACCAAGTATCAGTTATCACAGTATCCCTTTATTTGTCTCGATTGAAATTCTGCAATAATGAGGTACATTGAGGTCCTAATGTCCGGGGATAGCTCATGAGGAATGAATAAATGAATTGCACAAGACATCACTGTGGTTAAATGGACTTTCCGGGATGAGGGCAGACGGTGAGGGCTGAGGCTAAATTACCACAGTAATGATGGCTTCACATACAGCTTGTGTAAGTGTTATATCAGAACAAAGGTATATTGGTTTTTGTTGCCATGAAAAGTAGAGAGCTTTATGAAGAAAAGTGGTCGAAAATGAAATTGCAAGCCGGTAATTTTGCGAATTTGATAGCTTTGACACGCGTTCCGAAAGTAAATCTATGACCCTCTGATTTTTTTAACTGATATAAGCAATTGTGTGCGGATGTAACTTCATTGATTCTAAAAGCTCTGTTACGTTAACCATTTCCCACGGGTCAATGTTAAGGATTAGAGAGTATCGCGACCTCGATCAGGATTACAGGGTGCACGGCCGGATTTTTTTCTCAAGGACAAATCACGAACTAGTTAGGACATATGATAAGGCAGGACATTCACGATCGTGCCCTTTTCATTGTGACGTAACAGGTAATTTCATTGATCAGAGAATACCCCCATGACAGTTCCCCTTATCGATCCGGTAATTATGATGTAAAGGATTCTTTCACGTAAGGTTACACCTATACTTGCCAGGGGTCATGATTAGATTCTAGCTACCGCACCGTGACCTTGTCTGGGATTACTGGGTGCTCTTCTTAAAAAGACGGATCACGTGACCACGAAACTCGTGTTGTAACTGTATGCCACCTGATGGCACTGACAACTAAAGATGCAGCCGTCTGGGTTGTCGGACATTTAGAAACTTAAATGGAGATAATGATTAAGCATATGTACTTTGGAAAATTAGAAGTACAAAGCTGTTGTGGGCGCGACTGTAGGGCGTGACTGAGTATAGCTCAGGCATAACGAGCCTAGATTAAAGGATATTTCCTTGCACAGTATTTACATTAATGTTTGCTGATATTTGTTTACTGAGTTGGCCTGTGCTTGGCCAATACGCAATTTCAGCAAACAATTGCGTACAACATCAGGTAAGCAGAAATTCAGGTAAAACTCAGTATCGAGCCAAGTATAAAACACAGTCTTACACGGTTGAGTTAAGATTAGCATAACACCGAGCTAAGATGTATTCTCGAGTATCGAAGATGAACCAAACATCCACAGGGCACAATCTTAAAACCATGTTTTACAAACAATTTTAATACGAAACATACAAAGGCATACGCATACAGTATACACAGGTATTATATATACGGCATACGAGTGTCTGTTTCAACGCATAAATTCATGTACAGAGAAGTTTTCAAACATGTCAGAAGGAGTAAACAGTGTTCTAGGTGATTACATTTAACCAGTGTCTAAATCGTGTGCTATAATAGTTTTAAAAGTGTTGTTATGCCAAAACACGAATCTCCACTGCGCTAATAATACTTAAATGACGACTGTCGATCGCTTGATGGCATTGATGACCCCAAAAGCACCGGAGTCTGGGAAATTTCACAAATTCCCTGTCCAAAGGTGAGATAATAATCAGAGTCCCTGCCCAAAGGTGAGACTGTTCCAACATTCCGCGTGTTCCGTAGGCAGTAATCAATTTCCATGTCAAAATTAGGCAATGGTTGTGTGGGTTTTTCAGGTGAACATGGCATTTCCACGCTTTAACTAGGCTGATGGATCGGTGAGTTTGTTACGCCACCTTGGGCTGTGTTTTATTACCCAAGAGTAGACAGGATAATTGACGAAGCCTAAGGTCGCCAAAATGTCGGGTGCGGCGGAAAGCTAACGGTATTTTTAGGCACGGCAGGGAAAAAGTAACAGAGCTTATTCCAAAGGTTATGGGAGACATATTGTCAATTATCACTTATCACTTTGTCCTCGCAGCTTTGACTGGTGGTGTCTTCTCAGCACATGTAGACGGTGTATTTAGCCTGCTCTATGCTAAACCTTAATTCCGTATTCGCGGGTGAAACGTGATCAAATCAAGCTTACATGGGCTTAATTATTGATTTCTGTGCGTCTGTCCCAGGATTAAACTTAACTCTGAAATAAATAGATGTTTTTTTTTTGTTTCGAGTGGTAAGATGGTACGAAGTCGCAAACCCAATAGTCCGTGTGTTAATTGCCATTATGCATTCCAAAACAAGGATAAATGCAAATGCCTTGCATGCAGAATTGCAAGGATACGGCACCCCAACTGAAGACCATCAGCAATTTTTCTCCCAGTAATTTCTCTACAATAGTTAATATTCAACACACGTTGCTTAAACACATCAACTAATAATTTCTGTTCAAATATTGTGACGATAAAGATCTTTATCACTGTAAAAAGATATGTAAATCACATTCACTATTTGCATGTCGCCCGTGAACATCCAGGGTATGTCAGATGAAGTTTTTGCATTGGCAGTCATAAAACTAAACGGTGAAGTATTTCATTCTAGACCACTGACATCTAATAAATTGCAATTATCATCACTGCATTTTTTACGTAATTTGGCTAAAGCCATGGTGCTGTGTGGGGCGTGTAAATTGCTACTATTTAAGCATTTACACGGACAGTAACAAATAACACCCTGACTGAGGTAAATTGACAAAAGACCATATTTCGCCGGATACGTGTGACCATTTGCAAGCTATCGGGGCCTCTGTGGCTCAGTTGGTTAGCGCGCTAACGCAGCGTAATGACCCAGGAGCCTCTCACCAATGCGGTCGATGTGAGTCCAGCTCATGCTGGCTTCCTCTCCGCCGTACGTGGGAAGGTCTGCCAGCAACCTGCGGATGGTCGTGGGTTTCCCCCGGGCCCTGCCCGGTTTCCACCCACCATAATGTTAGCCGCCGTCGTATAAGTGAAAAATTCTTGAGTACGGCGTAAAACACCAATCAAATAAATAAATAAATTTGCCAGCTATCACACTGTCGTCGCTGATCTGGATTTAAACACCACGCTGTACGTCTTTAATTATATTTATGAGCTTTACTCTTAATGTGTTTAAGCAACGCCTGTTGACTCCCTGTTATTGTAAAATCCATATATGTGTTCATAAACTAGGGTATGATAGATCGTCCGTTGACGTAAATATACATCAAAGTAACATGCCAGATATAAAACCCTGTACCGCTGAGATGCACTATATTCATGACAAGACTATATCTACGATTACCTTTTTTGTCCGTTTCCGTAAAGAAGAAAACTGAAAGTGAAAAATGTCCTAAAATAGGATTGATCTTGCTCTGTAAAAACTACCGCGTATGTGGAAAAAATGCACATCAACATAGTTGTGTGTGCCACCCGTATACACCTTGTGTAATTTGTGTAAGAGTGAGTGAGTGCTTAGGGTTTAACGTCGTACTTAACAATTCTTCAGTCATATGACGACGAAGGAGTCTTTAGAGTGCATGTAACGTGCCTCCTTGTTGCAGGACGGATTTCCACAGCTCTTTTATCTAGTGTTGCTTCACTGAGACAACTTACCGAAGGCAAGTAAGCCTGATACGGATCAATCAGTCATTGCATTATCCCCTTAATGCTGAACGCCAAACGAGGAAGCTACAACCTCCCCTTTTAAGGTCTTAGGTGTGGCACAACATAGGACTGACCCTGGATCTACCGCCCACGAAGCGGGCACTCTACCAACTGAACCACCGGGGGCGATGCAATTTGTGTAACAGATGCACAATGTCATTTTGGAGGCTTGAGTATGTGGCGTAAAAATGAAAGGAAATCTACCT
Organism: Liolophura sinensis; assembly: GCF_032854445.1. NCBI lineage: Eukaryota > Metazoa > Mollusca > Polyplacophora > Chitonida > Chitonidae > Liolophura > Liolophura sinensis. The sequence goes on along the minus strand of NC_088304.1, from coordinate 25,625,316 downwards.
ATATAGACTTACAGTCTTGAAAGTACCTACCACCAAGAATGGAAAATGTAACTAAGCCAAAGTGACACAATTTATTTATTGGATTTATTTATTTGATTGGTGTTTTACGCCGTACTCATGAATATTTCACTTATACGACGGCGGCCATCATTACGGTGGGTGGAAACAGGACAGAGCCCGGGGGAAACCCACGACCATCCACCTGTTGCTGACAGACCTTCTCACGTACAAAATGACACAAGCCCGTTGTGATACTTTCATTTGAACCCGATGTTAACGGTAGTAGTCACAAATGAAGCAAGGACTGACTAGGACAATAGCCGCTCTTTATCCAGCTAAGACGACTGGTTGGGGTTTAAATGGAGCAAAGGAGATTCGCTGTCTGGGAACAGTGTTTGGCTCATTTTGAAGTAAATGACAAATGCCTCCGCCATCACAGCTCTGACGTGAAAAGCCTCCAGCGCAGGCGGATTTCCCTCGTCTTCCGTACGCTTAGCCCTGATCCTCGCAGGGAGCAGCAAGCTCAGAGCTAATGAAATCAATCCGGCCAAGTCAAGCTGGCAAAGGTATGGTCTCCATCTTTTGTCTTGATCGAAACTTTGAAAGTGATGACGAAAGCGATGAGCAACTGTAGCGTATTTTTTTAAGTAATAACTGTACCCGAAAAAAAGTTTAGGATAAATCACTAAAGACTTTGTCGGAAAATATAGTTTGGACAATTCCAATTGGGTTTTTTATTGTTATGATGTGATGAATGTGATGACAACACAATATTTTGGCTTATTTTAGACCTGTGACGTCTACTAAATTGCAAATAAATCTGGTGTATATTTTGAGGGCCTTGTTAATCGCTTGCATTTTCTGCATGAATCTTTTGTGTAAATAAGTGATAGACGACAATGGTGTGTCCATTTGCGCATGTCGTCTGACATGCGTTTGTCCCCCCCCCCCCTTCCAAGTCGTATCCATGGAGTTAAACTACAGTCTGTGAAATAAATATGTTCAATTTAGGCCATCAGTAAATGACATGCTATAGTGGTCACCGTTTATCATACTAGAAACGAAACTGGAAATTTATCACCTAAAAGGAAATACACCGTCTGCAAAGGAATGGGTCGTATCCTACAAAGGAATGATAAATGGCTTTGACGTGTTATGGTCATTCTCAACACATCCAACATGGCGGGTAAAAGGCACTGCTTTATTACCCTTGTTTTACTCAGCGTAAAAGATCAAAGCTCCTGGACGGATGAAATGAAGATGAACGTGGATTTTTTTGTTTGACAGTCTATGCCCAAAGTAGCATAAAAATGCGGGAAAATAATCTAAAAGGTTTCCTCAAATGTTTGGCCCATGGTGTCTCAGCCGTGTGACCAGCTTTTGTTTGGCGTTGCTTGCGGCGTGTAAACAAAAAGGCAATAAATAAATAGCGCGATTGAGGAGGCAAATGACGTACATTATCTCCATCGTTGTGTTGATAAATCATTCAGTTTCGCGCCTGAACAGATGGATTTCCCTGAAGTCGTGAACGCGCCTTAACCAGATGAATGATCGGGTCTGGGCAATATACTTGTACGAAAAAATGCATATGGGGAAAAAAGGCTCTCAATCCATCATTGTACATTTCTTTTTTTTCTGATAAACAAACGTCATAAGTAAAGAGTGATAAAATCTCGAGGAAATAGAAAACACGAAGGCATGTGGACTTCTATTCGTCCAATAAATGTTACATCTTGTATTTCTTTTGTTATTAAGTCAATTATAAACGTAGACAAGCTCGTAAAACACGACATAATCAAAAATGGTGTACTACAATGAACACAAATGCATTTGGATTTGATTACAATTATGATATTACATAAACCCAAATTACATTTTATATTACGTCAATCTGCAATCCATCGTGAAACATTCGGATAAACGAGATCCAATAACAATTTTAACTAGGAAAGTGTTAAGCCTAAAAAGCCAAATTCACAGTTTTATTGATTTACTTAAATGAGTCATGCGCACCAAATACACTGACAAAGAAGCATTTTAAATAAAGAAACAGAAAGACTTAAAATGATGGCATCAAAAAGCGTTCGTGATTTCTATGGGTACAAGAAACCGACGTGCTAAGAGAAACAACCGTCATATGTGAGATGCGCAACAAACTTCATGACTTGCTTTGTATGAAGAGGTAACAGCTGGGTTCGAGTCCACGAAGTCATTAATCAGGGTTCAACCAATGAAAACGTTGCTTTATGACTCGCATTAGCACCTGATACTGATTCACTGAATGAATGGTTGCTTTTTGCAACCGAAATTAGGTAAATGCAACTAAGATCACTATATTTTTATCTCATCCTGCTCAAACCAAGGTGCTAGAGTGTGTCTTAAGCTACTAGTGCTTAAACATTTACAGAAACAGAATAACACCGTGACAAGAGGCTGGGTTTTGCAGCTTGCGTGTGGCCATTTGTCAGCTATCACATTGTGCAGTATTGTAAACCGTGCTTCTGAAGGTTGCTGTCCCTAAGGATTGTTCCCTTTGCATTGTTTCATTGTAATTTGGTCTTAGGTGTAATTTCATCACAACATGGTTATACAGCGTGACATTTTACTTTCCCAGATGAAGACAACCAGTTTGTCTCTCAATGTTGTTCTTCAATGTTACCATGCACAGCGTACATTTCTCTGCAGAAATGCTAGCTGGGATAAATGTTTGGCAAATTTTTACATTGAAAAGTCGAAAAGGCCAGTGTTTGAAGGTGCGTATCACCATTCCTTAATCGTTTAATTCTGGAACTGATGTGGGTCTTGTGAAGAGGACACCACAGTGCTCCGAGAAATGCTGAACCTTTCGCCAGTTACCTGGTAATCCGACACGCTTAAAGGGCATTGCAGTGAGAGCTGTATTTGAATTCTCCAATGGCTTCAGCCTTCCAGGGAACCAGAAAGCGGTTTTAGTCGTTTGATCCATTAGTTTTATCCTGGATATGTAACAGCAACAGGATACAGAGTGAAACCGGAGCATCGACACAGTGTTACTGGCAAATAGTGACACGTAACCGGTGAAATACGGCCCCTTGTCAATCCAGCTCTGAACCGGTCCTAACTATATTACGCCACAAGATGGGATATTATTTTGGGAGGATTTCTCTGACAACCCTGTTTTCATGAGTTTTGTGTTGATAAATTGTCTGGGTATATTACAATAAACGAAGGGTCGTTGCCCTCTCATATAGGTAATAAGCATACAGTCGAGCAAGGCTGTTAGAGCTGAAATAACCCAAGGAAATTATCGAAAAGAAAGCCTTCTATATAGCATATCTCTCAAGTCTTGAGTTCCTAAATGTCAATGATATTCTCCACTGTAGGTCAGATATGATCGCTTGTCCATCAAAGCCCAGTTATTAGTTTCGATAATATGTATCTAATCGTGCTTCCTTGACACGTTCCAGTCCCACCTCATTATTTCAGACAGCGCCGTCTTAAGTGGGACCATTTCTGCCCTCTGTCAAGGCTGCCCGCTGCGGCGGAAGTTTACCCTACTGATTTAAGAGCGCTGGCACCAATCGATTTGGACTTTTAACTTCTTATCTCCGAGAACAGCTAGAGAGCTGATTACCCTTCTCTGTCGCCTATTGCGCTGTTGGCTTCACAGATCCAAACGTCAAAGCTCCCGAGCTGCATTCCAATAACCAGCGTTTGGTTTGGTTTTAAGGATGTCAAAAACTGACCAAAATGAACAGACAGTTTGGACAAATGTTAAAGACTCCGTTAACAAAGATTTGAGTGCGCTGTCAGAACGTCTTCTAAAAAGTCTCTTCATGAGAGTTCCGTTTGGTTTCAAGAGAGACATTTTAAACTGTTAAAAAATTAAATGACTGATCACAAAAAAACTATTTGCAGTTTGGGGGATTTGCTTTGAACTGAACATTCGTGATTCCCACTTCTGTCGTTACTAGAACTGCGTTTAGGTTACCATGCCTGATTTGTGTGATACTAGGCAGAGATGCCATAAACGTTCCCGGTTTTATCAAATAACGTTCACAAAGCAAGACCTTAAAGCAATTATTTCACATTACACTGAACATTAAGTTTCCCACAATTCGAGTAAGGCCTTCATTTCGCCTGGCAATACCACAGGCACAACGGGAAAAAACCACAGTAACTTTTGGTCAGTAACTCCGTCCTCTACAGCCTCTGTCCATCAATCATAGCTCTATTCATAATGAAACCCCTTAATAGTAAACCTCTAAATTCCCGTAATCGATCTATGTATAATTGCTTATTGTCGATTATGCGTCGCTCTTGAAAACATATCCCTTGTTTGTCCAGAATTTTATACAAATCTTCTTTCTGGAAGCCAGATCTCTTTGTACTGAAAGCCAGATCTCTTTGTACTGAACGCCAGATCTTTTTTCTCCAAGATAGATCTTCATACTTCGTTTTGGAAGCCAGATCTTCGTACTGGAAGCCAGATCTTTTATACTGAAAGCCAGATGTTCGTTCTGAAAGCCAGGTGTTCGTTCTGTAAACCGGATGTTCGTTCTGGAAGCCAGATCTTCTTAGTGGAAACCAGAACATTGAATTGTTAAACTAGGAATAAACTGTCAGTTATTACGTTATCTTGCAGTATCTTGCATTATGTATACGCAATGTGGTGAGCAGAAATACAATGCGCAGTGCAATTCCATGTTATTCTGTGCCAAATGATATATAACTACGATTAGAGATCGAAACGTGGTATTGAACAACGTCGTCACAGAACTGACAGCAACATTCTATAGACTGCACAGAAAACGATTTCTCATCCACTTTTGCTACTTCACAATCTTGCAATAGATTGCAAGCTATTAAAGTCACAATGAACTTTCACAGACACCGATTTACAAACAAAATATACCTAAAACAATCAAAGCATTTAAGCAGCATATTAAAATCTCCTTTTGCATCTTTTGCTGTTACAATATGTTTATATTCATATCGTGTGTTTTCTGCTGCTGACATGTATTGGGTATCTCCCCCCGAGCTCTTTCCGCCATAATGCTGGCCGCCGTCGCATAAGTGAACTATTCTTAAGTACGGCTTAAAACACCAATCAAACAGATGTATTGAGTATCCTAGCATACCTACCACATCCCAACTCCCACCCACTCAAAAATATGAGAACTCCTACGCTACCATGTTGCGTACAGCAGTATACAGTTTAACATAGACAATGTATAAATAATACCGAGAACTTTATAGGATTAATTTCAGAAGGAAGTATAACTTTTGTTCCCAATTCAAATTGCTGAGAAAAACGTTATACAATAACCAACGACACGCCTGTCAGATAAGGTGTTAAATATGATCAAATGGAATAGTTAACTGAGCATTTATCTTATCAAAATTTAGCATTCATCATAATATCCGTATTACTTTTTTTGTCTTGAAACGTTTTTTGATGGATATATAATTGGACCCTGATAAAACACAAATAAATATGCACTGACTACACGTTTCACCCTGGAACATCGCATGAAACTAGTTACCTTTCACTGCATCGTCATCAATGCAGTGCTTAATGAATATTGCATTTTAACAGTTTCATGTGAGGGTGTATAGTTTGCATAACTGAATCCCGGAGAATAAAAAAAATTAACTAAATAATTATACAATGTATAATGTTAACAATATTGTATAATTCTTAAATTTTTATGGTTTATATTTCTATCACTGACAAACAATAGACGCAGAATATATTTCATTATCCATCCAACTTTAGTGTGAATAAGTCGCGTGCCCCATTAATGACTGCTGTAAGATCCAAACGAATCAGGTAAAACAAAAAGTAGTGTTTTACCGTCAATGTCCATCATTCCACGTGTTTTTCCAGGACAAGGCCAACAGTAATGAAAATGAAGCATGATTTTAACCAGCGATTCGCGCATTTTACCCAAGAAAAGTGAGCCGGAGAGAGTCCAGGGTGACATGGGACCACAACGAGGGGGTCCACGCGTTTTGCCCAAGGAAAGTGAGACGACGAGAGCCCAGGATGACATGAGATCATAACGAGGGGGTCGGCGGGTTTTGTCCAAAGAAAGTGAGGCGACGAGAGCCCAGGATGACATGGGATCACAACGAGGGGGTCCACGGGTTTTGTCCAAGGAATTGAGGCGACGAGAGCCCAGGATGACATGGGATCACAACGAGGGGGTCCACGGGTTTTGTCCAAGGAAAGTGAGGCGACGAGAGTCCAGGATGACATGAGATCATAACGAGGGGGTCGGCGGGTTTTGTCCAAGGAAAGTGAGGCGACGAGAGCCCAGGATGACATGGGATCACAACGAGGGGGTCCACGGCTTTTGTCCAAGGAAAGTGAGGCTACGAGAGTCCAGGATAACATGGGATCAGAACGAGGGGGTCCACGGCTTTTGTCCAAGGAAAGTGAGGCGACGAGAGCCCAGGATGACATGGGATCACAACGAGGGGGTCCACGGGTTTTGTCCAAGGAAAGTGAGGCGACGAGAGTCCAGGATAACATGGGATCACAACGAGGGGGTCCACGAGTTTTGTCCAAGAAATTGAGGCGACGAGAGTCCAGGATGACATGGGATCACAACGAGGGGGTCCACGAGTTTTGTCCAAGGAAAGTGAGGCGACGACAGTCCAGGATGACATGGGATCACAACGAGGGGGTCCACGGGTTTTGTCCAAGGAAAGTGAGGCGACGAGAGCCCAGGATGACATGGGATCACAACGAGGGGGTCCACGGCTCTTGTCCAAGGAAAGTGAGGCTACGAGAGTCCAGGATGACATGGGATCACAACGAGGGGGTCCACGGCTTTTGTCCAAGGAATTGAGGCGACGAGAGTCCAGGATAACATGGGACCACAACGAGGGGGTCCGCGAGTTTTGTCCAAGGAAAGTGAGGCGAAGAGAGTCCAGGATAACATGGGATCACAACGAGGGGGTCCACGGGTTTTTCCAAGGAATTGAGGCAACGAGAGTGAAGGATAACATGGGATCAGAACGAGGGGGTCCACGGGTTTTGTCCAAGGAATTGAGGCGACGAGAGTCTAGCATGATATGGGATCACAACGAGGGGGTCCACGGGTTTTTCCAAGGAATTGAGGCGACGAGAGTGAAGGATAACATGGGATCAGAACGAGGGGGTCCACGGGTTTTGTCCAAGGAATTGAGGCGACGAGAGTCTAGCATGATATGGGATCACAACGAGGGGTCCACGGGTTTTGTCCAAGGAAAGTGAGGCGACGAGAGTCCAGGATAACATGGGATCACAACAAGGGGGTCCACGGGTTTTCTCCAAGGAATTGAGGCGACGAGAGTCCAGGATGACATGGGATCACAACGAGGGGGTCCACGGGTTTTGTCCAAGAAAGTGAGGCGACGAGAGTCCAGGATAACATGGGATCACAACGAGGGGGTCCACGGGTTTTGTCCAAGGAAAGTGAGGCTACGAGAGTCCAGGATGACATGGGATCACAACGAGGTCATCCACAGGTTTTGTCCAAGGAATTGAGGCGACGAGAGTCCAGGATAACATTGGATCACAACGAGGAGTTCCACGGGTTTTGTCCAAGGAAAGTGAGGCGACGAGAGTCCAGGATGACATGAGATCACAACGAGGGGGTCCACGGGTTTTGTCCAAGAAATTGAGGCGACGAGAGTCCAGGATAACATGGGATCACAACGAGGGGGTCCGCGGGTTTTGTCCAAGAAATTGAGGCGACGAGAGTCCAGGATAACATGGGATCACAACGAGGGGGTCCGCGGGTTTTGTCCAAGGAATTGAGGCGACGAGAGTCCAGGATGACATGGGATCACAACGAGGGGATCCACGGGTTTTGTCCAAGGAATTGAGGCGACGAGAGTCCAGGATAACATGGGATTACAAGGAGGATGTCCACGCGTTTCATCCAGAAAAGTGAAACGAGGAGAGACCAGGATGAAATTAGATCTCCACAGAGGTCAGAATAGAACAGAAATTAGGATAAAACTATGATGTCACTTACAATATAGTTGCTTTTTAGTAAAGTAATGGCGGGTGTGGAAGACATAATATTTCAGCGAAATGGTTTACCCGTCCAGCATAACTGAAGTAAAGAGAAGTGAGGATCGGTTGTGACTTCAACATGTAACTGCATGCGATTTTGTATATTAAAGAGAGTTAAGAGAAGATATGATCTCAGGGAGTTGATCCACTACTTTTGTCCATCGTAGCTGAGGACAAGAAGAGGATTACGCGTTTGATTAACAGAGACAAAGGGAGATAAGGTCAAGATGTGGTGTAAACGAAAAGATTCACGCGTTTTGTATTGGAGGCGTGAAGCAACAAATGATGACGATCAGATGTCGCCTTAGCGAAAGAAGCGATGGATTTGTCAACTTCAAGAGACGCAAAACGTTTAACTAGTTAAATATGCGACATTTCTGACATTTTTTCAGCGTCGACATTTCTCTGATGAGATTAGTTTTTCCGCGGTATCTTTAATGCAGTGAGAGTATGTTAACAGACAACCTTGCCATTGATGAAACACGGAAAACGACAAAAATATCCCACCGAGATTATGTTTGCATATGTCATATGCACCGTTTCAATTCTATCCGGAAAACGTAGGCAGAGACGTTTGGGAGACGTGTCAGTTTTGTCTGCCCATCAACAAGAAGCCATTTAACGACCGTTTTGTGTTCGCTCTCCCGAAAACACAAGGCTTCAGTTTTCTCTTTGTTCAGTCCAAGCCACAAAAAAGCTTATTCAAGTTTTTCCGAGTCATTGATTTTGACGTCTAGATATAGGAATAGAAGATTTTGAACAGAATGCACGAAAACATCTTAGCATTGTAACTTGCACAGTATTCGTTTTTGTATTAATTAGGCATAAAAACATTCAACGCGAATCAAACCATACTGAAAAGTAAAGACGGAATTGATGATCACTGGCTTAAAATTGCACTGATTAAGGCAGTGGCGTAAGTCGAGAAAAAGGATACCACAACTTTACGTTATTTAACTGGACTTTTAGCCCAATAAATATCCAACTTTAGTGTTTCACATGGTAGCCAAATGGTGCTGAATAGGTGTTAAGTGGAATTAAGCTTCACTGTGGAGATTCTGTGTACATATGTGTTTTTTTTAAGTAGAATACAAGGCTAGTCAGGATAAATCATTTAATTCTGCAACGCTTCACTTCGTCGTAAAACTTGAAGACAATACACGTACACAGTAACACTTTCCTAGTGTAACAGCATTGTCATATAAATCGTGGGCTGCAGTGGGTTTTTTCAGTTCATTGTCGTGTCGTGAGAGAAATATCCTTGAGTAGGATTTAAAGCAAGAACTAGAAGACAAACAGCTTTCTTCTGTTTACATTGTACATCATAGATAAAAAAAAATGGCGACTACTGTAAAGTTTCAAAGGCACCATGTTTCAGCTCTCTTAAAGGCATTGAGAATAGACTGCATCTTTTTAATAAACCACAGCTTTGTCGCCTGATGTCCATCGTCATCCATTTTCCTGTGTTTCTCTGATTTCCTAATCATGATAATCTTTACCCTTCAATTAGTACCACAGAACTTCTACCAATGCGTCTCCGCCCAACAGAATTAATAAAAATGATACATTATAGTTGGAGACTACTTAGACTCAAGCACCTTTATGATATTATGACAGGTTCCTCTTCTGGCCTCCTTTATTTGGGACATTTTGAACAAATGTATGATAATGGCTGAACGCCACATTGGCAATATTTCAGCCATATCGGTGCGAGTTGGACATTTTGAAATAAGTTCAGTCTTTGGAAATAGTGGAATAGGTTCTTTTGCCTGGTTTCCTACAACTGACAAATACTTCACTCTTTTATGAGAATTTTTGACCCCGATTTTCTCAGTGAATAACACCGTCTTCGTATTTGGGTCGTTAAGGGTCAATATCATACCACAATATAATAATAGCTGATACATACATGCTTCATGTAAAAGACATGATTAGTACCACTGTGACTTCATGCATTCAGACTCGCTGCGGTAATAAAGCGTCCGCCTCAAAGTCGGAGAACCCGGGCTCAAACCCGGGTCGGCTCATACAAAAGACTTTAAAAATGGTACTTGTTTCTACTCTTGGCGCTTATCACTGAGAGGCTAGATAGGATAGAGTAAGAAAACAGGATTGGTTTTCCCGATGTCAGCATAATCTGACCGGAAGGGATGTAATGTCTGATGTCCTCGGCTTAATACTTAAGAGGCGAGAGCACTTTTTGGGCATGGACTCGTCCTGCCACAAGAAGACAAACTACATATGTATGTAAAGATGTTTAAGGAACAGTCCTCGTCGTCACAGGAAACATTGTAAAGTACGACGTAAAACTCCAAGCATTAATGCATACATGCATTCAACGCCTTTTAAACAATGCAGAAAAATTTCAAACAAGTTGGTTGCATTGAATCCGAATAACCACATAACAGGCTGTGATGTTGACAGCGCAAGCATTTGTACTAAAACAGAAGTACCGAAACGCGTAATACACCAGGCTGTTTTGTCTGATCTAAACCAAAAATATTTTTCTTATGAAGCTTTTGGTGCATAGCTATAAATTGATATTTCAAAACATCACGACAAAAACTTCGTGAGATGTCGGTAAGTCGTACAGAGCAATGAATTACAGAGGAAATCATGGTGGTACAGCCACCATTAATCTTTAAGCTATGATGAGTTTTCCTTCCACCACCCTGTCTATTTACCCAGTCGTGATCCAGTTATGGGCCAAAGCAAAGCGTAGCAAAATCTAGCTATCCGGTCGTTAGCCGGGTTTAATCAGATTAATCCTACGTCCTTCGCTTAGATGATTTACGTCGTAAATGTAAAGCTTTCCATCACTGAGGGTGCTATCCTTGCAGTAAACTGGGTGTTTTTATTTCCACTTGATTAAACCCAACAGAGATTCAGGAAAAGCGGTGATACTTGGCAGGTTCAAAGTGATACTAGCTTTACACCCTAACCCTGAACAAAAAAACTGTGGAAAGTGTTTTCCCGTCATTGATGAGTTCTCTTGGTCGATTTTTTGGGCCACTTTGCGAGTAAAGAAAAAGTGGAGTGTGCATGTGTGGGCACCACTGATCAGACGACTAACTTGAAGCCACCCCTCTAACCAAGAAGAAAAGGGGTTCATTGTAAATGGGCAACGTCCTGGTTTTCCCATATATCTTAGCGACCGTCAATCATACAACCCTCAATTATACAGCCAACATTATGACCCTATATCCAACCTCTGTAATAAAAACATTTACCTACATAGTTGCAGACTCCCCATATAAATTTGGTATATAAATTCACTAGTCCAAATATAAACCACAAAGAGAATATTTTGGCTAAAAATATCTAAATGCAAATTCATCTTCAAGTATCCACAATGCTCGAAGTCGAAGTGTGTACTGGATTGGGTTTCTCAAACTATGGATTCCTACGGTCTTAGCATTTCTATTAAATTGTAAATCTTAAAAAGTGCTTAAGGATGTTTACCACACGGGTCTGCAGACAGGCTCTTTGCTACGAGAAACTACGCATATATATCATGTGGAAAAGCGGCAAGCGAGACTGCATGAGTTGGATGTGAACGTGTGAATTCAGTGGTCAGTGCACAGACATTCAGCGATTTATCACTAAGCTTTTTTTTGTTGAAACTGATGTCCCAGACTTTGCGTCGGCTTCGGTCAATATATTCTGTTTGGAAGAGAATTTATTGTAGATTTAATCGGCAAAGAAAAGCTTTAGCTTACATAAATTTATAAGACAAACTGTAAATTCAGTAATATTGTTGAAATGGCATCGGTAAATAATACGTTATTAAATTATTAAAGAACACAGACCTTGCGGACATTTTGATTTAAATTGAATACGAAGTGATGTACCGTTGTCATCGCAGGTGATGTAAACCGTGGTTAATTTAGAATTCTCCAGGCAAAAGTACAGAAACGAGGAAAGTGTTCAACCTAATGGACGGGATAATCGAGTACTGAATAGGTTAAGCCAAAAGAAGCAATGGTTAATTCGGACTAGACATCTACTATGAATCACGGAGGCGTACATTGACTTATATGTAAGAATGGATATACAGCTTCGCCACTGACAAACCCTGTACTTAACCCAAACGACGAGAGATGTTTAGCCTAAGCATCCACAAAGCCTGGTTCCTTTGCATTGTTTTAATGTGTTTCATTTAACAACACTGCAACTTTTACTTAATTCTGTTGAAGCCGTGGTGATAGGGGAAGTATAAGTGGCTACCATTTAAACATTTACATGAACACTTGAAATAAAACGCTAACTGAGCTTATATGTGTGGCTATTTGCCAATCATCACACTGTCGTCACTGCTCTGGTTTTATTCTTTTATGTTATACCATATTGTTATGCTCATCCACCCCTCTGAGACATTGTCATCCGAACAGGTGCCACGTTTTAAGACACAAAAATGCTTCGGGGCACCCACAGTTCTAGGTCCGGAAGTCGGTTTATAGTTGCCCCCCTTAGTATACCAAGTGCCGGTGAATGCCAACTCTCATGAACTGTATATACATATATGCGACACCTTTAACATGCAGTGTCTGGTCTGATGGTCTTGTACTTGGGGTTGTGTACTAATGATAATTTATACAAATTTAACACGTCTTGGAAGTGTCGACAAACGCGAACGCGACCTATTTGACTAATACTTCAAAATACTAAATATTCTGTACATCAACGAAATATAAATGGTTGATATTTTAGTGTTTGGCAAAATTCTTTTTATGCTCACAGCGTTACAAGTATAAAACTTAAAAGAACTGATTGATCTTGTACAAAATATAAAAATGCACTTCTCGTATACTCGTAGACAGCATTTTACACACAGATGCGATGCAACCATACATATAATGCCATTGTATACATGGGTAATGATATAAAAAGGCGTACTTTAACATTTGCTGTCCGGGATAGGTGTTTTCCTTCCAGACTCAATCCATGTAGCTGTGAGTCCGGTCCACAACTACGCTAACGTCTGATACTGTCAAAACAGTAGCTTGTCTTGGCCCGATTACCTGCATGTGTTAGGTATGCGAATGCCCAGGGAATGGTTTCTGGTACCTGTGTAATAAGGACGTCAGTCTGAATTTGAACCGTCTGTTTCCAGGCGTTCGATTGACACAACCGTCAATGAATTCTTTGAGAACCGTACTGTGTCCTTGTAACTATTGTACAGAACAGGTTTTGGAGAGTACGATTTAAAGCAAGAACTACAAGACAAACATATGCGTCGAGACCGTTGTTTTCCTACCAGACTACGTCCATGTAGCTGTATGTCTGGACATGATCAGACTAACACCAGATACTGTCAAAGGCCATGACCTCCTCGTGGCTCTTGGTAGCTTGACTTGTTGATTACCTGCATGTGTTAGGTATGCGAATGCCCAGGGAATGGTTTCTGGTACCTTTGTAATGAGGACGTCAATCCGAATTTGTATCTGTTTCCAAGTGTTTGACTTACACAGACATCAAAAAGTTTCATTTTCTACACTTGTGTGATGAGATCAGCGCTGCTTAAATTCTTTCGAAAACGACTGTCTACAAATTTGCACATTGACAATGACAATTTGTAAAAGTGTATGTAACATGCCTAGAGCTGTGATTCAAAATTATGTGGATGTGCATTTTTGTCGACTCTGTTCTTGTACCTATTGTACAGAACGGGGTTTGCAGAGTAAGGTGGAAAGTTTCCTTCGATATAAAAAAATACAGCTTGGAGAGTGCAACCAGAGCAGCGTGGACCGTGCGATTGGTGACAAATGGTAACACATATAGTTTAAGCGCAAATTTGTAATGGATACCAGTATAGTGGTTGTTCCATACTCTGATTTCTTTCACAATCTGAAAGAAAAACACATTCCGTTCTGTAATATGGCGTTAATTTACAATCGTTTATTCCATAAATACCCTTAGTAAGCACAAAAGTAGAGAAACGTTTCATCTAGGTAATTCACCATTAGAAATGCATCCGATAAACATTCATCTATTCGTTCATCACAAACAGCTGTTAAACATGAATATTACTCCACGGCACAGTGATTTTGTTCAAAGCGACATAGTTATCCAAAACACGTGCCAACGTCACAGGGTTCGCCAAGTAGCGAAAACATCTTCTGTTGTTAGTTAGTTAGTCGTGCCGCGTGCCTCTTACTGACGGAAGCAATGCCCTCTCCTGCTATAAACAGTTGGCCAATGTCCAATTCCCTGAGAGAATCTTCTGACCAATCAGTGCCCAGAGGCTTCGGATCTGCCAAGTTACTCAACTGGATAATGCCATAGATTACATGCCATCAGTCCCAATAAGCCGTAAGTCAACTAGACAACACTGACAAGACCGAGGACTGAATTTTCCCCTCGGGAGAGCACACACACTTGGACAGACGGTCGTTAACGTTATACCCCTAAACCATCGGTCGACCAGGAAGCTTACCCCAAGTGCGTACAAATTACTAATGAGAGTCCAAACACTTTGAGGTTCAGAAAGACCGTAATGGTTGTAACTGTATACTAAGAAAATCACCATTTTTATATATTAACAAGGATTTGCCGCTGGTTATACCTACTGGAAATTCGTGCTAGCAGAGAAAGCAGAGTTCCGGTGATATGGGGTTGTTGGCTTATTGTTATTGTCTGCATTGTGAACTGAGAAATCAACGATATTTATAACGTGGCCATACCTGCTGGCAAATGCTTAATGTATAGAAAAAAAATAGATCAAAATTAGCCTGAAGCAAGGGCCCGATATGTGACGTTCTTCCAGCTTTCTGACATATCAGTTCATTTAATAAGCTGATGTTGCCGATACATTTGAAGAGTTTTAAATTGTCTTACTCTTTTGGCTTTATCAAGCATATAAGGTGAGCAGTTAACCACGTATATAAGGTGAGCACTTAACCACGCATATAAGGTGGGCAGTTAACCACGTATATAAGGTGAGCAGTAGTTGCTAATTGCTGACGCAACTTTAAATGAAATAGATTTTATACCTGCCTTCCAAATGAAGCAGTCTACTATCTGACCTACATGCCTCGGAACCTAATTCTACTTCTGTTGTAAGACACTCGGTCCACGTAAACAAGGTCAATGTCCCATTGCCCGTGAAAACTTCATGGACGCAGCAGAGATGAAATGAAATAAAGAACTTAGTTTCCTAGTCACGTCGGGATTTCAACTTATGTCTTATTGTTTGAAATGTAGTAGTCGACTTAAACAGACATTCCTATCTCACAGACTATCATCTAAATCCGCAAACCTTCTGTCTTCCTCTGGGCAAAGAGAACTTTGACTCCATGGAAAGGCCTAGACAACGCTGGCAGTAATCATAGACACGCAATTATTTATCTTCCATATTTAGATTTAATTGTACACTTGCTTATCCCTAATGTCTTGCTAAAGGAGATGGCATACAGCATTTACATCTTAAATATGAACGCAGATAAATCATTACTGAAATTGTAATTTTACGCTATAGCCAATCGTTTATGTATGTCCTAAGCAAGCAAATACCCTGTAATGCTCTTAATGTCAATGCTTCAAGTAGCCATTGTTACAATGGCCGACTTTAAGACTGGTTATACTTTTCTAAGAATAATCAGTGAAAATATCGACCAAGGAGGCTCTGATGATATAGTGTATAGTCTCATCTAGGCGATGGGTGATCTATTGCGATGCCCTTCTGCTCTCGCTGGTTCCAGTGCGGCGATAAGTCCTGATGCTTATTGGGTGAATGTACTTCGTACAACCTAGTGGTTTCCATTTGCGCTCCACGCATAAAAATGGCCGCCGAAAAGAATTAGTTAGGCAAGGATTAGTGCATAACCACAGTTATGTTGGCACAGAAAATTAAAATAGATACAAAATCCTTACGTTTTTCTGAGCTGTAGGTGTGATAGTGCTTGAGGAAGTCGCCCTCAGCGTCTATCAATTTTTTCTTTCCGACCATATTTCAGGTCAGATCTCGTTTACAGATTTCGTTTGAGAAACATAATTTAGTGTTAAAGATTATCCGTATTTCCACAATCACGTGATTCCATATTATGTGAAAATTAGAAAAAACGATTTTGCTCATTGCTATATATATGCATGTATTAATAACATATATGGCTTTAAATGCAAGGCCTATTCAGTGTTGTAAAAAGTAACTGTACACAGTTTTTTGCGCTACCAGATATCAGCTAGCACTCTATAATGTCTAGTCGCTTTCCTTCTAAACACATGTGGTTTACTGACGTATACAAGCCAGAAAATCACCAAACGACGTACTAAAATCACCTTTCAAGCCTACTGTACTTTACTAAGAGTCTTATTTCCGCTGCGTCAAATTTAATTCGTCCGCAAACGGCCTTAATTTTAAGGCCTGGGAATGAGACGGCCCTATATATGAGAGTACGGAAGGCGATGAGGGTCACCCTCTTCTCCGACCTGGGATTTGTCCTCAGTACAAATTTATGTCAAGCGGAGATAACAAGTGGTGCTGCTGTACTTCCATCCATCTCCGATAGTGTAACGGAGTGATCGCGGGGAGATAAACTGTCCACATGCCAGCGATGAGAGGAAATGGTCATCTTGAGATTCCAGACCGAAATGGCAGACATATCGATTTCTGAGGACCTTGTCGCAGTGCAAAAATGTTACCACTCAGACCAGATGGAAGGCTCAATTTTATGGTCATTTGGTTGGTATCTGATTGTCTGTTTTTCTTCGTCGTTTTCTCAGTCATGATAAAATCATTTCAGCCCCAGGCGTCTACCAAGAAAGTCTACTCTAAATATCCAGCACATTATCTATATTAGCCGTCCAGATGGTAGCAACAATGTTTATTGGGTTTTTTTTTTTCGTTAAATAAATAGTCAAGGTCAGACATAAAACTTTGTCTACCAGCAAAACAACTGAAACTATTAAATGTCCAGGACAGTTAATAGTTAAATGGAAGACAGCCCCATTAATTTAACTGCAAAGTCTGTAAAAAAAGTTAAACTCCCCCCCCCCCCCCCCCCCTCCAAAAAAAAAACGCGGGGTTAGTCCAAAGATGTGACATTGCGAGGTTTTAGGAGTTGGCAGTTTGTGGCTTTAACGTACAGTCACCTTAAAAGAGGGCGATCCAGTGTCAGTATCCAGGGTATTTGTCAGGTTTCATGTGACTGTTTGGCATGGCATTTCAGCAGCAAAGTGAGTTTCTGCTACATGACAAATCACGGTTGTGATGCACGTGCGACTGAAATAACTTTCCCTGCTCTGTTTTCTCTCTCTCTCTGTATGCTGTACATCTTAATTAAATATTTTTTACTCCTGCATAAACCAGGATTCTTCTGGTGGACTAAACATCCCCGAGGCGTGGTGGCTTTGCTTTGTTTTAATGATTGCATGTTTAAATGTGATAACCACACAGCATTTTGAGTAATTCGAGACCAGTGACTTCAAATAAATTGCATTAGCGTCAGTGATTTTTTAGCCATGCCGCTAGGGGGCGTGTAATTTGCTGTTCTTTAAGCATTTACATGAACAGTTAGAATAAAGCCCTGACTGAAATGATGGACGAGGTGATCATTCGCTAGCTATCAAACTATGGTCGCTGCTCTGGCTTTTCTCTCTTTGTTGTACGTCTTAATTATATTAATGCTGAAACTGTCATTAAAACCCGGGTAAGTTCAAAAACAAATGATATAAGGACCTACCAAAAACAAACCATTTGTCTGTCAAATTTCATATATGTACAATATTAAATTATTTATCTGAATGTATTTAGTGGCGTTTTGGAAAATATTTCACTTATGTAATAGATGCCATGTCACAAATTTGTTCATTTTTACGTTTGACGAAGTATTACTTTACCTATTTTATTTATTAATTTGATTGGTATTTTACGCTGTACTTAAGAATATTTCACTTATACGACGGCCGCCAGCATTATGGTGGGAGGAAACAGGGCAGAGCGCGGTGAAAACCCACGACCATGCGCAGGTTGATGGCAGACCTTCCCATTTACGGCCGGAGAGGTAGCCAGCATGGGCTTTACTTGAACTCACAGCTACCGCATTGGTGAGAGGCTCTTGGGTCATTATGCTGCGCTAGCGGAAGTATTAATAAAATGTTTCAATTATCGTTCGGTGAATTATCGTTTTAGTTATCGTTCGTTGAAAGGCAGATATCTTATTTCAGCGAGGCACAATGTTATTTAAATCTGACAGGGCAATGGAAAAATACCAGTTTGCTTTGCTTGTCCCTATTGTGTCCCTACAAACAAGCTTTCTATTTGTAAAAGGTATTATGTTAGACATTAAATTGCACACAAAAACTATTTTTTTGAACAGGCAACATGTCTCATATTCATTCCATCTGGGTTCTGCAATGTAATTGGATCATGGTCTTTTACGGTTGAGTACAGAAATCGGCTTAGCGTTGAACAAGGTGATCCTGTCTCGAGATCGCCTATTACTGATGTGTTATATTTGTTGACAACGAAGCCAAACGAGTGTATATTACGTGAAGCGGAAACGTGATCTGGAAGCCATAAGACGACCCGGCCTGACATTTGGAAGCCGACTGAAATTGACGCTTGGCGGGTTTACCTGCGAAGCTACACTAATTGTGCTGAGCGTTCAGCTTTCATTTGTGTGACCAAATCTCGGTAGACGTTTGCCTTATGAGTTCAATGAAAGCACTGAAACGTAAGAAACTTTTCTATCCTTTTACCCAAGGCTATTCTAAAGTGTCTACTAATGCAGATTGGCAAATTTTGTTTGCTTTTCACAAATGAGCTGCAATGTGAGTATTTGTCTACTTAATAACACTAACATACAGTTGTCCTGGAACAAAGATGGTCTAAACTGTGAACGGGTGTCTTCTTGGGAACACTGTTCGCATTTTAAAAGGAATTTTATCAGCTTATACTCATATACATTGGCATTGGGAAACTCAAATCAAGGGCTTCGCATTTGCGTACCTGTATACATTACTTCTACTTCCTCCTGGAAATTGATTCATTTTCAACAAAGATATCCTTAATACCTGTGATTGTTTGTATCTGATATTGTGTGATTACATTTACAGGGCAGATTTCCACTATAATCATTAGTATAGTTCTCAAAGCGCACTGTATAAACATGAACAGAGTCTTCTTGCTTGCTGACACAAAACAGGCAAACAAGTTACATGTGGTAGTTACACACAATATTATCAGCGCTCTGGGTAGAGAGACTGATTACAGTCGGTAAACAACAATTATAACGAGACTCAAAGTCGTCATGGCACAAACACGCTCAAAACATTGACTAATTCATTGTTGTTCAACGTTTCATGTCTTATTCTGTAATAAGTCTTTTTAAAGAACCATATGTTTTTCATCAGGAATGATGGCCATGTGTTGAGCATGGGTTCTGTCACAGAGATTTCCACCAGATGGCGCTCGGGGATTTGTAATAGAAAATGTTGACTGGTGAAATTAAACGTTCCGTATCATAGATAACTTCCACCATAGAGTGGACCTGTTTATCCTAAGCAGGCGGGGTTAACAAATATATTTTAAATATACGAATATATGAATGTACAGACGATGGACATATTCAGCGCAACGTCACCAGCATCTAGGAGAATCGTAAGTATCTATATTACAAGTACTGAATTAATTATTTGCGAAAACAGAATTCCATAATCCTTTACAACCACAGGAGGAGCCTTTTGACGACATTTGGTACGGTCTTTCGTGTCTGTATGACAGACACCAGATTAACGCCAAAAGCACCTAAGAGCCTTAACTGATACTGAATTCGAACGCGTAGCATGGTAGATCAAAAGTTTCATAATGGTCTTGTGTACTCTATGTAGATAGGCCACCCTGGCAGAGATTCATTATGGTGTTCTGAAGAGAAGCTTATTCTCGTTCCAAGCGTAATGAGAGTGGACCGCTTTACCGCCAAGATTCTTTCCGGGCTGTTGCTGCTAACTCTAATGAACCGTTCACAAAGTACACACTTTACGGCATTTTGAGCTTTAAAATTGGCAGAAATCTTCTAAAATGTGTCTTAATTAACGTGTATAAATGGCCGTCTTCGGTCCGTAGCCCAAAAGCTTATGACCATTTACCATCAATACGATATTATAATGCCTGCTAACAACTACCAAGTCAATTTGGTCAGCTTCCTCCTGTGTTCCTAAAGGACGATGACCAATTCTGAACACCATGGAAGGCTAGTGGCCTCCAGAGGATAGGCGTATTAGTCGATTCATTGTCTGGTAAGAAAATTGCATCTTAAATGTAATTCATGATTAAGTTCTACATACCCCTAAGGGCTGTCGTCAGGAGAAATGTAGCCATTTGTAGAAATGTAGATGGTAATGGGTATTGTTGGAGTCTCATAATGAGCGCAATCCCAACGTTTAAAGTATTATCCGTAACGCACTTAAACAGCAGCCGTTTCTTAGGTGGAATAGTCATGAACACGATTTTCCCGGACAAATGTTTCGTGAAAACTGTCGTGAGTGGATACTCTCAAGCACAGTAAACCATTCCGTGAGTGCTGTACAGGTTTGTAAGATGATTTTTTTTAATTATTTTTTTTTATGTAAGGCAATATTCAATAATTTTAAATCCACGTATATCACTGACCTTTTAACAAGATAGTGACTTTCCCCACGTGGTACGTACATCATTTTGGTTAAAGACTAGACGTCTTCAGCGAGAGTTAGACTGCGCTCTAGATCATCCGAACCTCGCCAACCTTTTATTGTAACCACATGTAGTGTGACAGCGGTTCAATGTACAAATTATTTATACACTGGAGATCCGGGGCTCATTCCTCAGACAAGAAGTCTCATCCCGTGATATCTGAACACTTTTACAGTGGGCATCTCTATAGTGGGCCCTAATTATTAATTCCTTTACAGATAACGTCCTCAAGGTCGTTGATAGCAGGTCGCATGATGGTTGCCTGGCATGCAATGGAAGCTTTTGGTAAGTTAAAAACCGGAATTAACACATTAACACTCATTCAAATATTTGACATGCTCTCCAAGTTCATGCTATACAGAAGTGACCTGAATAAGGATCTATTTATCAAGGTGTAAATTCACCATATCTCCTCTATCAATATTACTTCACCGCCTGCGCATGGCTAGGCTGAGTGCTTCCCTGTATATAACAGCACATGTTTTCAGCTTGAAGCGGGCATGACTGACAAGCTGTAAAGGCATCTCCAAACCTAGGTCCCGATTAGCTTATGAAGGGATACCGGGTGATTGATAACACAGGCTCTCTGCTATGTGAACTCACGTGGCGAGGGACTGATAAACTAGGTTACACCAATGGACTGTTCGTCGTCACCAGGATAATTGACTGGTGGATTTTACGAATACTAATACATCATGACAAAACCACATCCGCCCAGACACCAGGGACAATCATTTTTCACAGTTTTTCTCCTTAAAAGATTGGACTGCATAACATTTTCTTCAAATTTTTTTATGTCTCCAATGTGATTTTGTCAATGTCTAGATTTCATACAAATTTACATTCCTGAAAACGCACATATTCGACGTATGTTCAAATAACATGATTTAAACTAGAAGCCAAAGCTTTCGACATGATCTACTTTCTTTTGCTGCCCTGTATGGGCTTAGGTCGCAGTATCTTGTGTTAGATCGTCTGTTCCTGTAAATAACAACTCTTTGTACACACACTGACAATAGCTGCAATTGGCTCTTTGCTGTTCCCAGTAGGTGGATCCGACCCATTTGGTGTACTCAGAGCATTGAAAGTTTCATTCAGTCCATGGGCGATAATCAAGTGAGACGCTGGCTTGTTCAAAAACTTTCACCAACATGCGCATGGATCACACTTACCTCACTTGTGGTTTGAATTTGTTTTCGAGTGTAAACGTTATAATTACGTTATGCACGACAAACTTCAATACAGACACGACTGTATCTACCATTTGCGTTTTCTAGAAAGCTGCTTACATAGCGAAAGCTTTCAGGATACAAATACTCGTGTATATACAACACTTAAAAGCACTGACAGCAAGACAGTGCTGGAGCCAGACAGGGCATTTTTTATAGTCTTTATTCTTAAAACAAAAGTAGAAAAACCCCAGACTTGCGTCGCAGCCATGATTACGAAGGCTTACAGTTGACAACTTTGCGTGACCTGACAAGTTCCACGCCGCTAGAGGGAAGTGTTATGAACAACGAAGGCGTCAGATTCATCACATGCTCTGTTTTTCCATTATGTGTCAGAAACCTTGAACTGGAACGATTTAGTGATAAATGCATTCCAAAGTACAGCTTGTTTTTACTCAATACCTCAGGTCATTTTCCACAGCTGTCACAGTTCCCCTCCTCTCTCTTTTATGCGTTCCCAGGCCGGGTGGTTCATACACATATGCCTCCAATTTATTCTTTTTAGCTGCCCACGAGGTGTGCGTCGGGGTTGGGGGCGTAGGGGCTAGCTTGAAAGCCACTATGCCGCCTCATTACTGGTTACTATCTACCAACCAGGGTTCTAGGTTATCTGTGAGGCAAATGTTGATTCCATTTTCACGTCATCATCGTTGATATGTACTCTCACGTATGTCAGGTAAATCTCATCCATTCACTGTTGGTCGGTATTTTACGCCGTACTCAAGAACATTTCACTTATACGACGGCGGGCAACATCATTGTGGGATTTATTTATTTATTTATTTGATTGGTGTTTTACGCCGTACTCAAGAATATTTCACTTTTACGACGGCGGCCAGCATTATGCTGGAGAAAAACCAGGCACAGCCCGAGGGAAACCCACGACCATCTGCAGGTTGATGGCAGGCCTTCCCACATACGGCCGGAGAGGAAACCAGCATGAGCTGGACGTTAACTAATGAGGGACCGCATTGGTGGGAGAATCCTGGGTCATTACGCTGCGCTAACGAGCTAACAAACTGAGCCACGGAGGCCCTTCATGGTGGGAGGAAACATGGTAGGGTGCTGGCAGTTCTTCCTCCTTAGAGCCGGAGAGGAAGCCAGCACGAGCTGGACTTACGGCGACCGCAGTGGTGAGAGGTTCCTGAGGCACTGCCACGTGCTGGCGTGCTAACCCCTCCGGCCACGGAGGCTTCTCATTCACTTTTAAGCACTGGCATCTTGTCAATGCTTGCCGTGGCTACCGTTAGCATTAAGCCCACTATTATAATTCTATGAATGTCAATGGAAGCTTTCAGCTGATACAGTGCTCTGTGAATTTACCACATTTTGTCATGGATGGTTCTAATTCTGATCAGCATGCAGTTCATGTATTGCGTAAATCTTATCATCTGAACCCATTAATTCAGGCCGATGCACTGTTGTGGCAGTTCGCGCTGTATTTGCAATTGTTATTTGACATATCGGTTAGCATGTATTCCTTTAATTTACCTTAAAGCCTTCGCAAACATGTTACGTGAGCGATCGACAGCGAGCACAGCACCCATTGCTCCACAGGCAAGATCTCGCTTTAACCGACGATCGTTGCTGCAAGGAAATAGGTTGTACTTTAGCGTAATTTGATCAACTCATCTGAAGCCAGTGGGTCAAGGCTGACATGGGGTCAAGGGGTGGACAAAAGTAGAAACTGAATCAACTTGTTCATGCTTGTCAATTCCACTTGTGTGCTATCTACTGTAACTTTATAAAAGATAATCTTCTAAAAGACTTGTAAATGCAAAGGGAGTGGTGAAGTCACGTAATAATTTATATGCCGCTGAAATATCAGGATTTCCACCACTATCACATTTGCAATTTTTCATTTTGTTACTTCACGGATGGGTATATTATTAAATGACCCTATTGCTTCATATCAATCCGATAAAAATGTTCATATCAAGACTAGCTTCAAATATTACTCAGTGACTATTAACATATTTTGTGTTCTACTTTTAGATGAAAAGGAATATCTACTCAACTGTTGGGTGTCACTTGGGTCAACTATTTGCCTCTTATTCCAAACATATTTTTATGGTATTTAAACGTTATTAAGAAATATCATCTACTTATTTTCGTTTGCATGTAAGTTGTGGTGTCTTTGGCATTGTCTATTGATACATGTACATGCTAAAACATATCCCACACATTTCCAGATGTTTTTATACAGCTACATCCGACAAGTTACCTGTTGGTAGATTCCTGTATTCCTTAATATCACAAAGCAGAACATCTATATGTGGTAATGATATACTTCCGCAAATTCTCACATTTTCTCGCGTTATTTGGACAGTGCCAGTTCTGTAGAGAACTGTCAAAAACTTCAAAATACAACAACACGGTGATTCTTAAAAATAACAAGGAAAAAAGAACAAAAAAAAACTACCACAGTTTGCTGGCGTTATCGCTTTGAGCTTGAGTGAACTGTTGTTGTATTTTTATCTTCTATAAACCGTCCGCTATCCATCTGATGCACATTAGGATGGATGGTATCCTTTGGGACAACAGTTCACATGACACCGTTTTTCTCCTCAACTGTGTTAGCACGGAGCGTTATAATGTTCACCTCACCACCCAAAGATCCAGTAATTGTTCAGAACAGAGATAGCGATCTGTGTTAGGTCACTGACGATACAATTCTCCAGAATATAGCACACTCAAATGAGAAGGGATCAATACAACAGTTATGATAACAGTGCACACTGAGAGTTGTGCTGATCAACACACATTACACATTGATACATCAGGCCGATAATATGATGGTTCAGTGCTCAAGCCTGACACAGACAAAACAGCTTTATCATCTTTGTACAATTAAGATATATTACCTGGCCTATCTACTTACATGTAAATCTTGCCGTAGACGGAAGCTTAAGACCAAACTCAAGGTAACCTTAACGTTTCCTGAGTTCCTTTGTGCCTATGGAGGCCTTTGTGGCCGAGGGAATTAACTGGCCTCACCAATGCGGGCGCAGCAAGTTCAAGCCCAGGTCAAGCTGGGTTTCTCTTCTGCTGTAAGTGGGACACCAATCAAATAAATAAATTAAATAAATAAATATGTATGCGCAATAACGGCTCAAGTCAGTCGTAGTTTTCTAGCAAAGCAGGAAAACTACTACTAGTTCCTACTGACTTGTTTCGCGTGGTAACCATGTATAAAAACTCTCCACTTTTCGGTCATGCAACACTTCGTCGGAATTGCAGCGAGAGAAAGCTTGTGGTTGCTAAGGAACTTGAAAGAAAAAGCTTATATCTGTTGACTCGGTCGTTCCGTGAACCCAATTCAATCTTAAAGTTTATATGACCATCGGCGAATGGGATGGCTGAGTCGACTGAACCGAGTCATGTCGTCTTGATCTCTCATGTATGCCGTGCTTAATTCATCTTAACGTTTAACAACAGTAAGTATCATCTAGAGTGCCAGGTCAATGCAGGACGTATGCATAAAGATCATTTTCTGTTCATATTATAACTACACATTTTTACATCAGCAAACTGTGTTCGGGACGTGACTTGGCTGGTGGCTACACGACTCCCAACCGATGGCAATAGAGATGGGGTTCAAAAGGAATTTCTACATTCCCTTGATTTCCCGCGCTCGTTTGCACAGTATTTCGTTCGTTGAAGAACACATGTCTTTCGCAAGTATTTATTTATTTGATTGGTGTTTTACGCGGTACTCAATAATATTTTACTTGTACGGCAGCAGCCAGCATTATGGTGGGAGAAACCCACGACCACCCACAGTGCCTCCCACGTACGACCGGAGAGGAAGCCAGCATGAGCTGGATTTGAACTCACAGCGACAGCGCTGGAGAGAGGTTCCTTAGTCACTGCACTGCGCTGGAGTGCTGACCACCTCAGCATTGGAGGACCCTCTTCCACCAAGAAGTTCGCCAATAACTTGCCACGGTCGGTTCGTTTTTTCTCAAGCACTCCGATTTTCTCCACTCATAAACTGGCCTTCGCCAAGATATGGCTGAGATATTGTTGAAGTGGCGTTAACCCATAATCATTCATTCATTCGTTCATAAACTGACCTCGATTGTATAAGTAAAAAATTCTCGAGTGTCAGATAAATACAGGCGCGATTAGAGGAATGGCAATCCATGCGTATTGCATGATATGTTCCAAGATCGAAAAAGAAAGAAAAAGGAAAAAATGCCATTCGTAAACATCATATTCTGGGTTTTTCTTATCGTTAACATACATTGTAGGTAAAGGTGGAGGATATCTCATAGACACATCGACACATAGACATATAGACACTTAGACACATAGACATATAGACATATAGACACATCGACACATCGACATATAGACACACAGACACATCGACACATAGACATATAGACATATAGACACATCGACACATAGACATATAGACATATAGACACATAGACGAAAAGATATCACATATCACATACAGGATGATATAAAAGGATACAGGAGCAATAAAACCACTATAAAAAAGGGAAGACATGGCTGAGAAGGGGCCACGATTAGATCAATGTTAACCGCAGTCACATAGATCCTGTGCTGACTACTACAGAATATGTTAGAATGTTTTACATGGAAATGAGAAAGAGACAACAGCCCGGAGGCCAAAGATACGAGTTTAGTTCTGTGGAAGTTATAAAAATCAGTCGTAAACAGATCGCGAGTCAGATGTTATAGATATCACGTGTTACTTACTAAGGAAGTAGAATTGTGTGTGGGAGGAAGGATAATCTGTCTTTCGTGTCCCTGGTGGAGACGTGTTGAAACTTAATTGTACAGACATTTTTTTTAATGTAACGCAAACTCGGTGGGCAATGTCGATCGTGAAATACCAAAATAATTCATTGGGGCTCGTAAGCTTTGAACAAAATTGATTATGCATAAGAATCTCTACAAGGTGACGATTTTTACAGGCTCGCAATTCCCACTGCATCTTAAGATCTTCGAAATTAGACCGGTATTACCTAAGCTTGATATCACATTTATACTTCAAGTCCTGTCAGTGATAATTACTGACTTGGAGAACCCTTTTTCCACTCCAAAGGGAAACATGAAATATATATTTTTGAAAAAGATACCAAGTGCGATATTAGAAACTGGGAGCCGAATGTAGCTGTAGTAATGTGTGTGAGTACGTGTGTCGAAACAGACATACGTATACCAATAAGGACGTTCCAGGCAAATAATCGCATGGCCAATTCCCAAAACCGACGTATAACACAAACCACCAAAGTATATAAAGTACGAAAATAGGACGGAATCATGCAAAGAGAAGCGGTAGAAAGTTTCCAATAATGTTGGAGAGACGACAGAGAAATCAGTATTCAAATCGTGTACTGTGTTAAAATATCATTGGTTGATAAAAAATATGTATCTCAGTTGCGGTTTGATTACAACTGTTCATATATCCAAAGTGTCGATCTAATCCAATACGATTAATATGACCTAGCTTACTTACAAAGAGAATTACACCCATTGTAAAACTTAGTGTCCGGATTGGTTATTTATCCATAATTAGCTACCTGTGAATATTTTGTTAAATTTGTGTGTAAAAAATTATTGATAAAAAAGTACAGTAATCTGAGTAATGGGGCAATAAAATAACTAGATGATCACGCTGGGTTGGTGCATTTTTTCCGCCAACACTCGGTAATCTCCGCCGAAGGACGTTATACAAGTTTACCTTTACGAGCTGTCAGAGCTTCGCCATTTAGTTCGGTGTTAAAAAACACACAAGTGACAACAATCATATCGAATTTCTCCACGGAATGGTGTGCTTTTCTACATACGGTTGGGAAAACAGTTCGTCGAAGAACCTTAAAGTTAGTTTTCTCAAGTTGCCAGATGATTTGGCCCTTAGGAAAGTGTGCATTCACGCCACATGACAGAAGAGTTTTATACCCACCAAACACAGCGGGCGGCTGGAGATTGGCTAGAGTAGTAAATATATTGTTTGTGGTGGATTTAAAGTGATAATTTACGTTTCTTGGAGCGCCCCCCCCCCCCTCCCCCAAACATACTGTTAAACAGGTTATAATCTTTATGATAAGGGCAAGTAGGTAAATTGGTCACTAATCCTTTAAGTAACACGAGGTACAGGTTCAAACCTGGCCTTGGCCCGAGAATCTCTAGCCCCCACCGCTCTCAGTGTTCGTAGGGATAATGTTCTCAGTGTTCGTTGAGGTAGGCGCATTGTAACACCACAGCACCTTCATGCGTGGGAGACAGTCCTAATCACTGTAATAATGATGGTATACACCTTAATGATTATTATTACAATTGCCCTGACACATCAACACTTTCAAATCAAATCCTCACGCGCCTGGCTGTAGCCTTTTATTGTCGGCATACCTGGCGATGTTTCTTCAGATATAAATTTAACGCCAGTCGCATATGTGAAATTACCGGAAGTACATCAGTAGTGCAACTATCATTTGCGGTAAACTAAGCGCCTGAACAGTGTTAAAGATGATGCTGTTAAATTCTAATGCTAAATTTCTGAGTTCTGCTTTAATATAAAGAACAACAAAGCAGCGATCCCACACAGACGATTAGATCTAAAATGGCTGCAATATTTCTCAAGGCTGTTCGTATATTACTCCGCAGAATAACACCTCCCCGTGCACTCACAGTGATTTGGAGTAGTTCCAATCAACTTTAACCCTGAGAAAGGTATGGACAACAGTGACCAACTGTGGTGGCCAGTATGCTTGCACTTACACTGCTTATAACATAAAGATAACAAACCCGGGTAAATACAGAACATAATGATAATAACGACGATTGAAAGAGATTTTAGGTGTAAACCAAAAGAAAAGAAAGACAATGCCAATACGTATACTAAACAGGCCATGTGTGGTTTGAATTAGCTATATAAAAATAATGGATGTACAAAAAAAATACATGTACCACGTTCACCTCATGCTTCTTTAAATTTAATAGACATCGTGTAAAAGAAAGTATGAGTATAGAGCAAAACATGAATCAAATCAGAAAATAAATTGTTATACACTTTGGTTGATTGCAGTAACATGTCAAATGTTCACGGAAGAATCGAGTTATTCGCCCGATGTCACGTACAGAGAGCTAGCACAAACCAGAAATATTGGTCTGTGTTTACACAATTTATGAGTGTTATTTCAGCTGGTATATTGCATTAGCGGAAACTTTTCATCGTAACAACCAATAAAATCTAGTAATAAATCTCATATTTCGATATAAAATGCCAGTCGTATGGCCCAAACTGCCCCCGAAATACAATAGATCATATAAGAACAGCTCCATTTCATATCTAGAGTCATATGAACTCATATGTGGGATGAACAGATTGAAGAGAGGCCATGTCGACAGGGTACCTGTACGTGTTCATAGCACCAAACAAAGCACTCCCATGGTAGGAGAAACAGGCACTCTTGAACTATTGCGAAAGTAATGTATATGTACCCTACAGGTTTGAGCCATCGGAACAGCAGCCGTGCCAAAGTCCACGGCAGAACCAAAACAGACATAATTTTGCTGAAAATGGACGAAATGGCCCACATTTCTGGCTTCGTCTATGAGTGATCTGGATAAAGCCATGTTAGAGTCCATAAAAATGACAAAAACAGCCATAATTTTGCCTACAAAGAAGAAAAAACTCAAAAAACTCGGTCACAAGGGAAGTTCAAAAATACACTCATTATGGGGAGCAAGGAACACGAACACTAACAACAGCAAGAAGAACAATATCAACAACGCCATCCTCACATACTTGTAGACACGCGCGCTGCAGCTAAAACAAGGAGATAAATAAAACTACCAAAAGTATGGTTTTCAATGTGCCGCGTCGGGACAACCCTTTTTTCTTAGCGATACGATTGTTTACGTATGTGTAGTTCCATTCTCACGTCATAGCGTTTGGTTCGTCAGGGATTGTTGTTGTGATTGTTAACGTGGTTGGCGTATCTACTAGCCATCAGTCTTGGCGTGGTAGCAGTCACTTAAGCGTAAATTAGCTACGTGCTCAGTATAGCTAATTTTTGTCCATACTATATATGTAGCTGTACGTTAAGGGTTAGTATAAATGCCATTCTCTGTTATGAAACATATTTATTTGCTTATTTATTTATTTCATTTGATTTAATTCTTTAACATCATACTCAAGAGGGGCCTGCGTGGTTCAGTTGGTTAGCGCGCTAGAACAGCGTAATGACCCAGGAGTCTCTCACCAATGCGGTCACCGTGAGTTCAAGTCTACCTCATGCTGGCTTACTCTTCGGGCGTAAGTGGGAAGGTCTGCCAGCAACCTGCGGATGGTCGTGGGTTTCCCCAGGGCTCTGCCCGAGTTTTCTCCAACCATAATGCTGGCCGCCGTAAAAATATTCTTGAGTACTGCCTAAAACACCAACCAAATAATAAGTCAAATAAATCACACTCAAGAATTTTTCACTTTTACTATGGAGGTCAGTTTTATGCATGGAGGAAACAGAGGTCCCCTGTGTACACGAATCTATGCATCGAAACAGACATTTGCATACCAGCCGTCAATTAATACGGACGCTACAGTTCAATAATTGCAAGACCAACTCCCCAAAACGACGCATAACACAAATTACCAAAGACCTAAGGAAGTACATACAGTACGAAACTTGGACGGAATCATGCAAAGAGAAGCAGTTTTCAATGATGTTGGAAAGACGCAAGGTATGCTCTAGGGGATCTATACTCCAATGTAGCGTACAGTTCTACACATCGTATTGTAGAAAGGCACATTATTCCACGAATGTTGCAGTGCTTATATCGACGTACGTGTCTTGTTGACTGCATATTGTTACCAAGTTCTAACAACCGGTAAGTGCAGCGGATCTCATCAAGACAAACTCCTTTTTCCTGCGACTAAAAATAAGCTGCCAGCATGACCACTTCGTCAGCCAGCATTCTCTACTACCTACTGCACTAAGTAAACATTTTGTCTCTCATTTTTGTATTGGATTTTTTTTGGGGCCATTTATGTGCATCTAAGAGCAATTCCTCCAAATACAGTATGGAAGAAAATACAATCGTAACGCCATTCTTGGTTTTATATTAGAACAACAGCTGTTTTAGCAGATAGCATGCCTGGCATCACGTGATACCCTATTATGGTAACGTAAAAATGTATCTTTTTTCTGAATGCTCCACCTAAGCATCTAAAAGCATCGTTGTGGAAGATACACTCCCCGAAGTATTTTGTGAAAGGGATACGTGTTTCAGATCGATAAAACCAAGCATCTTGGTTTACGTCGCGGCAGCTTATATATAAATCTTTTTTTCCAAGCCTCGGGTCAAACATAACATAAGCATAGGCCAACAAACTTAACTGTCTATTGTGATTGTGAGCAGGAAGTAAGTAAACAGAAACCATACAGCAATATGTTTAACACAGAAAGTTTCCAATCTCAGTATTCGATAAGACATACTCTCAAACGCGCATGCCGAGATACTTGGGTAATTTATTCGCCTTACACGCGGCATGCCAGACAGGTGAAGGCTTTTCCTTCTTTTTAATCGGGAGTATTAAACTACATAAGCGGCTAAAGAGCACAGCACGAGGCTTCCCTGAATGGCATTGCGACGTTGTTAAATCCTTTGCGCTATTTGACCGGTTACGTTTGACCATTTGCAAACTATTACACGGTGGTCAGAGCTCTGGGCTTAATTGCTATGTGTTATGTCTTTTATATAATATCATATGCATATAATACACCCCATCACTGGACAGTTTCGAGTCGAAATAATGTGATGTAGAAAAATGCAAAATGGTGACGGCTTTTCTTTTTTTTAATCGGGAGTATTACACTAGATATGCGGCTAAATTAGTTAAATAAATTCTCGTCAGAGCACGGCACGAGGCTTCCCTGGATGGCATTGCGACGTTGTTAAATCCTTTGCGCTATTTGACCGGTTACGTTTGACCATTTGCAAACTGTTACACGGTGGTCAGTGCTCTTGGCCTAATTGTTATGTGTTATGTCTTTTATATAATATCATATGCATATAATACACTCCATCACTGGAAAGTTTCGAGTCGAAATAATGTGATGTAGAAAAATGCAAAATGGTTCCGTTATCCAGCGGCCCTCACACCAAGGCACCTAGGTAAAACCACATGTAATAGAGCATGTGTAAAAGCATAGCACGAGCATGCATTCCACACTCACTCTGGAATAATAGATTTTCTATAGCTATAAAAACGTTGATTGCCCAAGGCAACGTATCCATTCCATAAAATTGGAAGCATAGGGTTTTTAAATCCAACCTTGGATGTGCAAAAGATAATCTACCTGGCTCTTGGCTTTTCAACACACTTGTGCTGCGTTAAGGCGGGCCCCTTAGCCCAGTGTAAAATGGAACAAAGAACCTGTTTCGTGCCAAAGCTGTATTATCTATTGTTCATCCTGGCTTTACGATGACGTTTAGTGACCAATCTGATAATGTCGTAATTGTGCCGGCAAAATATCCCATTAAATACATACATACAAAATATAATGTAAAACATCCCATGACTCAGGAGTTTCCCACCATGCGGTCGCTGTGAGTTCAAGTCCAGCTCATGCTGGTTTCCTTTCTGGCCGTAAGTGGGAAGGTCTGTCAAATATCTTCTCAACTATGAAAGACCATTGCGGTAATAGTTTTCACACTATTTTCGAACTTCCAGAGTTGCATGGTAATCGTGAAGTAACAGTCTGCAAACCAGATTAAAATCGTCATAATTCCCCGTTTATTAAACATTATCTATTGTTTTATTAGATTAAACACCACTTTTCTATAAAATGAATAATTTTGATAAGTTCTTGTTGGGATCATATGACCATGTTCCATGGATACACCAAATACAGGTAGCC
This sequence comes from Liolophura sinensis, assembly GCF_032854445.1. NCBI lineage: Eukaryota > Metazoa > Mollusca > Polyplacophora > Chitonida > Chitonidae > Liolophura > Liolophura sinensis. The sequence continues at coordinate 25,592,469 of NC_088304.1, read as the reverse complement.
AAATAAACGATAGCGTCAATTTTTACCCCCTGAATAGAATTGATAAATGTTTACGAGATTATAGAAATACCGTGTGTATTGTTGCTATTGTTGCATTAGCCCATAAAGCATTTAATAAGAAGAATACAATCTAACAAGCCCAGGCTCTTTCAAGCGTTTGACTGAACACTCAAGGTCATTAAACGCACGTTCAATAATTATCCACAAGCCTAAGATCGTTGACATAGATAGTTTGTTGTTGGGTTACCCTGTGGTGTCATGCGATGTGAGGGTGTGCGCTGATGTGTTTTACTCTATGTTAACATGTTCTAACAAGTCTCTTGAAAAGTCAGCCACAGCGTCTCCAGATTATATAGTTATTTAGTTGTCACCTCTTAGATCGCAGTTTTAGTTCAATATAACAAAAGCTTTTTTGCTGCCGAGATGGTTAGCGCGACGCAATGACCCAGAAGCGGCTGCTGTTTCCTGGATTCTTGAGTCCGGTTTCTTGAGTACGAAGTAAAACGTCAATCAAATAAATAAATAATCAAAACTTTTTTCAAACGTACAGCTAATGAGCAAAATTCAAAGAGGGAACCAGTCAGTTGCGCTTTCGAACTTCTGTCAGGAAAGTACCTTTCAAAGCCAACAGCAAATGAAAAATAATTTTAAATCTAGACAGCTCACAGCACGTGGTTTTGAACTCATGTCTAGATCACATTTACTCATTCATTTATTTGTTGTTCCATATTTGGCCTAACTGTGGGACGTAACGCAAATTATTTCCTTGTTTTACTGCGCACACGATGGCTAAAAGCACCCTAAACTGACATAGTTGACGAAGCGACCAAAGAAATGTATTTAGCTAACCTTGTTCGACTAAAGAGATACGCGTGCCTATCAACTTCGCCACCCAGGACGAGATTATTAACATGGGGCAAATGCTGAGTCTTCAGCATTAGGCAAGGCTGTTACAGTACAGGGCGAGAGTTGATTGCGCGGCTTATCTCGCACTATACAGTAGTGTGTGCGAAGGGTGCTTGTCTTCACCCAAACAGTGATGGGCAGTCACGACCCAGCAAAGGTAATCGCGTGAAACCAAAGCTTAACCAATAAATAGTTTGCTTTTAAGTCTCCGCGCAAAAATGGACATGAATGTTGGGAATGCTTATGTGCAACCACTTTATTTGTGTACAAAAAGTCCATTTTCCTGTCAGAATATGTGTGTGTTCATGTTTCTACAATTTCCTTAAAATATTTGTGTATTTATTTCACTGCATTTACTGTTATCCTTAAATCCACTGTCCGTGAGATATTTTATATCTCAAGTTCAGTTTTAATTTGGCGTGAAATCGACTTCCGACTAACCATTAGTCAAACGAACGGATTATTTGTGTACATGAAGATAATTTGTCAACTTCAACCCAGAAATTCTGTTACCATTAGATATTTGCGTGGAGCTATGTCATACCACTACTAAATTAAATTTCAACATGGTATGATACACCTTTGTGCTTTTTAGCTATTTGCTGATAGTAAAAGCATGTCGGGTCAAAGCAGTACATTTGAGTAGGTAGTACTTATGGGCATAGAAAAAACTCACGTAACTCAATCTAGTTGGGTACAATATAACAGTACAAATGCATGACGTGGAACCATGGATAATGTCTGTGTAAGAATACGTGCCAAAAATTTCTTCAAATCTGAAGAAAATGCGGTACTGTTTTTCTGTAAATGGGGTTTGGGCTTTCATAATAAATCTAATTTGGGCCTGAGATATGCAGTCAATTGGCAATTCCTGCCTTTCCGGTGACTTTTTTGCGAGCAAACTGTATAATAATTATCGCTCATCTATAGCAAGGGACCAATGGCCTCTATAACTCGGACCCGGTGTCATGCGTGCGAGAACAGGTGCTCGTTATGTGATCATAAACCAGCTACATACTCACTTTTGCTGATTTGGACGAATTCAAATTGTCAAGGAATTCCCACATCCACTGCCGGAATTTCCCGACAACTCTGACCACACCATCCATCTCAGGGTATCGTATTTCACCGTCATTGGACAATTCTCTCTCGATTCTCTGACGCATTTTTATCTCTCTGTCCGCATCGATATACGTTTTCCAGCAGCACGGTGCGATGCATCCCTCGTCCAGTTGCCAATACTCCATATCTTTCTGTAAGGCCAGCCCACATACCCCTTTTGGTAGGTGGAGATCTCCAGTGCGGTAATAATTGAGGATGTAGCCAAAAAACTTTGGATCCCGGTCCACGAAAACGTGTCGAAACCTCCGCGCATTACAATGGCATCGGTTAAATTCCCCCTGCTGAAAACAAGCCCGTGGTAAGCGCGAAAACGTCTCCGTGGACGTCTGGTAATGCTTCCCGCCGACGTTGATGACGACCGTCTCCACAGGTTCATCACTCGATTCCATTCCCAGAGATCTGCAGAAATCTTGACTTTTAATATCCATACTCGAAAGCCTGATTCTGGTGACCTTACCCTGAAAGTGTGCTGAAAATGAACTATATCTTCTCCAAACGCCTGCCAAAAGTCACACACAGGTATTGATATGAATGTTCTTGTGTGAAAAGTGTCAGACGTTTTCTGTAGGCAACGTACGCTGAGACAAAAACAAAAACAAAACATCCAATGTTCAACGACTGGCCGTCTTCCACCGCAAAGGAGTTTTAGTGAGCATGATCGTATACCAGAGAAGCAATAAAAAGTTTCATTTTGAATTGATAAACCTGCGACGATTCAAGGGTAATATACGTTTTCGTCAATGTGACAAATCTGTCTAAATCTACCTTTAAAAGGTGGCAATGTCCAACGGAAAATTACCCGTCCGCAGTGTTGTGCGTAAAACGTTTTCAAGTTAGACAATGTTTGAAGTAATTAGCCTGGTACGACAGTTGACAAACATACAAAAGATCAACAGCTTGTGGAAAATCAACCGTCACATTTCATGTTGAAGAACTGTCTATCGAACAATAACCTATATATGAGGGCTCGGTCTCGTTTGTAAAGGAGGTAACACTGAGTGGAGATACGATTGCACGAGGTAAAACAATATTCACATGGCTGTTGACATTTGATTAAATGTTACAAAACTGTCTATTGAACAATAACCTATATATGAGGGCTCGGTCTCGTTTGTACACGAAGTCACACCGAGCTGAGATTCGAGTATACGAGGTAAAACAATATTCATATGGTTGTTGACATTTGACTGAATATGACAGAACCCAAACAATCGTGCTATGAAGTCATTTGTCCAGCATTACGTGTTTCGATATTTCAGTTCCCATGTGGGAATTAGAAACATGAGTCGCATAAAGGTCACAAGCTGAGATATGTGCCTGCTGTGGGCATATTATTGCATATGTGCCAATAATTTTCATCATGTCTAGTTTAATTTGAGCTCATACGTTTTATTGTACAGTTTCAATACTGCACCAAATAACGTGTTTATATGCAAAAGGTAGTGTAAGTATATACAAGTATAACACGAGCATTCATTTTATATCATCACGTTATACAAACTATTCTTTCGATAAAATCTGTTTCTGATTAGATACCATATCCAGATTACTTTCGGAGGCCTCCTTTTTTGTGGCCGAGGTGGTAAGCGTGCCAGCCCAGCGCAACGACTCAATACTGCATATCTTTCTGTAAGGCCAGCCTCTCACCATACGGGCGCTGTGAGTACATGCTGGTTTCTTATTTAGTCGTGGGTGGAAATCCTCCAGCAAGCTGTGGATGTTCGTTGGTTTCCCCTGGGAAAGCACGGCATGAAACTCCACTCACCTGGCTGACGAGATACCCAATGCCCTTTTCTTGTATTCCAGTCGGAAAAATATCCAGATTGGTAAGTTTTGGCGTCAGAACTGTTAAGAGTTTCTTAAGGAATCCTTCCTACCTAGTTTTCATTTTGGCTAACGGCTGGTATATAAATGTCTGTTTCAACACCTTGATTCAGTGAAGACAATAATGCCCTGACAGTGAAATCATATGTTTATATTCAGACCCTGTTACGTCCGCCTCCAATGCACACCGGAAAGATCGTCAGTGCCCTTTCAAAGTGTGCTGTTTTTCCCTGCAGGCTCTAATTTGTCCATCTGTCAGTTAATCAGTTGCATCATTTATGGCTGTAAGAATGTGTGCATTTCTACAAATGAAACATTTGATAAATGAAATACACTCAGTTTTTACAACAGTTTTGAGGCCTTTATTTCTCTTACTAATTACGAATACGAACCTTTTCTCTTAATTTTCCAAAAGCAGTATGCCTTTTATTCTTTTATTCTGCTGGAAAGATCACATGAATGCAGAGGACACCATTTCATCAAAACAAAGTCCTTGCAACATTAAGTTATTATGAATATAAATGAGTTAAAGGGTAAAGTTTATTAAGACTGGATAGGAAAGTAGGTTCACCTGTGCTCACCTTTTGTGTGGCGTTGGTGACAGTAGACCGTTGACGGCGCTCGTGAGCTGATTTCCAATCAATATTGTGCGCTTAACAATAGGTACGATGTAAGGTCGTTGGTTTTATGCCATAAAACTGGCTGCTATCGTATGTCAAGATCTGAATGGCATTAATCAATCAAGTGGAATATTGTTATTTGAGCTACATGTAAAATGTCAACAGTGAGTGAGCGCTTGCTTGTGGTTTAACGTCGCACTTAACAATTTTTCGGCCATATGACAACGAAGGAGGATTTAAAGTGCATGTAATGTGCCTCCTAGTTACAGGACGGATTTCCACCTCTCTTTTAGCTAGTTCTGCTTCACTGAGATGACATACCTAAGATAACTAAGCGACACGGGTCAACCAGTCGCTGCACAATCACCTTAATGCTGAACGCCAAGGGAGGAAGTTACAACTTCCTCTTTTAAGGCGTGACCCGACCCAGGATTGACCCTGGATCTACCGCTCCCAAACGGACGATCTACCAACTGAGCTGCCGGGCCAGTTCTAAAATGTTAAGAAGTATGGAGCCTGACAATTGCCTAAGTTGCGTTAAGTAAATCCAAAAAGCATGTCTTGCGTGTGCCAATGCGTTAAAAAACATTTACAGTCCATCTTGACAAACGTTTTGTACTTCAGAGTTCATCAAGATGTTTGTCGGCGTCGATGTGAAAAGCAAAGAGACCAGGTGGCACCAAGGTCTGTCGACCTCAAACAAATACAATGTATGTTACAGTTCGAAGTCATATCAGCAAGGAACATATATACATACTTCTTCCATAAACTGCTGCCCTTCACTGACACAATTGTGATTTCTATCTGCTAGAGCTATGATTAATTTTCGTATAGTAGCGCCCTACTGCATGCCAGGCCAATGGATGGAGTGATAAATAAGCAACCAGTGTTCACCAAGTAACCTAACACGTTGTGCCTTGATCGAGAACATCTGGAAGAAGTGCGGCCGGTAGAGTCAGAGTGCAAACATTATGACAGTTCCTTGAGATGAGTTATTGCAATGGATTAGTACCAACAAATAGCATCTTACAAGCAAGACGCCCTTGCGTAAGCCAGCCAGGCTTAACTTACATTTCAACCTTGATGCCTGGATATGTGTCCGTGGTTCTGGGTGGCGGTTTTTTTTTCACGTGTACTAACGCTTTAGATAATTTCTTGCATTTTTACGTTTTTTCACGTCAGTATGTTAGTGAAGGTGAGCAGCGAATTTCCTTGATGTTTTGCTTAATACTTGATTAGTTGACTTTTGTGTTTTATACGAATTCCACTTGACTGAATAAGGCAAACGCGTTTTAAGGGATGAGGTTATTCGAGCCAATCTAGTACATGTATGGGAAGAAACAATGGTGGTTAGAAAATATCATTTATCTCATAGTTGTTTAACGCCATTCTAATGAATTGTTCACTTATACAGAGGAAACCAAGGTGTAAACAACTGGCCTTTGACAAGTTATTAACTAACGTTCCGACACGTGATGTACAAGTTATATAATATGCACGCCATAAGCAGTCTTCAGCGAAAGTTACGCTGCGCAAACGGCCACAACCCACAAACAATGAATCTGGAAGAATCTTCTGATTCACTGTGTGGGACCTGACCTGAACCTTTCACGGGGTGGACTAAGCATCCCCGAGGCCTGATCCGTTTGCATTGATTTAATGTGACTGGATCTTATCTGTGATGACAACACAGTAATTTGAGGAATTCTACACCAGTGACGTCTAATAAATTACAATAAACATCACTGCATGTCTTTTTTTACCTAATTCTGCTTAGGCTATGGTGCTATGGGTGGTGTAAATTGCATTTTATGCATATACATGAACAGTTAGAATAAAGACCTGAGTTAGGTAAATTGACAAGGCGCAGTATTTCACCGGTTACGTGTGGCCATTTGCCAGCTATCATACTGTCGTCCCTGCTTTGGTCTTAATATTTTTGCTATACGTCTTAATTGTATTGTACACTCAACCACCCAATACTGTCCCTCTCCAGATACTGTAAGGATTGCGGCAAACGCGTAGGAGGTAAGATTGTCCCTAACATTAGCCTGGGGTCCTTAGCTGTCATCGACAAACTAAGATGCGGTTTCTTCATAATCAGGTTCTCGGTAAACGTCACACTGTCCAATTAAACGCTGTTTGAGTGGGCTGGAGTGGGATTGTGAGGCCTAACTCCACATGGCGACTCTCAGACAGTATTTAATTCTCAAAACTATAAACCCAAATCCAAAGACCTTATTTTTCCACCGCATTTGCCTTTCCAACCTAGGATATTCATCAAGTCCAGCGAATTGTCGTATTGAAACTTTTCCCCCTGGTTTCCATACGATAGTGCTGGCCGCTGTCGTATAAGTGAAATGTTCTTCAGTACAGCGTGAGAATTCAGTCTAATAAATAAATAAACAAACAAATAAATAAAATTGGCGAAGTTTAAGCTGAGCGTTTATTTTTACCTGCAACGACATGAAGAACCACACTGAGTCATAGTCCATGGTCAAAACCAGGCATAGCGCCATCTGGATGTGGTCTAAGGAATGGTAACTCATTCACATGGCACATGATTTTAGTGATATAGCTTGATGGGCTTTTATTTTTCAATGAGTGACTAATAAATTGTGAATGTACATGTTTGTCGATGTGAAAACTATCGCCCTGCTCCACGTAACAAACAATCCGGTGTTGAAACCCTTTGATGTTTTGGCAGGCAAAATCTAGTTAGCCCTGGAATTTTAAATATATTATCCACGCCAAATTACTTTTAATAAGATTGTATATTAACTGTGATGACAATACAGCACTTTGAGGAATTCTAGACCAGTGACGTCTAATAAATTGCAATTTACATCTCTGTATTTTCTACCCTAATTCTGCTTAAGCCTCGGTGCAAGGAGGCGTGTAACGTGCTACTATTTATGCATTCACATGAACAGTTAGAATAAAACCCTGACTAAGGTAAATTGACAAGGGGTCGTACTTCACCGGTTAAGAGTGACCATTTACCAGCTATTACACTGTGGTCGCTCCTCTGAATTGTCTCTCTATGCTGTACGTCTTTGATAGTACATAGTATATTTTATAGTCTTTTCTACACAATAACGAAATTCCCATAGGTAACACAACCACCGTGTATATCACAGACTTTAAAAACAAAGGCAAATTTACTAAACTCAGCACATACTGAAAACTAGAAGAAAAAAATAAAAATAAGGGGAATACTTCCGGACATGATGAGCGCATGACAAACCTGAAAATGCACAATACTTAAAGATTCAAGGGAAGCGATCCGCGAAGTAATCAAATTCCTTTCTCGGAATGGGAAAGACGTCCACAAAAGATGCTGTCTAATCCTCAGAGGACATTCCACAGAAGCTCAAAAGTGGGACAACTCGTAAAGTGCTAACAATGATGTAATCAATAGAGCGCCCAGTTCCGCGGCGTGTTTCAAGTTAGACCACATATTCTACAGGTGGTGAAAGTCATAATGTAGAAAAGTCTACCTGCTTCAGCTTCAACCTTACCTTAAGAGCATTTCAAATTCTTAGACGGATAGACGCCATGGTTTCTTCCAGGCTTTATCCTGGCCAACAAGTTAAATCTTCCTGAGCACGACGAAAAACTTTGCACAAATGTTTTTGATGAAGTTTAGTGTTCGAGAGTGCGCATGAAGGACACACTGAGTGTAATGTAAAATAAAAGTCAGTTTGAACTCAGTTCCATGTGATGATAACAGGCAAAAGACGTTTTGTGCCTTATTTTAAATAAAATCTGTGCTTTGTCTGTTCAGCATTGCTTCCTCCAGGTTTACTATCGCTTTAAACCACCACTTTGACTTCCCAATAATAGAATCGAGTCGATACAGACACAGTTATACTGCTTGCTACCCGACAATTAATACTCTGCGTTTAGCCATAATAAAATGGAGATTGGACAACATACTTTGAAACCCTCGCTTCGCCATTTTTCAAAGCCTCTGCAAAGATTCAGTTCCGGATGTTAAAGACAATTTAGTGCAGAGCCATCTGCCCCATTTTCACGCAGTACACAGACTCGGTAAGAGTAAGAGTCAGGGTGCACACTGTGACAAGAGTCAACCTGCACACTATGACAAGAGTCAAGCTGCACACTGTGATAAGCGTCAAGCTGCACACTGTGATAAAGAAGTGTGCCTCACTATTTTAATACAATGCTTAAGTTACGTTTAATATCTCCCGACTTACTACTTAGGTGTGTTAAACGGTTATGTAAGTAATGTTGCTTTCAGTTGTTAACGAATGCCATGGATGGGAAGTATTAAAACTACAACATACTGTTACAAATGGTAGTATTATATATAATGTGCAGTAATATATCCCCCGTAAATGTTCATGATTATTGATGAATACGTCTCCGTCAAGAATAGGTAATGATGAATTTTTGTTTAAAAACAACCCTTAAAATTATCCATAAGAAGGCTACAATTAAAGGGATATATGAATATCAAGGCCAGGTGCCTTAGAGCTACTGTAGGCTAAATATGGTTGTTGTTGTCATGACGACACCTGAATATAGGTATCATACCAGGGCACACCAGTCACCAAAACCGACATTCCAGGTCAACAATCGCAAGGCCGTTTCCCAAAAGACATTCCTGCTATTGTCGCTACATCGTCCTTGGCCTACGATATGGAGTGTGGCGCGGATAATAAAGCACGACCGGATGTTGTGACAAGACAAGAACTATTAGATGTAACTAGAACTATTAGATGTAACCAGAACTATTAGACGTAACTAGAGCTATTGGATGTAACTAGAACTATTAGATGTAACTAGAACTATTAGATTAACCAGAACTATTAGACGTAACTAGAACTATTAGATGTAACTAGAACTATTAGATGTAACTAGAACTATTAGATGTAACTAGAACTATTAGATTAACCAGAACTATTAGATGTAACTAGAACTATTAGATGTAACTAGATCTATTAGACGTAACTAGAACTATTAGATGTAACCAGAACTAATAGATGTAACTAGAACTATTAGATATAGCTAGACTACAAATGCAGCTTACTCCTTTGTAGGCACACTGTAGGTTTGGTTATATTCATAATGTTGTCAGATTAAATCGGTTTCAGAGGGCTTGGAGACGTGACAGTTGTATAAGCATACTAAATATTCATACATCGTCCTGGTTTATATACTTTTTTTACTAGTTTTATAGCCACTCTATCAGATCGATAGCCGCTTTACTGGATCATGTACATTTTATAGCGGGAGGAAGCCAGGCATAGCCCCGGGGAACCCCCGACCATACGCAGGTTTCTAACAGACCTTAACATGTACGGCCGAAGAGGAAACCAGCATGAGATGGTCTTGATCTCATAGCAAGCACATGACCATTGTGAGAGTCTCCTGTGTCATTGCGCCGCTCTGGCAAGCTAGCCACATCGGCCACGATAAGTTGGGGTGTGAATTTTAGTATTCTGTTCATAATGTAACAACGCAATCAATCGCAGAAATTATGTTGATAACTCCTGTCCATGTGGAAATTTGACGGATGCTGCAAGTTGGTATTCATCGATACTGAGGTGATAGAATTCAGTAACTCGCGAACAGGTGGCCTCCTAAGGTGTTAGAAAGTGCTTTGTGGATATGTCGTGGTTAGGTCGTGAATAAGGCGGGTTCGTGCGAAACACACCAAAATCCCCCCCCCCCCTAAAGTATTTGATTTTCCGCCGTAATATATTCGGATCACGAACCCCTAGGGTCATATAATGGACCAGTGATGTTCTGGCGGCAGCTAAACCAACATCCTAATACGGATCGATTTACAGATTATTAAGGGAGGTTATTTGTGAGTATGTGTTTGTCAGATGAGAAAGGCTTTCAGGAGAAATACCACATGGCTAAATTTTGTCCAATGTCGCAACAATATCAAGCACCAACCCAAGCGTATAACGGATTCCATATTAGTATAATAAACCCTTGTCAAAACACCATATCACAAAAATACTGGAATATACATGACCACAGTATGGAGAGCAAAACCACAAATCGGTAGCAGATGAAACCCGGCCTCACGTCAGTTTTCTTCAGATAAGCTTTTATTCTAACATTTCATGTAAATGCTTAGAAAGCTGCTACCTACGTTTCCTCCGAACGATACCGTAAGCAGAACTAGGTAGAAAAGTGAAAAAAAGGCTAATTGCAGTCCATTCGATGTCAATTGCCTAGAATTACTCAAAATACTGTGTTGTTATTACATTTAACAAACAGTAACCTTAAAACAATGCACAGGAACCAAGACCCATTATCAGGAATCGATGGTAGAGTAAAGTTGTACACTTAAATTTGAATTTAAACTCTAAGTTTCAAGTTGCTCTGAATAAAAGGAAGAGTGGCCTGTTTTATACAACAGGATTCCTTTGAAGTCAAATTATAATTCAGTCCCAAAACGATACATGTATACTGCAAGTCACAACGCATAAATGTCGCTCAACATTCAACGTGAGCAATATCGTTCAACCTTCATGTCTTCCGAATTTGCGAAATCGTATCGTTCGATTCATTTGCTAGATGAATTTTATGACTAATCCCTTAATGAGATTGAAAATGCATGTAAATCTTGAGGTGATACACGGACGAAAAAGGCATGTCAAACCCAACAGCGGAATCTCATGAAGAGTGTACTTATTCCTCTAAGGTAAATAACGCGACATCTGTAAGACATTTGCGGTCTTTACACAATTAGAATTATAGCTGCTGTATTTCTACATGTAAATAATTATCTAACATTGTTCAAACCCAATTTACTTTTGTCAGATGTGTTTCAATAATTCTCCGCATGAAATGAATAGCGGGGAACGAGAATAGCCCTAGTACGTTGTATCAACATTTCGCCGTTCAAAACTGGCCGTGCTTTTTGTTGCTATATTAGGTCACACTTTCAGTGTATGTGTGACCTAACGAACTTACGTAGTACACACAAGCGGGGTAAAAGTATCAAAAACAATGTGTTTGGACTGCAGTTTGGACTATTTTGTGTAGCCACACATCCATACTCCTCGCAGTAAAGAGGGGTGAGTCGATATTATCGACGAATTCCACTAGCTTACACATATTATTAATCCTTATCGTGGTAGCTAGCTTCCGCATATTTGCTCCTCCCCACCCCTTCCCCTTCAAATACACCCCCGTCCCTCCCAAAGACTGAAAATTTATTCCTGTCAGGAAACACTGTATTTTGTTTTGAGTAAATTATCAGCTTTGTCAGTGATGAACTACCTAACACACCACACTACCTAAGAATAATGGACAGTTGTATTTTACATGAATATACATGCGTCATGAGCATAACTGAATAGCAACCACGTTCCCACGCATATCTGCTATCGTCGACCAACTTCCTGGTAACAAGAAAAGATTCTAAGGAACAATGCTGAAACCCGGCTTTGATGTCGTTAGTTATTTCAATGTATATATGGTTTCAACGACAAAGTATGATCGAATGCTTAATGATATTACAGGAGGGAATTCCCGCTCATAGAAGAGGTTTACTGCCGCTGGCGCGGAAAAGGTTGTCACTGAAGTTACCTGTGAAGGATTCACTTTCTGGCACTGTATCCAGGCACCTGTTCTATGGTTCAATATTAATAGCATTAGTATTGGTATTTCTATTAGCAAACAAATGTGTTCATAATGACAAGTAGGTCGTCAAATATTCACGATGTTGAATCACTACAAGAAGGTCATAACGGTAACATTAAGCCTTATTGCAATAAAAAAAATGTAACTACTGTATAATCCACAAGTAAAGAGATACAAGTGTTTGTGGGAATCTCCGTAAATCGACCACAGACGTATGCATAGTTTCACAGTCGCCGCAGCTCGTATCTAGTCGCCTGTGTGAAATATTAAAAAGTTAAAAGTATGGCAGAAGTATATACCTATATGTATTTGTGTGATTTTTAATGTTGTCTTACATAATTCTGTATGTGGGTGTGAGAGTGTTTAGCTGGTCAGCGCAATCATTGGATACGAATGTGCGACGGTAGCTTTGGGTGTATGCTGTAGTGCGCCAATACATGCTGCCACCGTGGTCACGCAGACGGTCCGGTTGAATCTCTGTATTTTTCTCACCCACAGGTGTCAACAAAGCATCGTTACCGCAGATAACGAGTGCTCGAAGTCTTTGTGCTTTACCCGCGGCTTTACATGTTCTCTTTTGCAGTCCCCGCAATAAGATTTATTTCAACAACAAAAACTGCACTACTGCACCAAATCATCGGTGTAAAGTGGTATCCTGCTTCGGACCCCATTAGAGCCAATAAAACGGTAACTTTATCTGTGGATTTAAATGTATACCTTGAGATTTAATAAGCCCGCTCATTCGTGTCTCTATATTTATTTGTTTAATTCTTGGTCACGGCTGGCGTTTTTCATGCCAGTTTAAGTTAATATCATTAATTCACAATGAAATTGTATTTTTTATTTATTTATTTATTTAATTGGTGTTTTATCCTGTTTTCAAGAATTTACCTCATTGGTGTTTTACGCCGTACTGAGAAATATGTCACTTATACGACGGCGGCCAACATTATGGTGGGTGGAAACAGAACTGAGCCCGAGGAATACCCACAGTCATCCACAGGCTAATGGCAGACTTTCCCACATACGGCGGAAGAGGAAGCCAGCATGAGCTGGGCTTGAATTCACGCGACTGCATTGGCGAGAGGCTTCAGGGCATTACTCCGCGCTGGCGTTCCAAAATCCCCGCGGCCAGTGACATTTTGTGCCAGCTTAAATAAATATCTTGGGCTGAACATGACGATCCATCATTTTACCAACATGTTTTTTTTACCCGTGACTCAACAGCCTTTAATTTATCAGATCTTATTTTATTCAAACGATTTCACTGAATCGAATGCAAAACGGAATAGAAAAGAGGAACCTGCGCAATACAACGATAAACAAACTGTGGCCCCGAGCACTAAATGTGCCCCCTGTAAGAATACCTATACCACCACGATATTGCTGAAATTCTGTTGAGGTGGCATGAAGTCAAGGTCATTCATTCATTCTGAGGTGAACACGTAATTCAAGAGGTGAAACAGAGAGGCGAGTATAAAGGTGAAAAGAATTAGTTGGCCTTGAACGAAAATGAGTTAATTTTACATCAGTCACTTCATAGGTCCCGTGGAGACTCCATAAAACGAATGTTGCAAAGCAAACAGTATTTTGTGTTTAGATTTTGTAACATACTGTTGTCTTTTCTATTTAATAAAAAAAACATATTACAAACAAAATAATTACTGGGTAGATGAACACAACAGTGAATGAATATTAAATCATAATACTTCTGTGTGGGAATAAAAAACATGAAGGAATGTTTGTGGGATAATTGCAACCGATATTTGGACGTTAAAGAAGTCTTGGTGTAATACTGTTAGAAAGTGAATGAAGCATCGGGAAGAAAATCTGCCACACCAGGGATTATATTTACTGAACCGTTCTAACAACCTGCATCGAACAAGGCCGTGTTACATATCGCCTTCTCAGATTATCTGTATCAGATATAGCATACTGTTTTCAGTTACACTTTATTTTACCGTTACAAAAACATTTTGTCAGGATATGCAGCGATGTGTTCTTCAGGACATCTTAATGGCCTAGTCGTTATGACTGATGCAGAAGCCTCTCACCAATGCAACCGTCATACGTGAGAAAGTCTTGCAGCAAACTGCTGATGGTCCTCAGTTCCCCCCACCATAACGTTGGCCGACGTCTTTTATATGAAATATTATTGAACGCCGCGTAAAACGTCAATCACATTAATAAATAAATGTCAGGGTATTGTTGATGCACGTTGGAAATATTAGCTGCTCTCAAAACCTCACTGTTAAGAGTTCTAATCTCTGAGATTGTATAAGTGAAAGCTAAGGATGTGTGCTAACATGTTAATACAATGCGGATATTACATCTCTCCTCTGTATATGTTAATGTGTGGGAAAAGCAGATTTCCCTTCATATGTTAATGTTGTGTGGGTGCAACAGATTCCCCTTCATGTGTTTAATGCTGTGTGGATACAACAGCTTTCCCTCCATGTGTTTAATGATGTGTTGGTACAACAGATTCCCCTTCATGTGTTTAATGCTGTGTGGGTACAACAGCTTCCCCTTCATGTGTTTAATGTTGTGTGGGTGCAACAGATTCCCCTTCATGTGTTTAATGCTGTGTGGATACATCAGCTTTCCCTTCATCTGTTTAATGCTGTGTGGGTACAACAGATTCCCCTTCATGTGTTTAATGCTGTGTGGGTACAACAGATTCCCCTTCATGTGTTTAATGCTGTGTGGATACAACAGCTTTCCCTTCAGGTGTTTAATGCTGTGTGGATACAACAGATTCCCCTTCATGTGTTTAATGCTGTGTGGATACAACAGATTCCCCTTCATGTGTTTAATGCTGTGTGGGTACAACAGATTCCCCTTCATGTGTTTAATGCTGTGTGGATACAACAGCTTTCCCTTCAGGTGTTTAATGCTGTGTGGATACAACAGCTTTCCCTTCATGTGTTTAATGCTGTGTGGATACAACAGATTCCCCTTCATGTGTTTAACGCTGTGTGGATACAACAGCTTTCTCTTCATGTGTTTAATGCTGTGTGGATACAACAGATTCCCCTTCATGTGTTTAATGCTGTGTGGATACAACAGCTTTCCCTTCATGTGTTTAATGCAGTGTGGGTACAACAGATTCCCCTTCATGTGTTTAATACTGTGTGGATTCAACAGATTCCCCTTCATGTGTTTAATGCTGTGTGGGTACAACAGATTCCCCTTCATGTGTTTAATGCTGTCAGGATACAACAGCTTTCCCTTCATGTGTTTAATGCTGTGTGGATACAACAGACATGCAAGAATCTTGCTGGTATAGGGACCTACAGGTTACTACAAGTACGTTTACAAATGGCTTCCACTGTAGGAAACAAAATAAAAAGATCATAAAAAGCTAATTCACCCAACAGTTCACCCGAAAATATGACTTCAACATAGAACTCAAATTCACCAAAGAAAGGTTTAAAATAGGAGTTTAGTTCGCTATAGAACACGAATATGCCATGTGAATTAAGTTTACCATGTTAAGTCAGAACACCATTTAATTAGAATGGGTTGATCATAGAACCGGACGATTCTTTCATGTAGAAATCAATATAATGTTTATTGATAGGTAGTAGGGTTAAAAGATTGTATTACTGACTCTCAAGGGGAACAAGCCATATCAGACATAATGGTACAGAGATCAAAAGCCATCAATCAAGCCGACTGATCAGGTATCATTTTTGTCGCCAAGGGACATAACGAGTGACCATTTTAGAAGAGTGCTAATGAAGGTTTATGGTATTGGATGTACCGCCTCCCAAAATGCCCGCTGGCCTTTCCCATTGCAGAAAATCAAACACTTTAACTATCAGATATAGCCCACAAAGCGTAGACCCTAAATTCGGTTTTCTTTTCAAACCCTTACAATCACATTTGGAATTTGCCTCTGACACACAGTACATCGCCACTGGCGTCACGCTCTGGGCGGTCGCAATGAATAATCATCGTTAGTAAACTAAAATTATTGAACGAAGTCAACGCTAATCAGTTCTGTTTTAAATCTTTCAGGAGATAAAATTGAGTAGCATTTGTGTCCTGAGTATGGCTTTAGCCTTTCTTGATACTTTCTTCGTTGTAACGCAATAACGGCTGATTTGTGTAATGTCTGTTTCTTGTTACACCACAACCATATACAATTTATTTTTTAAAACAAGAGCAATATGATTTTATTCATTGATAGAAACCCTTTATTACGGATTGATTATATACCTTGTGTTATATGTGTACTACAAAACAGAAGTTAAGGTGCAGATGAGTCATTTTGCAAACCCCTAGATAACCTGACGAACTGGATCCCTGTATACTTTGGTGCATATTCATTTGGTTGATATCAGCAGGCCAATTTTCGCTCCGACATGTCTGATCACCATCAAAACGTTGGGAGAAATTCAGATGTATAACGTTTCAGTGAAGAAATTAACAGTTGCTAGGAACCCCGGTTATAAACTATATCCTTTTCTGACACCACAAATGCTAGTTTAATCCTCGGTCTTGCTTCCAGATTTAACCCGTACCTAAACTGGCATCCCTACTGTATTTATTGCATAAATCAACATCAGTGTGAATCATATCCACTATGATTTTGTACGAAGGCTACTCTATCGAACAGGAACCAGGTAACAACCGATTCTGTTACTACCATTATGTGCTATATAGCTGATGTTATCCTGTCAGTGTGAGCCTTGTTTGTACACCGCTTTTATCAGTGTAAATCTGTTAATAAAGTATTCGTCCTGGGCTAAATACCCATATCATAATGCAAAATAACAGTAACCTATCCACCCACAAGCTGTTTACACCGTTATATTGCATAATGCGTCCTTAAACTAGCAACAGTTATTTATATATACATATGCGAATTTATTGTGAAAACTTCCTAAATCAGACATAAGCTTGCGTTGACTTTTTCGCACAGGTGTTTGAGGACAAAGACAGATTGGGTACAGCACAAAGACTTTTCATCAATCCACGTAGAGCTCAGACGACAGCTGAGCGCAATGACACCAGTTTGGCACAAGCCTGTGTTAAAGAATGATTAACATCCGGGCAACTACACACACAATGTTGTCTGCAGCCTAAAATAATTGTCAATTTTTGCTATTCCGGATATTACGCATGAAACAAATTGCACCAGCTTTATTGAACGGGCCTCTGGGGGTGATTTGGACAGACACATGAACTATAGTTCATATATACACACTATAACTGTGAAATAAATCAATCCACCTACCTTTGCTGGTTTTGATGAGTTCAGATCATCAAGGAACTCCCAAACCAACCTGCGACATTTCCCTACAATGCGCACAGTACCTCCCGAGTCTTCAAAAGGCAATCCACTGTCGTTTGACAACTCTTTTTCAATTCTCTGTCGCATTTTAATTTCACGGTGAGCATCCAGGTAAGTTTTCCAACAACAAGGCGCGATGCAGCTTTCGTCCAGATGCCAATATTCTAGCTCTTTCTGTAAGGCTAGCCCACACACCCCTTTTGGAAGGTGGAGATCCCCTGTACGGTAATAGTTGAGGATGTAACCAAAAAAACTTGGGTCTCGATCCACAAAAATTTGGCGCAAACCACCGGGGTTACATTGGCATGGGCTAAAGTTAGCGTGCCGAAAACACGCCCGTGGTAAGCGCGAGAACGTCTCCGTGGACGTCTGGTAATGCTTCCCACCGACGTTGATGACGACCAGTTCTGCAAGTCCCGTGACGTTTTCCATCGTGAGCTCGGTGAAAGTGGTAACCAAAACTCACAGACAGTGCGGGATGCGCTCCTCTCGCTATCACTGCGCAGCTTTTGTGCACAACTCTCTGGCGGTACTGCGACACCGCAATCAAAGTGTAAACACTGAGCGAGTTGCAGGCGAACACCCACAATCAATGGACCAAGCACCAGTAAGACAGGCCTAACGGCTCTCCTTCTCAAGGCCGCTCGTCTAACGGAGCTCAGCGGGAATGCTGCACTGGCCAGCTCTGGCCAACCCTGCTTCTGTGCTCGTAGCGTTGAGGTCGAACTCTTAAGAGTGAAGAGAAATTAAGCCCGTTATATATGTCGTGAATGTACACCTGTAGAAAATAAGGCTTTAAACCAGGAGCATTCTCAGGTTCCTGTCTAAAGACGTTAATTTAACACAGGATCCTTCGTTGACGGCTGGTATACGATTGTCTGTTTTGACCATGAATTCCTCCCCTAAATGCATGACCGCTTTCATATATTCACAATAAACACACAGAATAGAGGGTAAACAATAAAATATACGGCCGTAGGTTTTTCAGGTACCCGACTAAGGCCGGCGGTTTACGCTTCGGTTCCTCCCCCCACTCACATGCCTATCGACCGCCAAATAAACAAAAAAGAGACTCACAAAAAATATGTAAACAATAGAATATAAAATCCGTGTCCCTTCATTGTCGTCACCTTTACATCAAATAATACCTAATCTCGCGATGGCCTGCACTACACAAGTGTTTTTGTCAACACTGATAAGGGATTCGACAGAGAGGATGATAAAATCAATATTATGACTCCAGCGTTGAACTACGGGCATGACGGGTCTAGTGTTTGTCATGTCACGATCCGCTTAAGTGATATTAATATTTATGGTACCATAGAAATGTATGCTACAGATATGAATTACGAACCAGATAAAAAATGTATAGGATAATTGTCGTTTTATTGTTTAAACAGCTAGCCAAGGTCTTTATACTGTGATTGAGCAAAATGCATGTCGCTTTACATTATTTTCATGAAATGCTGCATTAAATATGAAGGCAACACAGGATTCTGAGTTATTCTAGACGAGTGACATACAAAAAATTGCAATTATAGCCCTTTTTGTACCAAATTCTGGTTTCGCTACCTGGTACCGTTACGGGCTACAAAAGTTCCTACTTTTTAAGCAATTGTATGATCAGTCAGAATAAAACTCTGACGTAAACTGATATATCCGGATTTCGTCAGTGATAGGTTTGACCATTTGCCACCTGTCCTCGCTGCTTTGGTTTCAGGTCTACCCTCTATGCTGTGGTCATAAGTAACAATGGCCATAAGTGACTGTCTAAAAATAAATGTCATTAGTTTCCTCGCCTTGGGCTTTAGATTCCCTTGTCACATATTCGGCTTTGGTCAAATAGTATCAGACACAATTTTGACTATATATGTATGAATGTATGCTAGGGGTTTAACGTAGTACTTAACAAGATTTTACTTACTGATCCAGGTAACTTCGCACATGAAAATGGCGTGCATACAAAATACACGAGCACTTGTAGCAAAAGATACAAAACCTATAGAAATAGAAATTATAACTCCTACAATAGCTCTGATCATTGCGTTGACGAGATCAAATTTAGATCTCCAATCTCTTTTTTTAAATGAAACTCTTTGAAAGAAAGTTACATAATATTATTCTCTTGCCGGTCTACCGTAGTATTGTAACCGTTAAGAACCACTTTGTACAACATTCTGATGTGAAAATTCGTAATCCAAAGGCTATGTGTCTCCTACTCTTAACCAACCTTAGTCAAATGATCCTTAAAATTCCCGTCCCTTAACATTATGCAGCAATTGCATAATCCAAATTTACGGATTCCCAACTGGATGACAAAAAAGAAAATCAATTATAACTGGGTTAGTTCGTATGGTTTAGCTAGTCAAGGCCTTTCGAGTAGCCTTAGTAACCTTTTAAAAGCCATCTCCAAAGATGTTATTCTTTTCATTAATATTTGACCACATTAACTCTACCAATGGTGTTGGCATTGCATTTCAGAATTTTTACGCATTGTATGATTTCGAGAGTAAAGATCTGGCCAAATGAAGTTTCCCATTTTAGGCATCATCCATTGTGTCGACTGTTTCGAAACGTCGGAGCGTTACAGTTTTGGCACAGTATTGGTTTCACGAAACACTCACAGCATTACGTTGATATATACTCTTACCGGGATACCTCACACCATAATGCTGGCCGCCGTCGTATAAGTGATATTTTTGACTACGGCATAAAACACCAAGGAAATTAATAAATATATGTATATTCGTAAACTTTTAACAGCGACATAATGCGTACATTTCCATGTAACGTAAAGTAAACGCAAAAAGATATTGACAACAATTCCCATGATAGTGATGGAGCTTCACGAGTATAGTGTATGCCTTGTTGGCTTAGATCATTAAGTTCCGGTTCCTTGAGACTATTAGTCCCTTTGTTGTTGCTTTTTTAAGTCAAGTGTTCGAATCCAGCTCTGGCTGTCAATTTATTTATTTATTTCACTTGTACGACCGCGCCCAGCATTATGATCATTACTGGACAGAGGCCGGGGGAAAACCCACGACCATCCGCAGGTGCTGCAGAGAGAAAGCCAACATGAGCTGGACTTGAACTCACAGCGACCGCATTGGTGAGAGGTTCCTGGGTCATTACGCTGCGCTAGCGCGCTAACCAACTGAGCCACGGAGGCCCAGCTGTCAATTTAATCCTAGAAATTTGTAAAGACTTCCTGACAACGGAATAACTCACCTGTGGACAGTTCCTTAAACCGTGGTCAACATGCTGGCTAAGTGAACTGCAAATCTCTGCCTCACTTATTCATCAGTCCACTGCGTCATGGGGATTGGTTCATACTGTAACATCTCCTGACCTCCGTTATATATGTGGAAAACTGTTGAGAACTGCACTTTAATCCAGTTGTAGATTCTGGACAACGCCAGAAACAGAATATAAAAAAGATATAGCAAGTAATTTTCGCAATCTTGATATCGTTTTTCAAAGACTTGAGTGGTACCATTTTGTGCTTGTTGTTTATTTATTTGCTTTTTATCTATGGTTGGTGAGCTTTAATTACAAGGGTAATCAACTCCATTGTCAACGATCCCATCAAATTCTCATTAGTCGGGTACAGTCTGTTAAACTTATCACAGTTAACCTGTGGGCGTTAGAGCCTCCTTCAAGCTTGAATTCACTGGAGTTACAAGGCCTTCCCTACAAACACATCAACCCAAAAACCGCTTCTTTTTTGGGATGGGGGGAATGGGTTTGCCAGTATGATTGGAAACTGAACCCATCTGAATAGTTGAGTCTTGTTGAGGAGTGGAGCATTGATAAAAGAGATATGGGGTTTTTATTTAAGCGCACTTCAGTACATCGGTTGCGATTAAGGCGATTGTTACACACACCCATATAGTCTTTCTGACTGCAGCGCTCAGATAGTGCCTGGATGCAAATGTGCACTAATTTCCGCCTGTCAGCTTTTTTTTCGCCCCTAATGAATAGTGCTGAAAAGAATGCAAGATAACTATCTCATTTATGTCCCGAAATCCACCAGCCCGCCTCTTTGTTGTATTTCATGGCTATTTATATAACACTTTGCAATTTGCCCTCGAATCCATCATACCCGACTCAGTTGAAGTGTTCCAATACGAAACGACTGGGAACTCGTCAAATATCACAAAATTAAACCAGTCATTGACGGCGTATTATTAAATCTGGATGAGGCAAGGCATGCCGTTCATTTGAGCCAGGGGATCGCCTCTGACAGTACAAAAATGTACGGTGGACTCTATTTTGGAGTGTCAATCCCAACTGTGTTTACCGAGACCGGGTCAAATTTATAGCTAATTCCTTTTTAATTACCCCCCTCTTGAAGGCACTGACAGATGCAGCCATTGCTTCTAGAACTAATCATATATTTATGATTATACGCTGGTATCTGCTGGCTGATAACACCGACCATCGTGTCCCGGTCGCTTAATATGTACCAGCTGCCAACAACACAAATATAAATTAGACCTACATGCAAGAGCTGGCTATTCACTCATAAATCAAACATCTATTCTGAATACTTGCTCGGCGTAGCCTGAAAAAGCCATTCCAGGCAAAAGTGGCTGTAAAGTAACAGTCATTCCTGATTTCAGTACGTATCCCAATTAGATAAGACACCATTCGATCCGCACTTGCACTCTGGGCATCTGTCTCACATTTTGTGCGTTAATGTGCAAATTAAACAAAAGCAATGCTATAAAAGCAATTTTGTCGCGCTCACTGACATAATTTGGAGACATTTCTTTTAGAATATAGACGTAAATACCAAATATTATTTCGGTTTTGATAAAATGGACGAAGAGACCAGTAACTGTTACATACATAGCGTGTGGATGTAAAGCTCAGCGGAGATGGGATTCCACCCAAATTATATATAATGAACTGACTTTAATTAGCATTATTATTCCAAACTCAACCAAAGTCATTACTCTGTCTACACCATGAATACAGCACCTGGTTAAAAGAAGCGCCAAGTTTGGGATCAGTGCTGAGTGGTAGTCGACGGGTTGAATATGTTTTGTGTAAACTCAAACGAATCCCTGTAAAAACCACCGCCATTTGTTAGGTAGCTGGGGAATTTTTGCGGTACCGTACTATTTAAATGTTCATGAATTTATTTTCAGTGGAATTTATTGCCATACTTAAGAATATTACATCTGACTTATTCTGCTTAAGCCATGGTTTTAGGGGGTGTGTTATTTGCTACTATTTATGTAGTCACATGAACAGTTAGAATAAAACCCTGACTGAGGTAAACTGACAAGAGGCCGTATTTTACCGGTTACGTGTGACCATTTCCCAGCCATCGCACTGTCGCCGCTGCTCTGGTTTTTCTCTCTAGCTGAAAATCTTCATTATATTTATATTCATGCAAAGAAAGCTCTCATTAAACAATAGGAGATAATTTCTATAGGGAGAGCATGTGGATGTAACATAAATTAAAAAATCTTTTTCCGCGCAGTGTCGAGTAGAATACAAGTCGGATTAGCCATTGTTGTATGATACGCGAATATTGCGCAACAATTTTGTCTATAAATCGTCATCTTAAAAGCAGGTGTTGCCCTAACTAATTAAGAGGGGAAAGATTCTAAAGTATACGTATAGATATCTATATGCAGATAGTTAATCCAACCCAGGAATATATTGCATTTTAAGTATATATCGAGGCCAGTGCCATTTTCACGGGTCATTTGTGACATACTGTCAACTATATGCTTCTCACGTGACGTCTCTGCTCTAGGTTTACTCTCTATGTTGTATTTTTTATATTTAGTATACTTTTATTGTCTTTGATAAAACAGCATCCATATCAAGCATACATTTATCCCCTTATTGTTCAGCGATGGTCAATTACAGGAAGGGAATATTCCTCCTGGAGGCACATTCTGCTCATGAAGGAGGATGTCTCAGATGTTTACTTAATCAGGGAGGGAGCTATTTTTGTTTATATGTGACGTGGTTTTCTGAAAGATTCGAGGAGTTTCCAATTAACAAGACTGAAAACGATAAGTGATTCCAGCATCGGACATTGACATGATAAAGGTGTGGACCTATTTTTAGCCAATCGTACTTGTTTGTGATAGTTCTGTGCGGTCTTATGCTCACAGTAATAACTTTAAGAAATGACTCCAGGCTATGGCTTTACCAGTGGTCAATTGCAAGTGTTCAGTTCTCATGCAAATGACAACAGTCTTTATCCAAGAATGTTTTACACCTACATACAGGCATCAAAACTGTGCCATGCATTTAAATGAAATCTGAACCGCAGCTTGATACTCAGTGTATTTGCAATTCTTATTTCATTCCAACTACTTGTCTTCTTGGACAGTGACAATTTCTTAATTGTGGAGTTAGTCACTAATCCGAAAGTACACAAAACCAACATTATACATGTATTACGTGTATTAAATGTGGGGTCTAGACTATAATTTTGTCTTCAAACCTGAGTCAGATTTATCTTTACCCATATGTTCAGGACAGTCGTCCATCAGAAAGTGCTTGGCCATGCTGAGTAATGTATAGGGTTATTGTCTCCACCATTTCAGCCCGATTCGCCTCCTTGACCGATGTCAGCATGTATCTGTCGGACACATACTAACCCGTGTGCTCCTGACAGCCTTCTGCCAGTAACCCACTAATCACAAATAGTTCTGCCTAAACGGTATTCATTGCTTTGACCATGTTGTATAAAGATAATCCTTATGTCGCGAACAGGATTTCGTTTTCGTTAAATAGACCCCTAAGCTGACCCATATGCCACACCATGGCAACATATCGCGAACAGGAGTTTTGGTTTTCTTAAATACGTCCATAAACTGATCCCCGTGTCACACTATGGCACGATGTCGCGAACAGGATTTCAATATTTTGTTACATCGATCCTTTTACTCATTCCTATGTCACACCATTGCAAGATGTTACGAGCCGGATTTCAGTTTTTTTTTTAAATAGATCAATAAACTGGTCGCTATGTTACACCATGACAGGATGTCGGAAACGAGATTTCATCTTTCGCTAAACAGATCAATAAACGTGTCGCTATGTCACGCCATGACAGGATGTCGCGAACGAGATTTCCTCTTTTGTTAAATAGATACCAAGACTGATCCCTTTGTCTCACCATGGCCGGATGTCGCGAACGAGATTTCCTCTTTTGTTAAATAGATTCCAAGACTGATCCCTTTGTCACACCATGGCCGGATGTCGCGAACGAGATTACATCTTTTGTTAAATAGATACCAAGGCTGATCCCTTTGTCACACCATGGCCGGATGTCGCGAACGAGATTACATCTTTTGTTAAATAGATTCCAAGACTGATCCCTTTGTCACACCATTGCCGGATGTCGCGAACGAGATTACATCTTTTGTTAAATAGATTCCAAGACTGATCCCTTTGTCACACCATGGCCGGATGTCGCGAACGAGATTACATCTTTTGTTAAATAGATACCAAGGATGATCCCTTTGTCACACCATGGCCGGATGTCGCGAACGAGATTTCCTCTTTTGTTAAATAGATACCAAGACTGATCCCTTTGTCACACCATGGCCGGAGGTCGCGAACGAGATTACATCTTTTGTTAAATAGATACCAAGGCTGATCCCTTTGTCACACCATGGCCGGATGTCGCGAACGAGATTACATCTTTTGTTAAATAGATACCAAGGCTGATCCCTTTGTCACACCATGGCCGGATGTCGCGAACGAGATTACATCTTTTGTTAAATAGATACCAAGGCTGATCCCTTTGTCACACCATGGCAGGATGTCGCGAACGAGATTACATCTTTTGTTAAATAGATTCCAAGACTGATCCCTTTGTCACACCATGGCTGGATGTCGCGAACGAGATTTCCTCTTTTGTTAAATAGATTCCAAGACTGATCCCTTTGTCACACCATGGCCGGATGTCGCGAACGAGATTTCCTCTTTTGTTAAATAGATTCCAAGACTGATCCCTTTGTCACACCATGGCCGGATGTCGCGAACGAGATTTCCTCTTTTGTTAAATAGATACCAAGGCTGATCCCTTTGTCACACCATGGCCGGATGTCGCGAACGAGATTACATCTTTTGTTAAATAGATACCAAGGCTGATACCTTTGTCACACCATGGCCGGATGTCGCGAACGAGATTACATCTTTTGTTAAATAGATACCAAGGCTGATCCCTTTGTCACACCATGGCCGGATGTCGCGAACGAGATTACATCTTTTGTTAAATAGATACCAAGGCTGATACCTTTGTCACACCATGACAGGATGTCGCGAACGAGATTACATCTTTTGTTAAATAGATACCAAGGCTGATCAGGTTGTCACACCATGGCCGGATGTCGCGAACGAGATTACATCTTTTTGTTTGATATCTAAACTGATCACACCGTGACAAAATCTCTGCTATTCTGAAATACATCCTTAAACCCTTTAGCTGAAAATGTTTTCGGGAGTTTATGCATGCTAGAATTATGACGATTTTAAAGTAGTGAGTTTGTTAACCGGTGATTTTAACGA
Organism: Liolophura sinensis; assembly: GCF_032854445.1. Taxonomy (NCBI): domain Eukaryota; kingdom Metazoa; phylum Mollusca; class Polyplacophora; order Chitonida; family Chitonidae; genus Liolophura; species Liolophura sinensis. The sequence goes on along the minus strand of NC_088304.1, from coordinate 25,566,516 downwards.
GCTTTTAGTATTTGGGGACCATCTATGATATGCCATAACTATCACAAGCATTTTAGCACGATCTCTGATGTAACATTGTAAAACTTTACTTGATGGAGCTATATTTACACTATGTTTCTAATTCATTGTGTTAGTAGTCAAGGATATAACTACTATAATACAAACCAAGTCAACGTTGATAACACACAGGGTAGTTGTTTTCTCCTTATATATGTGGTCGTAAAGCAGTGTAGATCCATAAAATGGTGTTGCAATAGAATGAGAAAATAGTTGCCTTTTCTTGGAGATTAGCAAGATTATGCTGTTTCATAGCGAAACCATTTCACCATTTTGAAGAGCAAGAGCAACAAGGAAATTTAAGAAAGTGACAATCTTGTCTCTTTGAATATTTTTGCGAGTTGAGTCCAAATGTAGTGAATACGTACACTTTGTCATCATCGGCAGTATACACGTCTTATTTATTTATTCATTTGATTAATGATTTACGCCGTACTCCAGAATATTTCACTTTTGCGACGGCGACCAGCATTATGGTGGGAAGAAACCAGGCAAACCCCGGGGGAAGCCACAACCATCGGCAGGTTGTTGGCAGACCTTCTTATGTACGCAGCATACACCTCTGTCCACAACCTACAGAGAGTGTCCATCAATTACTCAAAATACCTGTCTCAGCATGATAGTTGATCGTGATGATATGCAAACAAAGGCTGCATGACGAAATTTGATATTTATAAAGTACAAGTTTTGAAATAAATTATGGTATACGCATATCGGACATGATGCTTATATTTAAAGCTTGTATAGCTCACCTAAGAAAATCAGATGAGGAATTCTAACTTTACATGTCTAAGTACCTAATGTGACATATCTACTCCTGCCTTTGATCTGTATTATTGGACACCCTATACCTTCTTCGCAACCCTCTGTGACACGCAGAAATAGAACATCTGTGTGTTTCCAGTGTGTTAATAGCTGATGAAATGGTATGTGTTATCAGGTTAAAGGTCATTCCCATGGATGTGGAATGTGCTGACTATGTATAGTAAACCGTTACCGGACCGCACGCTCTGTGAATAAACTATTTTGAAAAGACCAGATGCCCTGGTAATCATCTGGTCCCTATAACCAACATAAACCAAAGCAACCCCGTGGTTTGTCTGGTAGGAGATAGTCTCTGTCTGTGTCGAACATAGATCTGGGTAAGAAACGGGGATAAAATTAGCAACGATTTACATCATAGTCTCGAAGAAGTGCTCATTTAGCTACGGCCTTAAACAGCCAATGCATCCATCGAGACCAACTCGTTAAACCGTCGAAGCGCGTTTCATCCAATTAAGCGACGGAGGTCAGCACAAGGGGCCATTTGCCCAGATGAAGTCTGCTTCATATCGCGTGTAATTAGCCACACTCGCTCCCAATGAAGTCTGCTTTACATAGCATGTAATCAGCCAACATCCCTTCAACTCCCAACCCACAATACCAAAACTGCCCCCAAACAAGTCTTCGTGTACCAAAAAAGAAGAACAGTTGCCTGGTGAAATCCCATGAAAGTTGATTGTGTATATGTATTAAAACCGGTTCATTATCGTTACATACCATCAATCCGCTCGGCACTCACTCTTCCTGGGGCCCGCCAGAAAAAACCGTAAGTAAGTTGCCTAATGTCTGTGGACAACATAGGCACTCCTGTATCCTCTATCCATAATACTGACTGCCATCGTGAAAGTGACAAATTATTCAGTATGATATTAAAAACAATTAAATAAATAAATCCATACCACACACGCCTGCCATACTTCGTTTCTTTAATAATTAAAGCAGGAAAGTGGCTAATGTTATGCTATTGAGTAGAAAAAAAAGATTCAGTGTTAACATTCTCTGGAACGTTTCGCTCTGAAATTATGTCACGTTATTCGGCAGTAAAGAATTGGAGATAAGTGTCTTCGTGACATGGGATGAGAATTATTGCGACATGACTTCGTGACATGGGATGAGAATTATTGTGACATGTCTTCGTGACATGGGATGAGAATGATTGTGACATGTCTTCGTGACATGGGATGAGAATGATTGTGACATTTCTTCGTGACATGGGATGAGAATGATTGTGACATGTCTTCGTGACATGGGATGAGAATGATTGTGACATGTCTTCGTGACATGGGATGAGAATGATTGTGACATGTCTTCGTGACATGGGATGAGAATCATTGTGACATGGGATGAGAATGATTGTGACATGTCTTCGTGACATGGGATGAGAATGATTGTGACATGTCTTCGTGACATGGGATGAGAATGATTGTGACATGTCTTCGTGACATGGGATGAGACTGATTGTGACACTAGTGGTTCCGTTATGATATTTAAAGTTATTTATTTCTGATGTTATTTAATCAAACCTCACATATCTTTCTATTCACCGTTTGCCTGATAAATAAATGTTGTTACAGTTGACATAAAAGCAGCAAATCCCGTCCCCAATATAGCTTTTTATGACAAAAGGTATGTTTTAAATCGTAACTTCGGGAATTATTCACTCTCAGTTTGCTAATGAACCTTGTATTCGATTTATTTGTTATTTATTTGACTCAGATTTAAGTATGGAGTATAACGCCGTACTCAACACATTTTCACATGTATGACGGTGGAAAAGTTGATGTGGGGAGGAAACCGGAGTGCCCGGTGTAAATAACCAGTATGTGGCACGTATCTAACGAGCCTTCCCACATATGATGTACGGATTAGCATGTAATTTTGCTGGAATACAAGCCGACTTCAGCAAGCGTAAGATTGAGGGTCAGGCCTCATGAGCGTTGCTCTGCACTTATTCTCTCCAAGACCCTGGGAACAATGAACGCTTGTGTACTGTGTCACCTTTCCATGCATGTCACATGCGATGTTTTCTAATGCAAGTAAATAGTGGTATACGCTCTTCACATGCGGTGTTTTCTAATACAAGTAAATAGTGGTATACGCTCTCCACATGCGGTGTTTTCTATTACAAGTAAATAGTCGTATACGTAAACAGGCGCAACTCTCCATGGTGTCCAACATTCCTCGCCAAAGTTAGCTCTCAGTAAAGACAAGCCATACACAGACTGGGGTCAATCATTACAAGGATCATGCAGAGTGTATTGGACTCATCCTGTTATGCGCCTAATGCTTAGACAATGTACAACCAACTGCGATGTGCGAAATTCTTGTTTTTTTGCTGGGAGCTAATCTTAAGGAATCATATTCTAAACACGTTACAAAATCCTTGCAAAACTATCACTCGAGTTTGGCCATTTTGCCAGTTGGTAATTACCTTTTTTTTTTTTTTTTGATTGGTGTTTTACGCCGTACTCAAGAATATTTCACTTATACAACGGCGGCCAGCATTATGGTGGGTGGAAACCGGGCACAGCCCGGGGGAAACCCACGACCATCCGCAGGTTGCTGAGAGACCTTCCCACATGTACGACCGGAGAGGAAGCCAGCATGAGCTGGACTTGAACTCAAAGCGACCGCATTGGTGAGAGACTCCTGGGTCATTACGCTGCGCTAGCGGGCTAAACCAACTGAGCCACGGAGGCCCCCTGGTAATTACCAATATCGGTGTAAACTGTGCGCTAGTGAAAACGTTTTCAGAATTATAAACAACTTCGCTTCAGATGTTCAAATATCCTCCAAACCTATGTGTCTGCAGATGTGACCGCGACCCCGATCCACAACGAAGGTAGTGAATAAGGCAAATGTTGCCCCACAGAGACAGAGGCTTTAAAGCTCATTAAGCTAAATTGTTAATGATTACCACAGGTGTGCATTATTAATAAATTCACAGGTAAAGTTATAGTTTTGTGTGTGTGCATCCACTTTGTTCACGTGCATAAGGGAAAGTTTCAAATTTCATAAGCGTAGAAATTTGCCTAATTATCGATCAACCAGTCGTAGCTGCAAAACTGTCTGTCTGCTCTTTAAGAACAGTGAATAGTGACCATATATGTTTTGGTGAAGGAGAAAGAGTATCGGTATACTTAGAAGTGCTGACGTTTGGTCTTTTCCTGCTGGAGAATGAAAACCAAAGGACAACACAGGAATATGAGATTGTTTTACGTATTTCTGTTGGCCTTCCTTTCAACGGCGCATGTCACCGCAGTAGATGAAAGTAAGTTCCATGGTGTTTTAGCAAGTTACAAATGCGAAATTCCGATAAATGCCGTGGCTACATGAAGCCCTAACTTTTCCAGTTTCTGTCCGTTTTCGCTGTTATCAAGACTACTTTCATGTATTGTATTGGCGACAGTCGGCGAGTTTTAATTTGAGGATTCTCTCCATAAAATCCCAAGTATACCTCAAAGACTACATTGTAATTACTGTTCTGATCTAACAGGAACATTGTATTTGTTATTTGTTATGAAATACACTTAGTCGCCTGTACATTGTATGGCAAGTTATATTCCGTTATGCTGTATTCCTTGAATAATGCATATCACTGAAATATCAAAAAGCGTCATTTCACTGCAGTGAAAACATACCCAACTTAATGGCTAGAACAATCACATTACAGGAATGTTCAGTCGATCGCTAATTGTTTTCGATGAATGGGATCTTTGGAAATTTGATATTTTGGTTGAAAGCCTACATTGTGACTCCCCCACTTAGGAAGTTATGACGATTGTCTCCCTTTATAAATTACTCATTGACATAGTTTGTCGTCTCACCAAAGTTCAGCTTTCACGTAATTATGTTTCTTTATGACATCTCTTTGTGAAGGATAGCTCACAAAGATTTAGGTGAGATACTGATGCCTGTGTCCGAGAATTTTTATTCAATTCATTCATTCATCTATGAAGACCTTGTTCCTGAAATTGTTACAGATCCATTGCCAAGGACAGCGTTAATGTGTAAGGGACTTGTAGAAGAGTATTGGACAAAGTGGTTCGAGGATAGGTGTTATACTTATCACCCAGAGCAACGTTCTTGGCACAGTGGGGAGAGTCACTGCATTGTCATTGGTGGGCATTTGTCCAAGGTCGAGTCTACCTCACTAGGAAGAGCTTTACTCACTGGCCAAGTGTACAAGGCGAGAAGTTACCGCAATGTTCCTGAATTAACAACAAGCAGGAAGTGGTGGATGGGGGGAAAACAAGCCAAGGATAAAATATTTCGCTGGACTGACGGTAAACTACTTTAAATATGCCCTGTTTGGACCAACACTAACTGAGTGAATTTATCGAAGGAGACTTTATTAATAATTCGGTATTAAGTTGGTTAGTAGAAGTTACTGACAGGATTGATTATGGCGGAAGAAGGGGACGCAAGTTGAGTGGTGCTCTCCCTTGCTCAACTGGAGCATTTGTGGTGTAAGGAGAGTAATCAGGGTTTGTTTCCTGCAGCTTCCTTCCGGTTTCTTCCTCTGTGCCGTCAACCCTACCCTATATTTAGTTTCACCCAGTCCTTTTCCGGTCTCATACAATCGTTGCCTGGTCTCCATTGACAACATACATTAACAACACAGCATTCTGAAAAATTCTACACCGTTGGCGCATAATAAATTGCAATTAACATCATTGAATTAAGTCATGGTGCTGGAGGGGGACGGTTGAGGTGGGTGGAGGTGTTAGGGGCGGGTGGTGTTTAAATTGCTGCAATTTAATCATTTACATGAACAATAAGTTTGAAGAAAACCCTAACTGAGGTGACTTGACAAGAGACCCGATTTCACCAACTACATATGATCATTTGCCAGCTATCACACTGTCTTCGCTGTTCTGGTTGCTGCCTCTGCCCTGTCTCCCCACAACCGTGGTCAATTTCCTTGAGCTTCTGACAGGTTTCCTCTAGCCTTCTTTTCTGGTTCCTTCAGTATCTGTCCTGTTTTCTCCAATTGAGACTAATTTATAACACAGCTACGGGTGAATTCAGTATACGGCCAAAGTAGGTTAATGTTTGAAGGCTACGACAATCTGGTCACATTAGAGCAACATTGGGAGTTAGATTATTGTAAATTGCAACACTCATGTTACTAATGTTTATACAACTGTAGCTCCAAAACTGAGTTGTGGTCCCTGCCAAATATACATAAATTTCGAGTTACTGAGATCCCACAATAATAACCACTATCCCGTCAATGTTTGCGAAGGATAGAAAAGAATGAGGAAAAGTGGGGTGTGCAATCTGCCACTGCTTAAGTATTTACATGAAAAGTTAGAATAAAACTCTGACTGAGGTAAAATGACAGGAGGTCGTAATTCGCCGGTTACCTGCGACCATCTGCCAGCTATCACACTGTAGTCGCAGCTCTAGTTGTTACCCTCCGTGCAGGGCGTCTCTTATTGTATTTGAAAAGGGCTCGGCTATTTAAGTTAGAGTTAATAGATAGATTGGCGTTTTAACGCCGTATATCCTCAACAACATTTTACCAAGACGCCGGAGTGCCCAGAGTAAATAACTTGCATTTGGCAAATAAGTGAGAGACGAACAGTTGCCCCACAGAAAAATGCTGTTTTAATGCAGAAGTACCTGACATGTCCTTAAACAAAGGTTATTCCAAACCCTATTACTCCGGACACTCCAGTTTCTCAAAACCCCATTGTCATCTTGCAATAATAACCTTTAGTAATAACCTCCATATGGCATTCCCATGGCGTTCTAGTTTCCTTCACCCAAAAACCGCATTGTCATTTTGCAATAACCTTCAATATGACCTACATGTACTCTCTGTACGGTATGCCCTTGATTACTACGAACGTTTAAGTTTCCTTCACCCCAAAACCCCTTTGTCATCTTGCAACAATAAACTGTATTAGCGCGTACAAGTACTCTCTGTATGGTATGCCCGTGATTACTACGGACTTCCTGCTTTGCTGCAGTTACGGACTTGACCAACGTCTGGCATATAGAAGAAGATACTGAAAAAGATTCCACACAAAAAAAACACAGTTGTACAAACATGTATACCGTGACTTACATATCTCATATCACACTGGGTTATACATGATTCTGTATTTTTCTTCCTTTGTAGGTACACCTGTTCTTAACGAAGATTGGACAAAGTCGGTGGACATCGGAACGACTTTTATTGGATGGTTTAAGTCAATATCATTATGTATGACTCTAACTAACGGGGTACACGTAAACGGTGACACTCTTATGATAACAGATGATCATATATCTGGGATCAAAGAAGACTGCTCCGATTTTTACCCCTATGTTTGCGAGCATGGTAAGGAAAATTCACGTATACCTTATCACACCAACAAATGATGTGTGGTTGAAATCACTCCATCTCGTCTTCTAATATATAGATGAACTAGCTAAATTGTCTTTTTATGTTGAGAATGAGGAAAATACAGGCGGAAACACGCAGTTGTGCGGTAAAGTAATACGTTATGAAGTGGTGATGAAAATCTATTCGCCATCGATGTACTAGTATTTAAAGGAGACAACAGACCTGATGTAAAGTCCAAATTGAAGTTCTTATTTTAACCTCTATCTGTGCAAGGGTCACTAACGTTAACTCTCACGGCGTCTTCATGACACAGGTTATAATTTAAATTCTCAAAATGTACAGTAATCTGGAGGAGGCATACGGCATGTTCTTATCACATGTAAGCTTTGTTAACATAATTAAAGACTTACAGCACAGAGAGTAAAACCAGAACAGTGACGACAGTTTGATACCTGGCAAATGGTCATACGTAACCGGTGTAATACGGCCTTTGTCAATTTACCTCAGTCAGGGTTTTATTCTAAATGTTCATGTACATACATAAATAGTAGCAATTTACACGCCCCCTCCCCCCCCAGCACCATGGCTTACGCAGAATTTGTTTTAAAAAATCCCAAAATGAAAGATGTTACTTGCAATATATTAGACCTTACTGATCCCTAATTACTCAAAATGCTTTGTTGTCATAACAGTTAACACACATGTGCAATCCTTTGTAACATGATGCTTGTCATCAACGTCATAAGTTATTGCTGAGAAAAGTTGTGTTTCTAGGTTATTCTATAAAACGACTGCACTCTAAGGTTCTTAACTTTTACAATTAGTATAATCCTCTTGTATGTAAATAGGGAAAGCGCATCTAAAACCTATAGCACTCTGCTTCATGACTGCGTCTAATTCCGCTTAACCCCGGGACTAGGGGCGGTGTGTTGATCGTGTTGAATTAGATCGCCTTGATGGATATATGAACAGTTGATATAGAAGTTAAAATATGAAAGTTGTTACTTGATACTTAAATAATCGAATTAGGCTTATAACTGAGCCTATGGAGTAAGGCTTCTTCAATAACCTCTTGCTGTCTGCAAATTACTAATAGACAAACGACTTATTTTCGTTTAAGTTATAGCGTTATTTTTTTTACTGTACATCCATTGCCAAATTACATAGTCGAAGGCCAAATTTACCGAGGGTCTCTTAATTTATTGTTTGCTGTCACATCTGAAAAGTTCATAACATTGGGTACAAAAGAAGAATTTTGCCATTCTGAAAACATAAAAATGAAAGCGTCCGCGTGAATTCGACACGCATTAATGTATACAGTCCATAAATCTCAGATTTGAATTTAAACATTTACAAATATATTTAATTCCATTGAAGAAGTTTTAACATTGGATAAAGCTAGGGAGTTCTCAATACTTTGTGTGATGATAATGACTGCTTTCATTGGGTTTTGTATGGTGCACAAGCGAAACTAGTGCACAACTGGTGCACAATTGAAACTCTGGTAAAGGTGAAGGTGTGTTTACTTATTACATGTTTTATGTGGACACAAATCGCAGATCTTCCGAAGATTACCCTCGAGGAACCAGTTGCCAGCAAAGTGATGACCACAGCCACAAATACATCAACGACAAGTGTGCCAACAACAACAAGGAACGGTAAATCCGTGTCTGCAATGTATTTGCCCATTCTTGCTTCTACTCTCCCATTTCTATTCATATCTACCAGAAAGAATGCCTTCACCGGTCACACTTTTATCTGTTCTGATATTGTGTTATTTTTGTTTACACGTTACATTGTTAATGGTGGTTTATATATTATTTTCCACGCTTTTCTAGTTTATCCTCATTTGTATGTGTTATTTATCAATAAAAATTGAATGATTATGGTTTAACGCTGTACTCAAGAATATTGTACTTCCCGCCTACGACCGGAGAGGAAGCCTAAATGAGCTGGACTTGAATTCAATGATATATGAAAGATTGAATATACCAGTGAAAATATGAAAAATTGATTTACGACTTTTTAAAGTTATACCTTAGATCCTGCGTGTTGTGTGACGATTTCAATCAACGTCGCAACTTATCACTACAAAAACTTGTGTGTCAAGGTTATTCCATCAAAGGCCCTCACTCGAATTTTCTTAAGTTTTACAATGAGTATGATTGTCTTTTTAGTAAATATGGACATAGCGTCCAGAATCTCTGGCGTTCTGCTGCATGATTGTGTCTAATTCCGCTTAATCCGGGGCTACGGCTATTTTCTGTGCTGTATGTTTAATAATGTGAACAGTTGCTATCAAAGCACATCTGAGGTACATACAATCTTCGCCAAAATAGTTGGTGTCGTGCTGGCTTAAATTCCGGGTATGATAACAGAGGTGCGCCAACGAATGCTTAGTGACAGTATTTTGTGTGCCATTAGAATGCGACTAGGCACTCTCCACATACAAATAAGCATTGCGTGCCTTTTGTTTCATATAGACAAATGCAGAGTTAGTATAAATACAAGAGAATAAAACCGATAAGCCTTGGAAAGGATGGCACGACGTTAGGCTATACAGGTTAGAAACTTGCACACGAAAAGACTACCTCTGCTTCATGCCGAGTCTTTCGGACATGTTGGGTGTAATAAGTATCGGGAAATGCTGGGCAATAGTAACCCTGGGCCGATAAGGCTATGGGCCAGTGACAGTCGCCAGGAGAACCAGTGTCGGGCGTAATACCGCCACGAGAATTTTGGCATTATATCGTAGAACAGGTGGCTTCCTTGCAGGTAAAAGCACAGTCGTCCTCAAATCACAAAAGCAAGAGAAAACCGTTGCCTTTATACTTTGGCACGATAAAACCGGAGAACGTCTTCATGATGGTTTCGAGATCGATGGGTTCAAATGGCAAACGTCAACGTTAGCGTTAGAACGACAACAAACAAACAAACAGACACAGAAGTGTTATAGGACTAGACGACTCATCAAGAAACCAGCCTTGTCCCAACGTCACCGAGAACAGTGGTTAGCATGGGCGACAGCTTGCCGTGAGTGCGTGAATCACAGACGCCATGTCATCTTTGTCGACGAATCCAAATTCCTCCTTCACAAGTGTGATGGAAGAGCTAGAGTTTATCGCCTGTCTGGGGAGAGGTTTCGAGATGATTGTATCCTGGAAAGAATAGCAATGGGAGAGTGTTCTCAGCGCGTCTGGGGTGCTATGCATGCCGAGGGCAAATCCAACCTTATTGTGTTACGCCAAAACGTCACTAGCTGGAGCAACTTTCGATGATAATTTGTCTTACAGGATGACAATGCAACCGCTCATCCTGCCAATGTGGTTAGAGATTTCCTAGAGATTAATTAAAACATTAACCATGGATCCCAATCACCTAAATATCCAGAGCTGAATGCCATAGAGAATTTATGGGAAGAATTAGACCGTGGTGTTCGATCATTAGAGGCTCGGCCACAAAACCTAAATCAAAATCTAAATCTCATTGTTGGAAGTATGGGCCAATATTCTACGATAAGGACTTCCAAACCTGGTGACAAGCATGCTTCGACGTTTGGAACCATTATTCTAGCAAGAGAAAACGAAGTACTAATGTTCATCATTACGACTGCCTTTAACATCATTCTCAGTAAATCGTATTGAATGCTGGAAGATAGTTTTAAATTCCGTAATATTGACCTTTGTCCGCGTGCTTCTCCGTACACATTTTCTAAGCACATGTAATAGGCTTATTAAAAATGATGGTTTTATTTAGGCAAATAAGTGATCGTGGTAAAAACTAGTGTCACGTCAGAAGTGCTATAAGAGAGGGACTAGAGAAATATAGGCAATAAATGTTATTTTTATCAAAATTATTCCAACGCTCTCAAACTTCTGCGACTAGTTGTAAATTGATATGCACCAACCATTTTGGCGAAGACTGTATTTTGTTATGAACAACTGATATTCTGACATGGTATACGATCCGAATACTGATTTTACTCAGTCGCCTGGAACATAACTGCCGTCTTTCCAGTGTCACTGAAAACTGTTGACTGCTTCTCTTTGCATGATTCCGTCCTATTTTTTTTATACTTCCTTAGTTCTTTGGCCGTTCGTGTTATACGTCGTTTTGGAATTTACTTTGCGAGTATTGACCTGGAACGTCCGCATTGGTTGACAGTGGTATACTAATGTCTGTTTCGATGCATAGATTGCTACTTAAATAATCTAAATAGGCTTATACATGCATTAAACCTATATAATAAGGTTTGTTGAATAACCTCTTGCCACCTGTAAGTTACTAAAAGACGAACAACTTAGTTTGTTTTATATTAAGGCTTTAGTTTTGTTTCACTATACATCCATGGACAAGTTACATAGTCGCGGGCCAAATTCCATACCTATCTCTTATTTAGTCATCAACAAAGCAATCTATTAAGAAAATGTAATTTCTGGTACTATTTAGGCGCTTATTTACCGAGGGTATTTTAATGTTTTGTTTGCTGTCACATGTGTGCAGTGCATAATATTATGTATTGAAGAAGAATTTTGTCATTATCAAAACATTAAAATGAAAACGTCCGCGTGACTTCGACACGCATTAATGTATACAGTCCATAAAGCTCAGATTTGAATTCAAACATTTACAAATATATTTAATCCCATTGAAGAATGTTAAACACCCAGCCGTCTCTCACCAATGCAGTCGTTGTGAGTTCAAGTCCAGCTCATGCTGGCTTCCTCTCCGGCCACACGTGGGAAAGCCTCTCAGCAACCTGAGGATGGTCGTGGATTTCCTCCGGGCTCTGCCCCGTTTCCACCCACCATAATGCTGTCGTATAAGTGAAATATCCTTAAGTACGGCGTAAAACACCAATCAAATAAAGAAATAAATAGTTTTCAGTACATTGTGTGATGATAATGACCGTTTTCACTGTGTTTTGTTTGAACTAATATTGTGTATGGTGCACAACTGAAACTCTGGTATTGGTGAATGTGTGTTTATGTACTAAATGTTTTATGTGGACAGATCTTCCGAAGATTACCGTCAAGGAACCAGCTACCAGCAAAATGATGACCACAACCATCAATACAACAACGACAGCTGTGCCAACAACAACAACGAATGGTAAATCCGTGTCTGTAATGTAATTGTTTATTCTCGCTTTTACTTTCCTATGTCAGTTTTTATTGAAACCTGCCAGAAAAAATAGCCTCACCTGACCCACTTTTGTCTGTTCTGACGTTGAGCTATTTTTTTGTTCACACGTTACACAGGAAACTGTGGTTGACGCTTGTCTTTTATATCTTCCCCCGTTTTCTAGTTTATTCTCATATGTGTGTGTTATTTATCAATAAAGAATGAATGATTATAATTTATCACCACTTGATAATATTGCAGACAAATCGTAGCGATTTATTTATTTATATGATTGGAGTTTTACGCTGTGCTCAATTATACGTACACGACGACGGCCAGTATTATTATAGCAGAAATCGGGCAGCCACAACCATCCGCGGGTTGCTAAAAGACGTTCCCACGTACGATCGGACTGGAAGTAAGCATGAGCTGGACTTGAACTCGCAACGATGGCATTGGTGACATGCGATCGCTGAGGCAAGAACAAGTGTAATGTCAGGAACAGGTGGACGATGCTTTGGTGAACTGTAATGAAAACATTTACATTGTATCGTAATGATATCAAATTCTGTGGTGCTAGGAGTGATTTCAGTATATGTAAAATTAATTTATTTACGTACTGGACAGATGTTTAAGATTATCCTCATCAATTTTTTTGCTGAATATAAAGACCAGGATTAAAAAGTCGGGTGTTTTCCCCGGTGTTTAGGATAATGTTGGTTTGTTGACAGCGTGTTTCCTCGGTGTTTTGGATAATGTTGGTTTGTTGACAAAGTGTTTCCTCGGTGTTAAGGATTATGTTGATTTGTTGACAGCGTGTTTCCTCGGTGTTTTGGATAATGTTGGTTTGTTGACAAAGTGTTTCCTCGGTGTTAAGGATTATGTTGATTTGTTGACAGCGTGTTTCCTCGGTGTTTAGGATAATGTTGGTTTGTTGATAAAATGTTGTAACTTGCCTACAGTCCCACCTCATGACCCCGGCACGATTGGTCTGTAAAGCAGCGAGATATAACGGTCATTTTTTCAGGAAAGGCTATGTCATGTCTTTTATTTCATTGCTGTATTACGCCGTACTGAAGAGTATTTTACTCATACCATCGCAGCCTGCATTATTCTGGGAGGAAACCAGGCATAGCCCAGGGAAACCCCAGGGCCATCCGCAGGTTCACGGCAGGCCTTCCCACAGAGGGCCGGAGAGGAAGCCAGCATGAGCTGGGCTTGAACTCACAGCGACCGCATTAGTGAGACGTTCCTGGGTAAGTGCGGCACGATGTCATGCTAACCACCTCGGCCACCAGAAAACTCTTAAATGTGTAACTATTTGCAATCAATCAAACTGTTCTCGCTGCTGTTTTTGAGTGGGGCTCTGGAACGTCCAGTTTGACGGCTGGAACAAGAATGCTTGTTTTGACCTCTGCATTTATATTTCAATCAACAATATAAAGCAATCAATCAATCAGTTTTCTTGCTTTTACACCAGTCGTGCCAATGGGCGTAAAGCCAGTGCGTCGCACAGTGAGATATACGTTTCAGAGTAAGTCAAACGTTTGATCGTGCAGTGTTTTTTTTTTTTACTTAATTAGTGCATTTTGTGCCGTATTTACTGCTAGCCTATGTATTTTACTTGTACGTATTAGACGTACCCGAATTTAATCGTAATAGCCAGAAAACATTTGTGTGAAGTCTCTTGTTTATAATATATTAGACAATTGGAAGGATGAGAAAGCTGACGAATAATGCAGTTGTCACTACAAAGGTAAAATCATATTGAATGTTGCTTTAGTAATGGTTCATTTTGGTTCTTTCTGCAGAAAAGTTGTAACAAACAATATTCTCCTGAATTTTTAGCGAAATTTTGATACGAAGGCACTTTACATTTTTCTGAATTGTTTAATGACGGATACTTAGAAAACATTTTCTAGTATTTCCAATCGTCTTACATCTTCTAATTCAGTGGAGCTTGTCCACTAATACGATTTTGACTTTTTAGCTGTCCACCAGTTAACTGTTTCCAGTTGTTGATTTTTACGTCTTTTGTCCGGTTTCCACCACCCATGAAATTGTCCGCCTTCGTGCAAGTCAAACACTTGCTTAAAAGCAAAAGACAAAATCACTAAGTTGGAAGTTTTGCATACTTTTTGCAGATGTCAAGATCTCCAAGAATCCGAAGCTAAGGGCGGACCCAGACGACGTATATCTTGAGACTAATGAGATAAAATGTACGAGACTCTGCGCGAGCGATGATCGATGTGAAATAATCAATTATTTTCGGCCTAATACTTGCACTGTATATTATGACGCCGAGAGGGCGCTAGAAAAAGGGGTTATATCTGTCAAAGGGTCCACTATTTGGCAAATTTACAGGTACTAAGCCTCGGTCGCATGCAAGAAGTTTCACGGAATAATATCTAAAAAAATCCTGACGATTACGATTTTTAGTCTTACGTGGCTCATTTGAGCTAGTCTGTGCATAAAAGGAACATATCCAGTTCTAGAACTGACCGCACCACTTTATTTCCCATCTTGCTTCCAGAAAGTTTGATTCTTCGCTATAGGCCTACATAGGCTTCGTATTCTCCATTATTACTGTTAATTGTACTACTATTTCGACAGTCAATGACATTGCACTTTCGCCAGACAATATTTACCCAACCATTTCTCGTCTCTTATAAACGTGTATTTCTATGTTTAATCATTATAAGCGAAACATACAAGTATCTAAAATGTAAAACAACTGCATGGAGGTTCAGAGTTCTCTTCTTGATGCAATATCCAACAACAGCAATATGCGTTAATGTACTTTTTATGGACTCCAACAGGCAACGAAAAGACCAGGCAATACAGGTGGTAGCAAAAGAGGTCGGGTCAGTCAATGCTTGTTCTGTGAACCCCTGTATAAACCATAACCTCACTGAATTATGTGTATTCATGAAGGACGGCTCGGCATAGACACAGAAGGTATGAAGACAATATGCCACAGTAAATCAAAATCGATGACGACGTTATTTTTTTCAACATCCAGTAAGAATGCATTCAAGAAACTAACTTCATATTGATATTTTTTTTTTTGTGAAAAACGTAAGAAGCCACTCTGGATCTACATGTAAAGAAATGGGATTAATACTGTAAGGTTCATGCTTAAGTCATTGGTTCGGTTTACTTGTTGACACCACAAGCTGCATTATGTATGTATGGGGACAAACCAAGTACTGATCGACCAGGTGACACCATAAGCTGCATTATGTGAACCCTGTGTATGGGGACAAATCAAATACTGATCGACCACGTGACACCGTAAGCTGTATTATGTAAACTCTGTGTATGGGGACAAATCAAGTCCTGATCGACCACATGGCACCATGGTATTATGTGAACTCTATGTATGGGGACAAATCAAATACTGATCGACCAAGTGACACCATAAGCTGCATTATGTGAACTCTGTGTACGAGGGCAAACCAAGTACTGATCGGCCAGGTGAGATCATAAGCTGCAGTATGTAAATTCTGTGTATGGGGACAAATTAGGTACTGATCGACCAGATGACTACAAACAGAGACTAGTAAGGATGATTTCTGTAACGTTTCCTCCACACAGAAACAGATCATCGTAAGATGGGAGAAATATTCTTTCACTCAACAGAAACGCAAACGTAGTGCATTTTGTTGCCAGTAGACGATCGTTCACATGTGGCTTGAGGCAACCTACGAATGGTCGTGAGTTTCCCGAGGGCTCAGCCCGGTTTCCTCCCACCATTACGCTGGTGGCTGTCGAATAAGTGAAATATTCTTGAGTACGGCGTAAAGCAAATCAAAATAAATAAATAAATCTTACTTAATCAATGAAAAAGTTTTTGCTGCTTATTTTATGATTACCAATATTCCCACTTTTCTCACTGAGTGACAGCGTATAGCAGAGGGTATTTATTTCTCACGTGGCTATAGTTTTGAGTTTGGTCTTGAAACACAAATAAAATAAATGTATCGTGTTGATACATGAAATGTTTGAAAGGAGAATATTAATGTATTTATGATTTTGATTATATTACATATCGCTGTGCTGTTATACTTTCGTGCTAATATAAACCTTGGACATTGGACATAAACGTATGTTTGTGTGATTGGGTTTTTCCCTCAAATATTTCATCAATAATTATGACTTAGATTTTTAACTCATGTCGAGGAATATGAAAAGATGTTCAACAGTTATGCCCATTTGACAATTTGAGCTGTCAAACAAAACACATGCAAATGCGCAGGTCTGAATTTCATTCAGACATTTCTCGGTAGTTCCTGTAGCCAGTACAGGAAGAAGATTTGGAAATGGGACATAATTACCAGATGAAAATGTATCACTGAATATTGAATAAACGATAGCGTTGACATCACATAGCTGTGTAAGTGTAGTTTCTGTAGAATGTGCAGATAGTGTAAATCCTTTGCGGAAAACTCCCACAGGCAAAAGTTAAAAACCTGGGCAAAGAGACACGTGAAATGAGGGCAAAATTTTCTTTAAGGATGAAGCAAACATTTATTGTCACTTCTGAATCAACTTCTTCTGAGCGGATAATGTGAATTTGAAATAAATTTCTGCGTTATTACTTAACGTTGGTAAAGCCAATTAAATGTTGTTGTTTTTATGTACAACATTCGTCACATAAAAAGTCGAATGAGTTACTTCTATTTATTATAGTTGACGATCACATTGACTAATTTTGTTATAGTATGTATTGTTGCCATTAGAGCCTTCCATGGGGAAGCACTTTAGGTAACGCGATTTCCTCCAGTGTAATGCAAGTTATTGCCGATGTGGGTTGCTCATCTACACCCTGAGGATACAAATGTGTCGCTGTTGCTGAGTGATTGCTTCGATACCCTTCCAATCCAGATAGTTTACAGCGCCGGTTGACGGTGCTACATGTAACAAGGTTGTGAGTTTTTATAGGCTGTAAAGAAACGTAGGAAGAAAGTGTCCTTTTGTGAACTGTCAAAGAAAAACCTTAAACATTTCTGATTACATTATCTGTAATAAAGTGTGCATGGCCGCCGTCGTAAAACACCAATCAAATAAATAAATAAAGTGTGCACATTTAAGATGTATATTCAGTATATTAGACCAACTTCTATTTACCGAAGGTTACATTTTATTTTTTTTGCTTAGCCTTAGATACAACCCAGTTAGGTACTTTTTTAACCTAAAAAGGCGAATACATCGATGTAGTGACTGCCGATTACAATACGACATCAGAGCATTAACAATACTTGAATGCATAAATGTCGTCTTATGTCAAAAACGGTTTCGTGGACACACAATCAACTTTTAAGAGGACTTTTTGCCGTCCGTCCTCCATTAAACGTCTATATCAATATTACTGGCTGTAAACATCGAGGAACGTACCGAGAACAGAAGGTCCTCCTCATTTGAAAAAGATTCTTTCGTCTAGATGTTGTGAAGACATTAATAAATGTTGCCTAGCTAAAGACAACATTTACAGCGAAATGTTCTAATTCTAAGGTGATGGCTGTCCCACTTGAGGCGGTTTTGTTTCTGACTCGCCCTGACATATTACTTACATCATGTAGGTTTTGTGAAACGAGCATCCGTTCTCCGTTCCCCACAAATATTTGTTTGTCCAGTTAGACCAAAATGCCTCAGTTTAATACTTAAAATAATGTCTGTCTCGAAAAAAAATGTCTGTCTTTCCACCATCAAAAACCCCTCTAAAAGTTATGAGCTGATAATTGATGTGACATGGGACCCAAAGTCTCTGGTGTTATCTCGTGACAACGTTACTTTTCATTCCATTCCCGATGAATGCAATTGTGACGTCAAGAAGTCACAGAAAGATTGAACATTTGTGGCCACTGTGTGGGGTTTCCATTTAACCTATTTGCAACAATACTTCTTGTAATTGGTAAATTGCCTGTTCTTGATTGAGACTTCGGAAAGGTCTATTAAGCACACTGTCCAAAACTATTTTTATAGACTTTTGGAAAGTTTCCAACGACTTAAATACTTTCAAATATCTGAATTGCAAGGTGAGTGTTATGGATTATGTTGACATACCGATATTTCTCTTGCCCTAATGCAGATATTTAATGCCCTCAAAATTAAATTATTCAGACCTGAACATGAAGATTTAGTCAACCTTGTGTTATCACTGGGCACATACATTATAAACATGGTCCATAAATCCCACCTTGGAAAGCACACATTTGAATGTATCTAATTCAGTTGTAAAAACAACCACAGATGAAGTTTTGAATGCTTCTCTTTCTGTTTAAGGTATTTTATTAAAGATACTGTTCTGAAATATTTTGAAGTAAGCCTACTGGCTGACATTATAATGGAGGCCATGGTCAAATTAAACTATCAGGTGGGGGAGGCTTCAGGACAGTGCACGTACCAATGTTCCTAATTCAGAAACTGACGCATACATATGTATATGTATTGTGTGGATTAAGATCAAATCGCCCCTGAGGTACATGTTTAGATTATCGACAGTTTATAAAGTAACATGGTACAGGATCTGTATACCGATTTAATTCCTTTGGCTAGGAAATGGACACATTTACCATTTTCATAGCGCTGATCAGGTCACTTTTAGGTTTCGGCGATCTAAGAGGGAAGACAACAGACTGTGAACTCCTGTTGAGAAGCCCTAATGACATCTAGTCATTTCTGTTAGTTATATACAGCATGATTTATACATGGAAATTTTTTTATTATTATTTTTTTTGTTTGTTTTTTGTTTGGTTTATTAAGCTATAGTTATATTTGTTTTAATATATAAATATTCAAGCCTTTAACCTGTTACTCGTGTAGAGGACGTGTGAAGAAGTCATCAATATTCATGTTGATTTGCTCATTTACTGATTCGAAAATGTCAGATGATTTTTGATAATAAGGCTAACCAAAGTCACACGACTTTATCACATAGGAAGAGTTATCTGGCTCAGTAACAACGTGTGCTAGCGGTACTCCTAACCATGATGCACATGAGAAGCAAGTTCTATACCCGTCTTTGGCGGAGAATTTGTAGATTCTCCAACTTGTATTGTTTGGGGCCTAGGGTCAGTATCATTGGTAATAACGTCTCACAGAAAAAGTGTTCAGTTATACGATGCCGGTCAGGTTGATGGGTGATGAAAATCAGGGCACAAAGGAGTAAACCACCGACCCTTGGTAGATACCTGACAAAACTCCGAACTCAAACCCTGAACCAAGGCAGCAAGATCTGGATTCCAGCTTGTGACCTCGCTGGTCACTGACCTGGTCATTTTGGTTGTTTTCCGTTCGTTGTTGCCCAGTTGTCTTCAACCAGTATAGCTGTACCTTACGTGGGAAAATCGTTAGTAACTTGCCGCAGAGAAACGGTTTGTCGCGGACAGTTCCGTTTCCTCAAGCGTAAAAGAGGAGCGCCACCATTGCCAGCAATCCCCACACGCTGCCTTATCAGACACAAACTAACCGTACTCCTTGAAAATACGTTATGTAGGTCGACAAGCTTAAATTTTGCGACAGCAAAATACATGACACTTAATGCCATACAAAAAAGATTGCAGTGTTGCTGCAAAAACAAACTTCTGTACTGAAGTGTCTTGTGTTATCTTTTTGTTTGTCTGTGATCGATATAATTAGAAACATAACGCTTTCTGATAAAAAGGTTAATGAAAATTACTGAAAAAGCTTTAGTAGGGCCAGTAATACATCGGTGTACACGAAATCAAAAATTTGGCGGTATCCTATTGAACATGAAAATACTTTAAATTTATTGACTGAAAAAGAGAAACGATTTTACCTCCTCTGGAAATTTAACGAGGCTATGTGATACGTCATATGACAGAAACCGGAAACACGATGCAATCGTGTTGATGGCGAAACAAATGCCAAAATCCGGAATCCGGAGAAGTAGTTTTTTTCAGTTAACTAATTACGTACTGCGTTGAACTCATTGGTGGATTAGACCGGCCCCAATAGCACAGCGTAGAGCGTCCGCTTCGGGAGCTATGGATCCAGGGTCAATCCTGGGTCGAGTCACACCTAAGACTTTAAAAGAAGAAGTTGTAACTTCCTTGCTTGGCGTTCAGCATGAAGGGGATAGTGTAACGACTGGTTGACCAGTATCAGTATAATGGCTCACTTGCCTTCGATAAGTCGTCTCAATGACGCAGCACTAGATAAAAGAGTGGTGGAAATCCGTCCTGCAACAAGGAGGCACATTACATACACTCTAAAGACGCCTTCGTCGTCACATGACTGAACAATTGTTAAGTAAGACTTTAAACCCCAAGCACTCACTCACTCACTCCTTGGTAAATTAACAGATTTTCAGCCGGGAAAAAAATTTTGTCAGATAAACAGTAAGACTGGACGAAAAGCATCACTGTAAGATTCTTAAACGGTGTGGAAAATGTGTCCAGGTATTTTTTAACAATATGAAAACGACATAACGTTTTGAGTCGCATTGATTTTCTCTCAACTTGAGGGTATAGCTGTGTTATATAACCGTAAAGTATTTACATCCACGTCCGCACTGACTTTACACCCTATACAGATGTCTTACATGCTATGTCTTACATGCTATGTCTTACATAGCAGTTCCCTTGAGGCCGTAATCATGGATTCTTCCACCGTCTTATGATTACATGAGATGTGGCTATTCTGAACTCTGAATGCAATACGATACACATTCCGCTATTCCGTATACCGAAATCTATATTATAAAATCTGCAAGTGATGATGAGTCTTCTTTTGTCCGCTACAAGCGTGGACACGGTGGCTACCGGTCAAGACCAGCATGCTTATCAGGTGACGTGAAGACCAAAACAATTTCCGTCACGACGGCAGAATCACGACCTGAGTCATTAAAAAAAGCGCCCGGGCTCTCAGCCACGGCATAAATAGTATAAGTAAAATTTTATCGAGTACGACGTAAAACATCAATCAAACAAATAGATATATAAATTAAATCCTGAGTAGGGTTGCCATTGAGATCACGATTTCTGTGGACGATATATTCCACCATTTTCATCAGGTTATAAATCAGCCATTGAACGTATCAGTAAAGTAAAAAATAGGTTAACGGATAAAAAACTGATCAGCACAGAAATCAAAGAAGGAAATGTCCAAATTCCCCCGTGTCAAAATAATGTCATACTGTGCTAGCTATTTCTTTGACAGAAACAACTTGGTTTGGACTCGCAAAGGCGTGAACATTTCTTTCCTATAACAGTTTGGAAACATTTAAATCACAAATGTTAATGTAATGAAAGACACAATTAAGACAAGCACAGTTTATTTCAAACTTTGCTATTATATTCTTTGAATTATGTATTAATTGGTCAATACGTAAAAAGAGGTTTTGATGGATGAGTGACGCGTATGTTTTGTGTTCTAGTTTTAAGGTAGTTTTTAACGTCTTTTCTGGAAGCTTTCTGCCAAGTAAAGAGATGATCCTTGACTGACCGTTAACCTGTCTTATTGGTTTCAGTTGCACCTAATTCGACATTGTCATTCTCTGCTGCCAATCACTGTTGTGTCTCGTTGTGGCAAAGTTTCACAATTTTGACGACCGTGTTAGATTTTGGTTTCTCAATAATGATGTTTCTGGGTCTAGACCGATAGAAATGAATGGGGAATAAGACGCGCTTAACGGTCGATCTGTCACACCGCCATTTTAAGCCAGACAGACCTCATCAACGCTGACAGCTAAATGTGGACTTCATTCTGGGTAAATCTGTAACTGGAGTTTAGCGTCTGCCAGAACAATACGTCGCGAGGAGTCGCATCGGTACTTATTTTCCTTATAGGTGTCCACCATTTAACATCGTCTGCGTCAAATCACGAAAGTGGCATGTACGAATATAAAGCTTTAGCAGTCCTTCTGTATTTAGAGTTTCGTCAAGGTGAGAAGTGACGACACAGGCATGATATGATACAAAACATTCTGACAGCAGGACATCAAAACAGTGGGCGTTTTGAAATACGCGCAAAGAAAACGCGCAATGGCTTTCTTTAAATATGTGCTAGCACAGACTCAAAGACAGTTATCTAAAAATGGAATTATGTTCAAATGTTTTCCTTCTTCCAAGGATATTTAGCCCAAGGTTGATTTCAACATTGAAATAAGTTTTTAACAATCCTCAAAACGACAATTCGACATTAATGATGAAGGTTATGGCAATCATTGCTGTATTACTCTCGGAAGCATTCTTGACCGAGCGACTGTGGCCAGATGCTTAAGAAATAATTGCCACTTCTATTAGACAAAGTTTCGAATGGCAAAACAAAAGTTGAAATGGCAAAAGCTTTAGAGATAATAGAGGGGACTGCAAGCATCCTTTTGCCAGGATGGCAATATTACCATACCGTGTGTTAGTATTTAATTCAATTTCTATCACAACATTCAGATGTTCCGGTAGCCCTGTAAATGTTTCACTAAGTGGACCACTTTTTATTTTGACAGATAAATCCGGTTGTCACGTGACTTTTCACGTTTCACGTTGTCACGTGTCTTTTAACCAAGCAGTTTAGAGTAACTTTTATTTAAATGTTAAAAGTTCATTCAAACAACACCTATACCTTCCGACCTATCTATGCGTCGAAACAGACAAATCGCAAGGGCAGTTGCCAAAACGATGTATAACACAAACTACCAAAGAACTAAGAAAGTATATAAGTATGAAAACAGGGCTGAAGCAAGGGATTAACCCAGGCTTTGCAATATTATGTATGATTTTTAAGATAGTCACGATGAATACATGCATGTGTTTTGTCCAGATCTGTTGGTTGTCAAGATCGATGTCGTCAAATACCTCATTTCCCATAGTTCAAGAAAGTAACCGTGAGCTTTGGCCAAAAGGTTATTATAAAAATTGATATTTCATTTACCGTGAGCTTTCTCCAAAAGGTTATTACAAAAATTGATATTTGATTTACCGACAGATGGTCAGAAGTAGGCGGACCTGCTGTTCGTTGATGGCACTAATGGTTTTCTGTTTTCTCCACAAGATTATCTCGTCTGTCTAACCTAATTATCTACGACAGGCGCTTGGGTCTTCGCCTTCAGGGGTTAAACTTCAGTTCATATCACGCTCAATTTTCTAGCATAATAGTGCTAAGGAAATTACAGTCCAAAGCATGACATACTAAGGACTAGAATCGACTTTGGCAGGTTGTGAATTTAGGTCAAGCTCCCAGAATTCATTTCAGACGATTGTTGTAGACAGCCCCGTACATTCAAACGAGTGAAATATAAATCATACCTGAAAGAGTGGAATATGTGGATTATTGTGGTTCTGTATTAAACTGATGCAGGTTTTGGCCGATAGAGTCTCCTTTTGTGCTTTTGATTTGATCAGATGTGTGTGGAAATTTTGGAATAAGAATGGAAATGGAAACCAATGTGTATAGATTCTTATACTGAAATACTGGAGCACAATGTCACTACACTGCTATGCATGGAATTCAACAACGCTGACGGCAATGAAACATGATGACTGTATTCTGTAATGTGGAAATGCTGGTACACTGGTTGTAGTGGAATATCATAAAAAGCTTTATGATGCAAATAATTATCACCTTAAGCAATAAATAGATACGGTAGAATTAGATTAATGGCCAAACCAAACGCCTTGGAGATGGTGCATGACTGCAGGTGAACTAAGCATCCCCGAAGCCTGGTTCCATTGCGTTGTTTTATTGCATATTACATGTGACAACACAGCATTTTGAGTAATTGTTTTGTTACCTAATTCTGCTCGCCATGATGGTGGAGGGCGTGCGATTTGCTGCTGTTTAAACGTTAACATGAACAGTTAGAATAAAGTCCTAAAAAAGGTAAACTGAAAAGAGGCCGTAGCGGCCAGGTGTGGGCCATTTGTCACCACACAGGATTTACTCACCATGCTGTTCGCCTTATACATTCATTTGACGACTTTTCCTGGTTTCGGTTTACGTATTTTTTCACTTTTTTGATTTTTGCTCTTGATGTGTTCATTTTAGAAAGTCACTCGGTCACGAGGTATGCTGGTTCACTCAGAAGATTGTCACCTTGCTGGGAACTTGATTTCCGTTATCATTTTTTCGTTCTCTGTATGAATCGATATCTGCTGGAGCTATGGTAATCCCTTACATCCATACATAATATTCTCTCTAACCTCAATCGACAAATGTCCCCATGATATCTATCTGCTCAGTACCCTTAGGTTAATAGTTCATTCTGTTTTAGCTGAGTTACTCGTCCACAGACAATCCAATTATCACGGTATCGAGAAATTGTGTTTCTGACATCAAGTGGAGCTTGATCAGAGTGATAGCATCGTAATGGAATAAAGACCAAGCTGTGGAATGCGAAACCAGATATCAAGAGGACATTGGAAGCCAGCATGTGTACGCACAAAGGTTCACAAGCAAACAGAATAAAGCCACGTATTGTGAATCACGCCTTCACGAGATAGCGATAATCTATTACGAGAGTGAAAATGAAAACTCCTGCCTCGCAGAAGAACAAAGTTCCTAAACACTTGACGTCGGACGTTCAAGATAGGTTTAGAACAGTGGCGTCTAATATATTGCAATTAACATCACTGCATTTTTTTACCTAATCCTGCTCAACCCATGGTGCGTGTGATGTACTACTATTTATGCATTTATATGAACAGTTAGAATAAAACCATGACTGAAGAAAATTGGCAAGAGGCAGTATTTCATCAGTTACCTGTGATCATGTATTTGTCATTTATTACACTGTTATCGCTGCTCTGATTTTACTATCTATACTCTAAGTCTTCCATTATATTAATTCTGCTGAGTTTCTCCCACCCATAGACCTCGCCATGCCCTTTCAGTGCAATAAAACTAAGTAACAAATTCGTTGGAACATACGGTAAGTGCCCAAATCTAGATCTGTCAAGATCTGTGATCACCTGACGGCAGGCGGAATTGTTTCCTCTCCAAGTATTACTAAATGTTTCCGCTCTCGAAGCGATAGTGTAGTACAGTAAATGTGAAAGAGTTTAAATTTTAGAACGAGGCGCCATAACCTTTTTAGCATTCTACACATTCATTAGATATTAAAAGTCAGAAAGTAAATAACCGTCTTCCAGTCTGCCGCCAGTCTGGACACATTCTCATATCCGGTGACAATAACTAGCCTCTGGAAAAAAATCGACTTCTCATCGACAGCAGATGGTGAAGCATTTTGGCGGCAAATCAATTTCTGGTTACTTCTTTTCTAAACTTCTTGTTAAATATCGTATATATTTCTGTGTATTTACAATATTGTCTGGTTTATGAATTCGTCTGACTGCATTTTCGCCCGCGTTCTATAAACTTGACAGAGAGATAACAGGAAGAGCTGCGAACTTCCAAAGAACCCCTTCTTTTAAACTGTGTCGCCAAGGTCGAGTGTTTTGAAGCGAGTCGAGAGGTGTGTATGTTACGAAGTATATATCCTTCAATTTAGACGTTGAGGAAAATCCTAAGTTTAAGAGAATGTCACCCATTGGGTGACCTAGAAACATCTCTGTTGTCGCATCGTTACCGACAAGGCATCAAAAAGAAAGATATTTACGCATGAAGGAACAGCATGATCATGTGATCAAATGTAAATGACCAAATGAGCCACGGGTAAACATTTTTGACCCGATTCAGATGTGCCTCAAAGACGTTTAATTCGATTAAATCTGTTATTGCATTTTTTTGCCATGTGTCCGATATTGTATTGCATGGACCACCGGCACTGCATACTAATGAGGTTTCCTGTGACACATGTGTTCAGTCTAGATCGTAATACCCTGATTGGAGGCTTTATTTGAATACAAGTGATTAGGTTTAACGCTACGCGAAGAAAAACATATCGCAAATGATTTGTGGTGTTGGAAGGCTTTCGTACTATATAGGCCTACATGTATGTAGATATATAACCACAGCATGACAATAACCAACATCAGGCGTTTTGCTGGAAAGAAACAGTCGATTAGACAATACTAACATAATACTGAGAGTGACAACAAATAACTTATACACAAAATATAAGACTGGGATGATCTATACAGTTGGGTGTATTTGCCAAAGCCGAAAGATTTTTTTGAGTTACGCATTGGCCAATTCCCGTGTTTAGCTTTGTGCACACCCTCACCCCCGCCTCAGGAATCCCTCCTGAAAACATCTCCAATTTCCGGAAAGACCTAATGCATTGCATGTCGTGCGGACTTACATCGCCCGCACACGTCTAAGAGATCAACACCGCAATATGGCACAAAAACGGGAATACGTCTCCTGTTAATTAGAGCCATGACATGTCGTTTAATACTTTGGTCTCGCCTGAGTTTCTCCAAGTTGTCTGCCGTTGTATCGGCATTGTTGCCTATCAATACAATATAAATATTAATTCACCTGTTGATTTATTATTTATGAACAGCGATGAGAGGAACATAGCAGGCTCGTAAAACATAGTACCCTCTATAGTCATCTCCGACGTATGATAAAGATAACCACACGATGTCCAATTTATTGCAGAAAGTATTTGTTCAATAAACTCTCAGGTAATGGAGAAAATTTTGTGAATTTTCCAAGTACTCTTGCGTCATAAAAGAACTTTACACGGACAGGACGAACTTAGTCCGATTGACCCCAGTACGTCAAGTGAAACCGGTATTAGTTCAGCATTGTCAAGAGGACTGAATATAGTAAAATTTGGATTATACTTGTAGAACTAGATGAAATTACCGCCACAGGCAACGGTGAATATAGCTCTGTTGCACAAAGCTTTGAAAAGGTATAAAAGTATGCATGATGTATTGCACTTGCCAGAATCTAGTTTTAAAGGAAAAGAAATCCGGTCGAATGACACCTCAGTGAAAGAGTGCTTGAGGCGGGGTGGGAGTAGGGTGGGGATTCTTTGCCTACAGAAGTTATGTTGATAGATTAAATTTCAAAACTCCCATTTAAGTTTCTGACAAATGTCTTTGTAACAGTGAAGATTATTGCCTGCATTCGAAGACGTGTACACGTCTACATACTACAATCCGCTTGCAAAGGTTTAATTCCTTTAAAGCCTTTTTAAGATGTCTGGATATTTATCGAGGGAAGATTGATTATATGAGGCACGGTGTTATACAACCCTGTTCTAATACCACGTCCGGGGTTTCCATGGCAGTTAACGAGCTTTCGTCTTTCCTGTCGGCAAGAGATGTAGAAAAGTTCCAACACCGTAATCAGCTTGTCCACGTTAGGTCAAATCATCACAAAAAACATTTGGTCTTTTCCACAAGAAAGACGTGTCCTATGCTGAAGTCTAAGTTGACGGGAAATAACATACACAGTCTGGCATAAATTTTAGCATAATGATTTTTTTCTTGGGTTGTTCGATTAGGAGCTTAATCGATGACTCTCTGGAGATACCAACATAAACCAATCCTATTCGCGTGACTTTGCTTTAGAAAAGACCGGAAATAGGCCTGTTCTAGAAATCCCTGTGTAAAATAACGATCGCTATCTATGACCATGTCAAAAAAAAAAGCTTGGAAATACAACATTATGTGAGCGTCATAAATGTTTGGATTGGATCTTATGCCAACGGTAGAATTTGTGGACGGCAGAGGCTTCGTATTATAGGACTGAATGGACATGATGATTAGGTGAAATGATGGTACTCTTACTCTTATGTTGTCTAAACACAAGGACACTGCATATTTGGACATGTAAATGTAACTCAAGACGAACAGCATTGCCAGTAAGACCAGAACATTCCCGACAGTGTCAAAGCTGGCAGATTGTCACACATAACCGGTTAAATACGGCCTCTTGTCAATTTACCTCAGTCAGGATTTTATTCCAACTGTTCATGTACGTGCATAAATAATAGCAAATGCTTACGAAATATGAAAGTATGATAGCCATCTAAAAATAATTATAATCACAGTTATAAAGCCGGCTGTATTCTTCTCGTATGCATTCATCTCACCATTAACCCGCCAATATCATCAAGAGCATATCATAACTACAAACCTTTAAAGCGTAGAAGGCTACATTTAATCTACCCTACCTTATATTATTACAGCGCCACTGACAGCGGGACGACCCAAATGGGTTTGAACCAAGGGCATTTGGCACAACAGTCTGCGCTTATCGTTTTGCCAGATATATATAAAAAGTAGCTTCATTCCCAATAGATAACGTCGGAATTCTAATGGCAATTTAGAGTCATTTATGATTTATCTTATTAGTTTTAGCAAACGTGATTGTACTCCTTAATAACGATTTCAAATCTGTGGTTTAGTCTTCAAACTATCAGCATATACTCACCATCTTACATATGTGTTAAGTTGTTATCCATACGGGAACACAAACGTCTTCGTGAGTAACTTTGGATTACATTTTCACGTTCTCTTGCTTCCATCTTCCGATACCAACGCCTTTTTTTTAACATCTTTGCCTTGAACTTATTGGTCTGTTGCTCAAAGCATTTATTTCGTCGATGCTTATCCTCCCTATTACTTTTAGCAAGCCTAGCTGTACTCATTAAATAACGATTTCAGTACTTCTGTTGATTTATTTATTATCTGATAGGTATTTTACGCCGTACTCAAGAATATTTCACTTATACGACGGCGGCCAGCATTATGGTGGGCGGAAACCGGGCAGAGTCCGAGGGAAAGGTTCCGCAGGTTGCTGGCAAACATTCCCACTTATGGTCGGTCGGAGAGAAAGCCAGCATGAGCTGGACTTGAACTCACAGCGACCGCATTGTTGAGAGACTCCTTGGTCATTACACTGCGCTAGCGCGCTAACCAACTGAACCACGGAGCCCCCCACCCCACCTCCCGGCCCGAATATACTCGCTATCTTACAAAGGCATTAAGTTGTTGGCCGCGTTGGAAACATTGTCGTGCGTATCTTTCAACACCCGTAAAACTCACAAGCTCTCACAAAATACTCTAGATTTGTGTTAAACACCGATCAAATAAGCAACGAAATTTATGCCCTGTAAGATATATTTGTCTAGCAATCCTCAAACATAATAAACGTTTTGCATTAATGGAAAATAAATTTCCTAAAAAAATTTCGTACACACCATCAAAGAACTAAAAATGTTTGTAATGTTAGGACGGATGAATTAGGACATAGTCACATAAAGAGGAGCGGTCGACCGTGTCCAATTATGCCGGAAAGACAGAATAAATGTTCTGAGCGTGTGGGTTGGTCAGAATGCAAATAATACACCATGCTAGTTGTAACTGTACCACATGAAATCTCGTCCTCATAATAATGGTGAAGATAATAGTCATCTCACAACAATACCTAACAAAATGCCTACCAAGTCACGTCGCTAAAATGTTTTCAAGGTCATTGACGCTGAAAGGGTAAATTTGAAGGTTGGCAAGCTCAGTGACGGATGTGTCCATCACGAACGTCAATGATTTCTGTGCATCTGCGTCTCATTTAAGTCACCAAACAAGTTAGGAGTACTTGAGGAATCTCCGCCCAGATTGTCCTTGCGCCATGGTGCTAGGGGCATGTAAATAGCTACTATCTATGCATTTACTTGAACAGTTAGAAGAAAACCCTGCCTAAGGTAAATTGACAAGAGGCTGTATTTCCTATATGTGACTATTTGCCAGCTATCACACTGTCATTGCTGCTCTGGAGCCGCATGCACAAAGGAATCGTAAGCCTAAGATAATTGTAAATAACTAATATCTCGATCGTAGCCATAGTTTACCATTGACACCCTCTTGCGCGAAGGGACTGTGAGCTACAATGGTTGAAAGTACCATCAAAAATTACAATCAGGTCGACCCTGTTCTAAATATTTACAATTGCCCCAAAATTAATGTTAAGCACAAATACTTGCCTTAGATAAACTCTTAATTAGTCCTATTCGATTCGGTTTGAACAAATGTGCAAGTAATTGTCTTAAAAGGATGTTACGAACATTTGTTAACATGTTGTTGCTAACTGCTGAATCATTATAATGTAGTACTCTTTTTAAAAAAAAAAACACAAGTTATTGACCGGTACATTGTCAATTTACCCAGGCCACCTTCATGTGCGAGTCAAATTTGATCTACGATCGCGATTATAACTTCAAAAAATTACAGTCGCCTTACAATTCTTTTGTGCAAGCGGCGTAAATTATTTTTACAATCAACTGTAAACTCAACTGTAGGGTCTACAATCGATTACAAGCGGGTCCTGGTCTTATTCTCTATCTTGTACGTCTTTATTTTTTATTATTTATATGAAGGTGAAATGTCAGGATTTCATTCACTGATAAAAATTGTATCACTAGCTAGAGTTAGAGATCACTTTTAATAATTACTCGATCCCTGACGTCACAACGAAACATTTTGTATTATGGCGTTTCAATCGGAGCTTAACCTAATAAAGGCATAATACAAGCTCAGTCAGATTTAACATTTCTTACGTCATGCCACAAGATACGACGTCACACCAGACGTCATGTGCGACCTCACGCCATATACACAAGACTCTGAAATACACAAAATCACGATATTGTCAAAATATAAATAATAAATAGAATATTTCACAGTGAAGGTTGTATATCATAAATATTTTTCGAATGAAAGGTGCGAAATGATAACCTACTCGACGCTTCACGCCTCGTGGGTAATCATTTTCACACTCACTCGAAAAATATTTATGATATCCAGCCTTTATTGTGTAATATCCTCTATATATTCTAACCATTGCGTCAACGTTTTGCGGCTGGCCTCGCTGCCGTCTCAAGCGTCGGCCCATTTTGTCCCAGGTGGTAGGTGATAAATCAGGTGAATCTGGTTCCCAAGGGTCCACATGATGGTTGTTTGCATCCATAAAGTGCCCTGTTCACCCAAGCCATGTGGGGAAGACATTGTCCTGCTGAAATGTGAACCCGGGACCGTGAGGCTGCAGGAAAGGGACGACAGAGGGCTGAAGGACTTGGTCTCGGTAACCTGCAGCATTCAAGGTATCATCAACAGCAAGAGAGGTACGACGGCGAAATGTGACACATTCCCACACCATGGCTCACCTGCCGCCAAAACGGTTTCTCTCGACAACACTGTCGTCAAAGTAATTCTCACCCCGACGACGCCCCATTCACGCGTTGACGCCCCATCTAAAGGGGAAAGAGGGAAACATGATTCGTCCGCTCTCAGTTTATTATTGTATTGTTCATGGGTTGTTTCTTTGAGAAAGCATCCGCCTCGCGACCTCATGATGCCGCCCGATTTCGTTCGTTTAACATCCGCCTTGGAATCACGTCGTAAAGCCGTTAAGACTGAACGAGTGAACGATTGCAATGGTTTAAGTGTGACTAGGGGGCGTGTAAATTGCTACTATTTATGCATTTACATGAAAAATTAGAATAAATCCCCGACTGAGGTAAATTGACAAACGGCTATATTTCACCGGTTAGGTGTGATCATATGTCAGCTATCACACTGTCGTCGCTGCACTGATTTCACTGTCTGTCCTGTATCTTTTTAGTTATATTGTATTCCTGTATCAAGCAGGACTCTGCTGTTGGACTAAGCATCCCTGCGGCCTGGTCTCTTTGCATTGTTTTAATGTGATTGTTCGTTAAATGCGACGACAACACACATTTTGAGTAGTTCCAGACCAGTGACATCTAATAAACTGCAATTAACATCACTGCATTTTTTTTACTTAATTCTGCTTTTGCCATGGTGCTAAGGGGCGTTTAAATTGCCACTATTTATGCATTTACGTGAGCAGCTAGAACAAAACTCTGACTCAGGTATATTGACCACAGCCGTGTTTCACCGGTTACGTGCGAGTATTTGTCAGCTGTCATGCTGTCGTCCCTTGCCTTGTTTAACTCTCTATGCTGTACGTCTTTAATTATTTTGCAAAATGACACACAAAACTGACAAATCAGAGCATGCAGAACATGCAGAGCATGCATGCAATTACTCAACGCATTCAACAAGTGTCAAGTGGTCCGTGTACATCATGTAACGTGTAATTTATTCTGTGAATACGTATTCCGAGGACACCTAAAGCGAATATTACTGTAGGATGTACTTGGATAATCTTTTTCTTTCAAACGTTATTAAAATGGTGCAAACTTTATTGCATAGAAAATTTTTGGACCGAGTATGCGTGTTCTGGTTATAAGGAGCAATGTCCTAATTGAAACGACTTGGGATAGCCCAATGTGAACTTCTCACAAATTAGTGAGGCGACTATATTTCTAGATGTCTTGAACAAAGAGGGTCCTACACTAGAAAACATTTATGGTCTTCATTCCATCGAAACATCTTACCTGAAAATAATCCGGTGGATGTTTTGCACCTTTGTTTACGTTGTCTGATTGGGTTGCAAGCTTGTTTACGTTGTCTGATTGGGTTGCAAACTTAAGCCTATCATGTTAACAAGAAACCCCAACAATTTTCGTTTAAATATGACCAGCTTCAGGGAAACTTCTGAACGAAACACTCAGTACTGATCAGTAAAATGTGAACATTTCTTTAAAACATTTTTGGAGCGTCAAAGGCAGAAGGTCCATTGTAATTCCAAACACAGCTGAGGCAAAAGACTTACTCAGACTACTTTTTTCGCCAAGGCGGTATTACTCATTACGGTGTACATCAGGGCTTTGATATCGGAGGTCTCTTTTTCTGGAAGCCTTTTGTGAAGTAAAACAAGAAAACCCTTGACTGCGTTTGAACCTCTGTTATACTATTTAATTTTTGACGATTGAATGATCACGATCCTTTAGATGCCAAGACAAAGAGTAATAAAGTCGAGCCAATTGCATGATCAGTATCTCTGACATGGGTCATAGTGACCCATGTCAGATATACTGATCATGGTGTGGTTCCAACGCCCTCTCGTTTACAACCGAGCTATGTGCAGGAAGTTTCATTTAAACTTTAACAGCTTATTTCAAAAACACCATGGCTTTCAAATTTATCTTCATTAAATGGTCAAAATGATTGAAACCTGTACATACACGTATGTATTTTGTCTACGTTTTCTGAATTAGATGTAATTGTTGCCATTATGAAATTCACTGAATTCAGTTATTTTTCAACAGTTTGTCCACGGGCCTTGCCGATTGTGTGTCATAATCATTCATTTATTTCACAGGCTTTGGCCATAAGGTTAACAACAGCGACGCTTCATTTTCCAACAGGTCGCCAAGGGAAGGCGGAACCAGATGTCATTCTGACACCCATCTGGACCGACAAGAATTCTCTCCCACGACAAGCCTTAGCGTCTAATAGCATTCAGGGGTTTAGCTTCCCTTCATATCACGATCAGTAGCCTAGTATAATAGTGCAACAGAACTTGGAGCGGACTCCATTGACGTACTGATGATTACAGTCTGCTTTGACAGGCTGAGAATTTAGGTGAAACCCCCAAATTACGCCAGTCTACATGAGACGATTGCTATAGACAGCTCGGTACTAATTCATGCAAAAGATTAACTTTATTTTGCACCTCCAATATAAATCTGTATGGATTTTTGCGGTCAAAATACCGTATGTGTCAGTGGACACACGCATTGTGTAGTTGAATCTTAATAAATTATTTTGGGAAAAAATATTGATAACGAATGACAATGGGAACCATGTCCTAAATAATGGAGCACGAAGGAAAGCGTAGTATCCAAAGATTGATATGCATAGAATTCAACAACATGATATGAATGAAGCATCAATACGACATCTATAGAGAAATTCTATAGCAATGATGGTTCGTGTTTATTTATAACATTCGTGTTTACGCTGTAATCAAGAATATATTTAACTAAATGATTATTACTGAATATTATAAAAAGCTCTATCTGAGAAATAATCATCTTGTTCAGTGAGAAAAATATTATCGGACACTTACCACCTGTAATTTTTCATGGGCAAAATATCGTGAAGTGAAATTACCATTTAGTGATTTGGAAAACGGCTCATGACTTTATTTGACCACATTTCTGGATATCGATTTGTGTCTGTATTTAACTGGTGTTTTATGCCTTTACAATAGCACAATTCTCGGTGCAGAGACAGATGAATCGCTCTATGAATGACAGCCCCTATCACCTTGCCTGGAAATTAATTTCTTGTATCATTTTTTATAGTCTGTATTAGTCATTGACGTATGGTAATGTTCTAGATCCATACCATCTCTCTAATCTCAGTCAAAACATGTCTGTTTTAAGGCTACCTTCCCAGTATAAATGCTTTGATAGTTGGATTGTCTATATGATATGCTTTACGGTTCACCCCCCTTGCTGTGTAACGCCCACATAGGCCATCCAGTTATCAAGGCATTTAGGAAGCTGACATGACGTGATACTTGATCAGAGAGATAAGAACGTACTGTGATAACTCCTGAACTGTGGAATATGAGACCAGATATCAAAAGGGCTTTGGACGCGACTACATTTACTCACCGGGATTCAGATGCTAACTCTTCAATCTCATGAGCTACTAAACCGCTTTTCCAAGATAACAAGACACAGAATTTAAAAGTGACGTCGTACAATAAGATGTATGCCAAACTGGCTCTGCCCAGACTCTGTCCGGTTTTCTTCATTCACGAACCAGGCCACTAGATTTTAAGTGCAATACTCCTAAGGGTAAATAAATATACTGTCATATGGGAAAGTTCCAAATATCGTCCATCAGAACGTAGGACTAGCAACTTTACAGCAACATGTTGTCAAGGAAACGTTATGTGGTGCCAATTCCGCAGTCATGCAGATTTGTCCATTACATCAGACAAAAACGGAGGACCTCAGCCTTCATAAGAAAATTGCATGCATCAGGGCGTAAATCCATAATCGTACACATTTACTGATTCAGCAAGAAGAAAAACACATTTTATGTAACAAAACCCTAAACATCAACTTTCCGGTTTCCGGTTTCCGTTTAAAAGTTTCCGGTTTCTACTAGCCATGTCACAAAATTGCTTTTTTTGCAGCTTTTTGTTGCAGTGATAATATTTTCACCCGTGAGTTTTTTTTTTCGAACCATGCAGATTGTATTTGTTATCCACAAAATAAAATGACACATTTCATTTCTGTTCATAATCCATCTGCCCTTTATCTGATAAAACAAAAATAAGAGAAATATTGTTTGATACTGTGCGCATTCATCAAAGTAAATTTGCCTGAAGCTTTTGTTTCCACTGTTAAAAACCATGTGAAGCAGTTTGGCTCTTATGCCGTCATAGCCAGATCGCATTGTAAGGTATAAGCGTCAAGACCGACATTCCTATACCATTTATAGTCCGTAAAGGGCGTTCCAAGTCGATAATCGCAAGATCCATTTCCACAACAACGTTTAACACTAACTCCCAAAGACAAAGGTATGTAAGAAATTATACAAATAAGAAATAAAGTCGGTAACACACAAGTGAGAAGCGGTCATCAGTTTTCAAAGATGCCGGGCAGACAATGAATATTCCAGGCATGAATTCCATATCAAAGTTTAAATTCGTAGCCCGTGAATGAGTTCTATGTCAAATAACAGCTAAACAAGTATCTCAGTCGCGCTTTAATTGCAACTGTTCATAAAGGCATCATGCTGATGTAATTAGCATGGCTACCTTTACGGCCCCTAGCCCCAGGTTAAGCGGTATTAGATACAGTTTGAAAATGACGAGCGTTACAGACCCTTACCGATCAGATTATGATTCAAAAGTAACGGACGATTACGTCTTTCCCGTTAATATGTAAAGATCTCATGCTACAGGAGGCGCCATCTATGATCTTACACATGACATACAAGATAGACGGTTACACTGGGCAACCAGTTGATCACAATGCAGATCGCCAGAGACTCTGAACGCTCTGTCCTGAAGACGGTATATTGGTGTGTACGAATAAAGTGTTTCTGTCATATAAGGACAGGGACTCTTTGCAACAATGCGATCCTTGTGCTGACATATTCATGGTGCTGACTCACTTGAACAACATGCCGGAGACACGGGATATCAGAACCTTCTTCAAAAAAGCAATCTTAAGCTAGGTTTACTGTAACCATCATGATAAAACATGTCAAAAGACAAATGTGGCCATAGTGCTTTAAATTACCATAGCCCGCAAATGCCTTATGGAGTGACATCATGCACCAATCCGGTTATTGACCACCAAAAATATGATCATCATTTGTTCTGATTGTGTATTACAGGCGAATAAGGTAATTAAAGTTAAAGAAAGTTTCGTTTCTTGTATTTTGAAAACGCAGGCAACATATTTTTTGCGCTTCCTCTTCGCTTTGTCAGAAAAAATCACCCAATCCATTATTTGACCAGCTGTCCAATTAGATGAATTTCAGTTTTTGCCCATTCAAACCCATCACGTTTCTACACCATATGGTGTCCGGTTTTTAGTTCACATCGGCTGTAATGGCTGATAATGTGTCTAAAATCTGTCATATCCGAAACTTCCAAAAATACGCTAAAGAGTGTCGTTGAGTATAAAACCTGACATGCTGATGAAATCACTTCATCAAGCTCCAACTATGCCAGGGAGTTTTCTTTTCACATGTTTACACATTTTACACTTGACGTTTAATGTTAAAATATCGGATCCGAAGGAACCGCACAGTCCACACTTTGGGAGTCTTGACCAAAGGCTGAAAGATTTTTTCGAGTTACGCATTAACCAGTGCACACCTATATCTTTGTACCTACCCCTCAAGAATCGCTCCTGAAAACTTTTCCACATGCACTACAGATTTACAGACATAAAAAGTACGAATCAACACCACAACATGGTGCACATGTCGTTTAATATACTTTGGTCTCTCCGGAGTTTCTTCAAGTTGTCTGCTGTTGTATCGGCATGTACCTTTAAAAACAATATAAGTATTAATTTAGTGTTTATGAGCAGCAATTAGAGAAACATAGCACGGTCGTAATACATTGTTCCCTCGGTAGTTAGGTCCGACGTGCTTTCAAGATTTTCACGCGATGTCCAATTCATTGCAGAAAATAACAATCAATAAACTCCCAGGCAATGGACAGATTTTTTGTGAATTTTCCCGGAGTACTGTTGTGTCATAAACGACTTTACACCTACGGGACAGACTTAAGCAGATTAACTCCATTTAGCTATTAGTTTAGTACTGTAGCGTGGAACATGGTATAGTGTACAAGAAAATCAATTCAGACGAAGTAGCTTGTGTAGATTGTAGAACTGGCTGATATTACATCCACAGGCATCAGCAAATTTAGCTCTGTTCCATATCACTTTTGGAGAAAATTTGAAATGTCGATTTAATGTAATTATGTGGTCCATACATTACACCTGCCGGATTACGAACAAAACAAAATCCGTTTAAACGACACCTTACTGAAGCAGCGTTTGCGGGCGTTAGTTGAAGAGGTTGCAAATGTTTGGCTTCAAAAGCTATGTTTCTCATGGATTTTTCAATTAAAATTCACAGCTCCTTTTTAAACTTTATAGCAAATGGCTTTAAAAACCACAGTACATGTACCGATATTGCTCTCATTCGAGGACAAATCAATATTTTGTTCACAGTCAACAATCCGCTTAAGAACATTTAATTCAAGCTTTTCGGAGATGCCCGGATATTTTATCCGCAAACCAACTGATCCCAGAAACCGAAGCACAAGCCGTTTTAATAAGAGAAGGTGTTACAAAGTCAGTTGTAAAAGCAAGTGCAAGGTTTCCCTGACAGTTAACGTACTTTTTTCCGTACTCTATTCAAGAGATTTAGAAAATTCTCACACCGCAATCAGCCTTTCCCTCTTAGGGCAAATTTGAATAGAACAGCATTTGGCTTTCTCCACAGAAAAGAAGTTTACCTTGTTGAAGTCTAAATACAGAAATGCTCAAGCCAAATAGCATGCCCAGCACAGTATAAATGTCAGCGTAATGACATTTTTTTGAGGATTGTTCGATTAGAAGGTTAATCGAAGAATCTGTGGGTCTGCCAATATAAACCAATCCCAGCCACGTGACCTGGCTTTAGACTCGGTCTATCCCAGAAAACATTGCCTGAAATAACGAGCCGTATCTACGAACATGTAAAAAAAGCTATCTATCTACTCGTATATGTGTGTCCGGGAAGCACAAGGACATTACATGCACAAAATACTTGAATACATAAACACCTACTAAATATGTAAGTACAATCGTCATCCATCTTGTCATAATCACATTTATAAAGCCGTAGGTAAGGGGTGTATTACTTCCGTATGCACTCATCTCACCAGTGATGTGCGGTGTACCCACGACACAGCCAGCTACATGTATCCAAACCTACAGAACTCAAAGCATGGAAGGCTACATTCAGTCTACCCAAACCCTGTATGGTTACAGGGCCAGTGACAGCGGGATGACTTTATTCGGATTTGAACCAGCGACATTTGAAACAAAAGTGTACACTTATCGTTTGGACAGATATGCATAATAAGCTTTCTTTATGTATGACCACGGAGTTCCGAAGGTAATCTAGAGCCATTTTCTTGTTTTGCTGCCAAGCCGGTTTTCTCTTTTCACCCTCCTTGCCTTTAATTCATCGATGGGATAGTCAAACCACACATGTAGACCTTGTTTTTTTATTGTTTAGTAGTTTTAGCAAGTCTGACAGTATTCGATAAATAGCGATTTTAATACTTTTATTTAGTTTAAACTACCAACACATGTATATTGGCCATCTTACAAATGCATGCAGAAACACAAGTCTTCGTGAGTAACTTTCCCCATCCTTAAATCTCTCACAAATGCTCATAAAAATGCTCTAGCTGGGTGTTCAAACAACGATCAAATTAAACAAATCAAAGCGCTATATTTGTCTTCCAATACTTCAAGCATAATGGACGTTTTACATTGATCGCAAAAGTAACTTCCTAAACAATTTTCCACACAAAACACCAAAGAATTAAAAAAAATTTAATGTTAAAATTAGGACATAGTCACATTGCCGGAAAGACAGAATAAATGTTCTGAGTGTTCAGGCTTGATCAGCAATACTGTAGCATGATATAGATAGTTGTAATTATACCACGTAATGTCTTCATATTCAGTGATGTACCCAATAATCATCTCTCAGCAATACTACAACGCGTAATGTTCTCACACAAAACCGACACGCTGATCATAGGTACCCAATAATTATTCAGATATACACCAAGGGAATTGCAAATCTCCGTGCCAAAGCAATGTCTTTCTGTTATGTATGTTCTGAACAAAACCCCAATACGAATTAGCCAAACATGAACAATTTTTTACAACAATTTGGACTTCGAAGTCAGAATCTCCATTGGAATTCCAGACACAGTGGGGCAATAGACTTATTCGGAATTTTGGCTTAATTGTCGCCAATTGAAAGTATGACTTATTACGGGTGTAAATGAATGTTTGAATTGCAAAGGTCGAATTTTATTTTTGGAATCTTTCCCTGAGGAAAAGGAAAGAAAATCCTTGACTGTGCTTGAACCTATTCAACACGCAATCCTTTGCTTTCAGACACAAACATGGGAAATGATTTACACTTTATACAGCTGTATTTGCTTTTGGTCTCTTTGTAATGACGTCTGGAGGCCTGTAGTGAGATAAATAAATGGGAGAGAGATAAGACGCGCTTAAAGGTCGACTTCTTAGGCCGCCATTTTAAGCCATTCGGACCTCATCACCACTGACATCTAAATGTGGAGCAAATCTCTTAGATGAGTGTCAAAAGAACAAAAGAAAGAAGAAAAGGAAGAACAAAATATCACGTGAAGTTACATTGTTGCTTATATTTCTTATACGTCAACATCAAACTATG
The DNA here is from genome assembly GCF_032854445.1 of Liolophura sinensis. NCBI lineage: Eukaryota > Metazoa > Mollusca > Polyplacophora > Chitonida > Chitonidae > Liolophura > Liolophura sinensis. Next base: position 25,526,400 of record NC_088304.1, on the reverse strand, counting down.
GAAGTGACATACTAGAACATACCAGTACCAGTTCTCGTGTATTCACAGTGATCTCTGGGCAAAAGGTGAAGCAAACAATAGGAAGGATGCAGTGACGTCCGGGTAACTCGATTATGTGCTTCTTGAAATAGTGTGATTTTCAAAAAAGTTTTTGGTAGCTTGCGTGCGAAAAATAGTCTTCTAAGACCGGTATCATTTTTTTCTTCTGCCTTCTGTTTTTCCTTCTGCCATCTGCTCCCAAGCTGGTTTAAATATTTCCATGAATTTTTGGCCGACTCCTGAGAGTCCAACACGATAAGACGATAGTGACGACAAAACCTGAAATTATTGGGCTGCATTAAGATATAATGCTGACCGAGCACATCGAAAGGGCAAACCAGTGAGGTTGTAATCGGGAACTGTTACGATAACCACACGATAGTCAACATGTTATTTGTCAGTTTCTAATGGACTTATCCCTTGCAAAAGCTGCAAGTGTATCGGAATGCAAGTCTTCATTACGTGTATCAATTTTTGTCATGGACTGGCAAGTTCATGTGACACGTATTTCAATATCAAGCTATCTATTCCAATAGATCACTCAAAAAACACCAAGGCTTTCAAATTTTATATATGCTATGATTAAGACGATGACGTGAGTAGAAGTTCCTGTTTTTGTCTAGGTTTCACGTTTCCTCTTCTAACTGTAAAGGTTGTCGATAAAGATTTCATTAAATATCTTTTTCTTCATTTTAAGACGACTTCACCAGATGTGCCGATATCGTGTTAGGCCATAATCTTAGGCCATTCATTCAATAATTCATTCCAGAGGCTTTAGCCACAAGGTTATTATGACAATCGGCACTTCATTTTCCGACAGGTCGTCAAAGGAAGGCGGACTCAGATGTTCGGACGCCTATTTGTCCCACGACAAGCGTTGGGGTGTAATGGTCTTCAGGGGTTTACCCTCACTTCACTTCATATCATGCTCTGTGGTCTAGTATAATAGTACGAAGGTAATTAGAGCGGACTCCACTGACATACTAAATCCATCGACATACTGAGAATTACAATCTGCTTTGACCGGCTTGGGATATACGTCAAGTCTCCATGATATGCCAGTCTACTTCAGACAATTGCTATGGACAGCCCAGTACTGAATCATGTAAAAGAGTGAAATATATTTTGCACCTCCACCAAGATAATGTATGAGTTTTTGTGGTCGCGCTTCGAAATAAAGACCGGCACCGATAGCACAGTGGTAGAGCGTCCGCTTCTGGAGCAGTCTAGATCCAGTGTCAGGAGTCTCAGTGAAGCAGCATCAGATAAAAAAAGTGGTGGAAATCCGTCCTGCCACAAGGAGGCACATTATATGCACTGGATTCCTTCGTCGTTATGTGATTAAAAACTTGTGAAGTACGACGTTAAACCCCAAGCATTCACTCACTCACTCACTCACTCACTCAAAATAAAGAATGTGTTCGTCAAAGGAAACCATTTGTGTAGTTGATGTGGTCAAGTTTCCAAAGTTTTTCCTGAAGACTATGAATAAGTGTGCTAAATTCCACGTTGCTAGCAATGAAAAACAGTGGACGTGTATCATTATACGTCAACTACAGCAATCTCCTGAAGTTTTCTCATAAAATAATCATCTAATTTCGCAAGAAAAGTAAAACTGGAAAAGAAAAACCTTGTAAATCAAGTAAACATTTAGTGGCGTTGCCACAACATCTTGATAATATAACAATTCTTGGTCAACAGACAGAGGAAATCACCATGTCTATGATAGCCTATATTAGCTTGCTTGGAAGTTGATTTCTTTTATCATTTTTAGTCTGTATCAATCAGTGAGGTATGGTAATGTTTTATAGAGCCATACCTAACGTTCTTCTCAGTGGACACCTGTCTGTATTATAGCTGTCTTCCCAGTATTGATGCCTTGATAACTAGATTATCTATATTATAGGCTGTAGAACGCTCATATACACAATCCAATTATCAGTTAGGAATCGTGTATCTGACCTGACACCATACTTGATCAGAGGGGTAACATCGTAATCTGATAAAACCCAAGCCGTGGAATGCAAGATCAGATATCAAGGGGAAGCCGGACGTCACCACATTGAGACCAGATATCAGGAGGGCTGTGAACGCCACCATATTTACTCACAAGGGTTTAGATGCTAACATGATACGGTTGTGCAATATCATGAGCTACTAACCATTTATCGAGCTATCATAAAAGAACGTGGACCTGTGACGAGTTTAAATACGAAAGTTCGTGTTTAGTAGTAGAAGACGTTGATTTAACAAGTGAAGTAACGCATTCAGATATACATGTACTCTAAACTGGTCCTGCCGAGACCACGCCTGATTGCTCGGCTTTAACTGTCATAATCGAGTATATCGTGAAGCCCTGAACAAAAACAAAATACCATATTTAAAAGGATCAAAAAACGTCCAACAGATAGTAGGACAGACACGCGACTCCACATGCTGACAAAAAGTTTGTGTGAAGGCGAAATATGAAACTAGGTCCCGGCGGAAACACAGTGAATTGTCCATTAGATCAGACGAACTCTGGCGACCTTCACCCTTAGGTGTCACTATGTTAATCCATAACCTTACATATTTGAAGAAATCATAATGTAAACAAACAATAATCTGTTTGACAGCAGTGGTAATGAATAAGAACAAAAAAGTTATTATGCAGCAACGCCCTAAACGTCAGCTTTCCGGTTACTGAGGCCAAAACGTTTCCTGTTTCCTGTAGCCCTGTGACAAGATTCCCCTTTTTTTCAGTTTGTCATGTACGTGTAGTTAATCCATGCGTTGAAACAGACATTCGTATGGACGTTGGGCTTCAATAACCTGAAGGTCATTTCCCAAAATGAACGTTAAACACAAGTCACAAAGGATTTATTTATTTATTTGATTGGTGTTTTACGCCGCACTCAAGAATATTTCTCTTATACGACTGCTGCCAGCATTATGGTGGGAGGAGACCGATCAGAGCCAGGGAAAAACCCACGACCATCCGCAGGTTGCTGAGAGACTTTCCCACGTACGACCGGACAAATCACAAAAGACAGTGTATAAAGTACCGGGAATGTTTTGGTGTTTAACGTCATACTTAACAATTTTCCTATCATATGACGAGGTGAAGTCATTAGGTTGTGTACATATACTGCGTCTGCTTGTGGCAAGGTGGGCCCATGCCGCCGAAGTGGTGGAGGCACACGCGCACACGCACACGCAAAGGCGTTTGATTGGATAACCTAGACACACTCGTCGAGTCTTAGTAAATCCATAAGACATAGGTCCTCTGGCCATCCTAGCACTTTAAGGGTACATAAAGTAATGGATATCCTCAAAACCCCACTGTGATGATCGGGCCTTTGGTCTCTGGACTTTACCTTTGTCAAGCAAGCAAAAAACATTACCTTGAGATTACAATGGTACTGTAGAAATATTTGCGGCTATTACTGTCCCGTTATGTACTGACAACCTACCAATGAAGTTTATTTCATGAATAAGACGGCAAACATGACGCGGATCAAAGAAACAGACCATGAAACGCTTCATAGTCTTAGATATGAACTAATAAATAACATCGATGCATAAGGCGATTTTCCCTCTGCTTGCCTTTCCCGTATTATCGCTAGTCAAGGACGTGTCAGTCTCTGTGAACACAAGTTACCAGTAAAAACAGGATTGGATGAGCAGCATTCAGGACACATCCTCTCACTGTGCAGTGAATGGCGGTAATGGTTCCATTGTCTTTCAGCGAGGGAAATAACAGCCATTGTAAACGTGCGTGCGCTAAAAAAATGTTTCATGAGTTCCGGTGTCTCCTGCCGACCGTTATTCAGTTTTTACCTCTGAATTGATAAGTCAATATAAAAGCTTTATGGCACAGACAACTTTTTGTTGCTGTGATAATTTTTTTATAACTCTTTTGCGGCCAGTTGTTTTTTTTTTTCCAACCATACACAATGGGTTTTGTTCTCCCGAAAATGACTACTAACAATGCATTCCTCCACCATAACCCATCTCCGTGTTATCTGATAAAACAAACAAAATATTCAAGCAAAGAGCAGAGTGTAAAAAAACAGCTGAAATATCAATTGATTTTTTTGTCATTTATCGAAGCATATTTTGCCTGGAACATTTGCTTTCACTACTAAAGCCACCCAGGGCAATCTGACCGTTATACCGTCAAAGCGGGTATCATACTGTTATGTAGTCCTGGTATATTGTTGCGTAGTAAAGGCGTACTACTAGTTTCAGTCATATAGCGACAGTGTCTCTTTGCAACAATCCGATCTGACAATGTGCTGACATATTCAAGGTGCTGCCTGATCGGAACGCCATGCCGAAGACACTAGACATATAAGGGTCATGTCCGAAATTCGTATACCATTCGTAGTCCGTAAAGAGCGTTCCAAGTGGATAATCGCAAGATCGATTTCTAAAACAACGTGTAACACTAGCTCCTAAAGACAAAGGTATGTACGAAATTACACAAATAGGAAATAAAGCCGGTAACACACAAGAGAGAAGCGGTCATCAGGTTTAAATGATGCCGGGCAGACAGTGGATCAGCGACACACGTCTCTTTACAACAAACTAATCAATGTACTGACACATTCATGGTTCGTCACTGGAACTTTATGCCGAAAACGTCAGACAAGTCGATTCCACCAGTCACATCAGTACGTGTCTGCATAAAACTTTCTCAGGTTAGTTTCTTGGTAACCACCATGATGAGACATGATGAAACGAGCGTGTATTGGAGACGAAAAAGCTGTTAAAACTTCAGGTGAGAGAGAGTTGACACTTGATATGTGTTATGTTTATCTGTATTTTGCTTGTAGAAAACCTCATTTCATGTCTTTGGAAAACTTAGGATACATAGCTTTACGCTACTTATCTGTTTGGTCAGAAAACATCGCTAAATCCAAAAATATGCCATATCCTAAATTATCTCCATTCAAACCCATCACATTTCTACTCCCCATGGTGTCTGTTTTTTAGTTCACATGTCGTTGTCACAGATCATTATATGTCTAAAATCTGTCATATCCGAAGCTTCCAAAAATACGCTAAGACGGGTCGTTGAGAATAAAATTGTGACAGGCTGATGAAATAACCTTATCAAGCCCCAGCTAAGCCAGGAAGGTTTTTTCACATCCGATCGTAATGGGAGGCTCATAATGCAGCTACATTCACTGCAGACACTCTGAATAGCTTACATCATGAAACAACCAGGTTTGTGTTGGAAGATCAGTGCCTTTAATTTGTCCATCTCAGTTTAACGGAGTTGCAAAGTCGCGTTTCAAGGCTTACAATTTCTAACTGCCTTTGGGAGCTACAGAGAATTTCTGGAACATCTTCCGCAATCAATTTCCGTATATTGGCGAGATGGATTTGGTTCTGTCGTTCCTGGAATACTGCATACGTGCCTCAGACTGCGTTACGATGGCACATATCGACGGGTATAGTGACCTCATGGAGATTTTATGTTGTGTTCCAGCTGGTTAATCTCCTGCCTAACCTCATTGACAACAGGATTGGTGAGATGGTTTCCTTCTGGGGTTTGCATGGTTTCCTTTTAGGATTTGCATGGTTTCCTTCTGATTTTCCTTCTGGGTTTCGCTAAGTTACTTTCTTAACAGCCGGGACTTTCATTATGCCTCTAAAGTTCACACCTCAAAAAAAGTATATAACCTACTTGTTTCTATGATTTCTATTGTGACCAAAACAATACCATAGTGCACATTAATTGTAATATTTTCGTTAGTTAGATTTAGTCACATTAGTGTTCAAAATCATGCAAGTTTAAATTGTTCAGCCTAACACTGTTTTTACAAGAACAGCTTTGTTTCATGGCGAGAAAATCGATTTTATTAAAATCAACAAACCCATTCCTCATTCCAGCTTAACTTTACTGGAATCTTCAAATGGATGAAGTAGTGGATAAAGGTCAAACTCATTCCAGTGGATAGATTGATGTCAAGCTCTTTCACAGATCGTGTGTAATGTACGAACAGACAAATGACACTGGCCTACCAGAGGGAAATGCCATACACATCACACAACATACCCAAGTAAAATTATGCAATTTTAATTACTCCAAAGCGTTTTTCCATGTGTGGGTATACGTTTGATTGATGGGACAAAGACAAAGACAACAGTGTACCTTTGCAGAAACGTTTTATTAAAGATTTAATAATCTGTCACTCTGCATAAAAGTGGAAATGACTTTTGTCATTGACATGACAGCTGTGCACTGGAAAATTAAATGACCAAACCCGTTCTAAAGTGCGAAATTGATGTACGATGGCAACCGCAAAATTAACTGTGTGATCTTTTGTTCATTGTTGTCTATGCCACGACAATTTGGTAATATGGTGCTTGTGTTATACGAGAAGACAGTGGTCAGCCCGATTTGGGCCTGAATTTGGTAACATGATACTAGTCTTTTACGAGAAGGCAATTGTCAACCCGGTTTGGGAACGAGTTTGGTAACATGGTACTACTGTTTTACGAGAAGGCAATGGTCAACCCGGTTTGGGAACGAGTTTGGTAACACGGTACTCCTGTTTTACGAGAAGGTAATGGTCAACCCGGTTTGGGAACGAGTTTGGTAACATGGTACTCCTGTTTTACGAGAAGACAATTGTCAACCCGGTTTGGGAACGAGTTTGGTAACATGGTACTACTGTTTTACGAGAAGGCAATGGTCAATCCGATTTGGGAACGAGTTTGGTAACATGGTACTCCTGTTTTACGAGAAGGTAATGGTCAACCCGGTTTGGGAACGAGTTTGCTAGCATGGTACTCCTGTTTTACGAGAAGACAATGGTCAACCCTGTTTGGGAATGAGTTTGGTAACATGGTACTACTGTTTTACAAGAAGGTAATGGTCAACCCGGTTTGGGAACGAGTTTGGTAACACGGTACTCCTGTTTTACGAGAAGGTAATGGTCAACACGGTTTAGGAACGAGTTTGGTAACATGGTACTCCTGTTTTACGAGAAGGCAAATGTCAACCCGATTTGGAAACGAGTTTGGTAACATGGTACTCCTGTTTTACGAGAAGGCAATGGTCAACCCGGTTTGAGAACGAGTTTGGTAACATGGTACTCCTCTTTTACGAGAAGGCAATGGTCAATCCGGTTTGGGAACGAGTTTGGTAACATGGTACTCCTGTTTTACGAGAAGACAATGGTCAATCCGGTTTGGGAACGAGTTTGGTAACAAGGTACTCCTGTTTTACGAGAAGGTAATGGTCAACCCGGTTTGGGAACGAGTTTGGTAACATGGTACTCCTGTTTTACGAGAAGGCAATGGTCAACCCGGTTTGAGAACGAGTTTGGTAACATGGTACTCCTGTTTTACGAGAAGACAATGGTCAATCCGGTTTGGGAACGAGTTTGGTAACATGGTACTCCTGTTTTACGAGAAGACAATGGTCAATCCGGTTTGGGAACGAGTTTGGTAACAAGGTACTACTGTTTTACGAGAAGGTAATGGTCAACCCGGTTTGGGAACGAGTTAGGTAACATGGTACTCCTGTTTTACGAGAAGACAATGGTCAACCCGGTTTGGGAACGAATTTGGTAACATGGTACTCCTGTTTTACGAGAAGACAATGGTCAACCCGGTTTGGGAACGAGTTTGGTAACATGGTACTCTTGTTTTACGAGAAGGCAATGGTCAACTCGGTTTGGGAACGAGTTTGGTAACATGGTACTCCTGTTTTACGAGAAGGCAATGGTCAACCCGGTCTGGGAACGAGTTTGGTAACATGGTACTCCTGTTTTACAAGAAGACAATGGTCAACCCAATCTGGGCACGGGTCTAGAAACATAGTACTTGGGTTTACGATAAAACAATGGTCAATCCGATTTGGGCCCAGGTCGATCCCTACGCCAGACGCCAGAAACCCATTTGAAAAGAAAAATTAGTTTGAATGAAAGAAAGATGGAATATGGATAAAAGACACTGTCACGGAATACTTTCGCGTGTTAAAACATTTTACCAAAGTATGAAGATATTTGGCCACAGTTACACAAATATTCACGTATGTACAAATATAAACGCAACTTTATACCCATTATCTTTCAACGATGACACTTATTTCAATACAGCCAGTTACACAAAACATATGGACATTAAATTCTTGATTGCTCCAAATTTCACAAAAAAGTACATTATCTGAAGAGAACTACATTCAGTAAATTAAGGATGTCATACTTATTGTTTCTTATAATCGAACGAAAATATCAGATATCCTGTTTTGAACATTTTTTTTAATCATAAAGGACTTTATTTTACACAATATTCATGACGATATATTCAAGTTTTTGAAGGTTTTGTTCCAGGGTCTTAAAGGAGTAAAGCATGGTTAGCATCTGATGTTTTAAAAACTGTTGTGATCGAAATCAAAACGTGATTAATGGCTGTTCTTTAAGTTACACTACTAAACATAGTAACATCATAATTTAGGATAGCAGGGTATAAGATAACTTTCTCCTTTAGTCGACCAAATAATTGAGCCATCAAATCAGAAATTAGTTCTGAGACATTTTTGTGACCTGAGTCTGTAGATGGCTTGTGTATTAGACATTTCTCGGTCGAAAACTAAACCTAACGCCTACTGAAAGAAACACTTATAGAGTAACATGTACATTATCCGCCAATATGTGCACATCTGGAGTCATTTTCACAGCGTATCTTATTACCTGATAACGTGAACTTTGTATGAACTGATATCTGACCAAATAATGTTGTTGTACGGCATTTTAGTGGGGTAGGTTTACAGATTTAGCGATGACGATCTCTACTGAAGTAGAGTTAATTGGTTGAGAAACTTTCCAGGTGGTCATGCGTATTAATGTAAATGGATTGGTACAAGATAATCTTATAACATCGAATAACGAAATGAAATTAAGCGCCATCAACCGTTATATTATAAATTTGTATTAATTTCATTATTTTACGTTGTTAAGCATAAAGATGTGTGTGAGTGAAACTTTTTTTATCAGCACTAATCGTACATTAGAAATTCCATGCCCGTGAAATTCTACACCTTTTTGACCTTTTCTTGGCGCCTGTTGTTCCCTTCTCATCGTGAGCGGAATCTCAGTGTGGTTATTTATGTCAGTCTCAGTGTATTACATTTTGTCCATGTGTTGTTGTGCTGAAGTTCTTTCGGAAGATAAAAATTTAAAGTAGGGGTAAATATAACAAAGGCTTTAGGAGACACATCAAAAATGTACATCATCAATCTCTGTCAATGCATTGAGATGTCCCTGTACATCTCAGTAATAATTCCCAATAGTACAATTGGTGTATAACTTCAAAGTGTTTTGTGATTTTATTTGCTAAAGGAAACTTCCCAGTAGTGCTGAAACGAACAGGATTCTAAATTGTCAACGAAGCTAAATGACAAAAATACAACAATCCAGAAAGGCGGCAATGTGTCTGATTTTAAACATCACAATTACAATTAAAATTCCTTTAAACCTGGCTTTAATAAACAATATATGATAATGTCATTACCGAATTCACTGATTTTGAGTCTAATTAATTTATTTCAGGTAATGATAGCCGTGGAGTAAAAAAGTGTATAACCCACCAAATTCTTTGGTCAAAATAAGACGGGAAATAGAATACACTTAGAGTATAATAAAGTCCCAATGCATAAAATAATCCATCTTATTTTATGTTTTCAGTCTGACCACACAACTCTTGACGTCACATGTATGTTTTCAGTCTGACCGCACAACTCGTGACGTTACATGCATAGGTATACCAGTCAGAAGTCGCATTTCGTGAGCGACATAAGCGCACTTCAAGTAAACCGTTTGAGGCAAAAACAACATGCATAGAATTAGTTTTAATTTTTATCAGGTGATCTTTGCTTTGTGTCGTAAAAAGTGTGTGCGTCCTTTACTATTAACGCGTATCATAAGCATACAATGCCAGATTAAACATTCGGATATTGAAATTGGAAAAGATGATATTTGAGTTGTTTTTGGCAAGTAACCTACGAAATAGACTTGATATGTGTCTATGTTAGTTGTATTAACAGTTAACAGCTAATATATCTTTTTTCACTTATTTTGTTCATTCAAGGAATTTGTCTGCAAAAATGTTTTGAACAAATATGTTAAGGATGCTTTTAAAGAACTCTGTATGTGTGCGTGTCAGATCTAATATGAAAGTCCATCATCTGTATGCATTGAACCCTCAGAAATTGCCGTGGAGCCTTAGTTTGTCCAACAACCGGAAACGCCTTGCTGGAAGTGCCTTGTGAAAACTCAACACGTCTCCTCAAACCATTTCCTGTTCAATGTCATAAATTGCCTCGTGATTTACTTTACGTTTTTCCACAGGATTTTATAGCCAGACACGAAGACTCCGCATCAATACTGATCAGGCTGAACATCTGAGTAAACAAAACAGATACCATGCAAGAGGCTCATGGTTTGAGGCCCATAATTTCTGGCTAGCACATAATGCAAAGCGGGTCTCGGGAAACATCGACAGAGGTGTCAAAACCACAGTAGTCTCAGGGCAAATTTCCAAGCCGTTAGGTTGTATCGTCATAACTGTCAAACCCTGTCTCTGCCTGTTATAATTATCGGTTAAGGTTGAATGAAAAAAAGTTGTTGATTTTGTCTGCTCTGGAAACAGCCTTGGCATCTTCTTTTGTAGATTGTATGAAATCCATACGAGCCTCTCCAAGTATAATTGTAGATGGTCGACTTAAGGCTGGGTTACATTTCATCATCAGCTTCTTCGATTTGCTTTATGGATTTTATTGTAACATTCTGTGGCATTTATATACACGTGAATGGTGCTTAACGCGTTGGTTATGAAGTTTAATAACGCTTTTTTAAACCTAACAAACTGCCTAAATTAAGACCATTCCCGATACGGCTAGAGTTTGCCAGTTTCAGGCCCCAACATAACATTATTAAAATAGACATGTAGGATACCTTGGCACGTGTAGTCTTTACAAGGTATATAGTTTCCAAAAATAGTTAACATAGACCTACTTGTGAGCAACATCATGAAGGGGTTAGCCCGTACTTCCTGGTGATTCATCTTGTTGCCTTTACTACCAAGTATGGAAACCAGTGTTGAAAATAAATAATAAATTATAAGAATGGCGAAATAAGATTTATGATTGCGCAATGATTCTGTTGTTAAATGTGTTAAGTTCTTGTGTAACTGCGAATTTCTATAAACTAAAGGAACGTGACCTTTGTAGGTGACCTTTGTACCTGACGTGGTTATATAGAAGGATCCCATCGTGGCAGAAACAGAATTAACCGATTCACGGAGAACCCAAGTGGCCAATCGCAATGGCGTAAGTTGATAGGTTCCATATAATATAACAACATCGCTTAACCTCGTGAAGTGAGATACAGTGTTGACTCTCTAAACTTGTGAACATTTACACTGTACATCGATTTATTTACGTGGAGTTATGTATAAGTTTGAAAGGTTAAATAATTAAGTGAAAGACAGCAGATAATATAATGAGATAAATGAGTTATCTGAGAAGAGGGATGTGAACAAACCTAAACGGCGATAGCCACTTTCTTCTCTAGTGCTTGGTAACTCAAAGAAACAATCTTTAATCTGGAATTTTTACGTGGCCATGGCATGCCTCATGCTAAAGACACCTGAAACACAATGTCGCCTCACGGGTATGTCACACACAGATGGTTAAAAGACAAATCATACTTCGGGTGACGAAAGTGGAAACAGGTGCGTTCTCAGGTTATAGAAATTACTCGCGAATGATTGATCAAACCTGATATAATGGTGGTACCTTCGATTTTCTCAAAATGTGCTGTTTTGTTCAGTTAGAGCAATATCACAAAGACAAGAAGTCGTGCTTTTTAAACTTCATAAGAGATATTTCATCGATGCATATATACATTTAGTCTGGTGTTGTCTTTTCTTTTTTATTGTGTAAACAAGATTTATTATCCGTTGTTTTAGCCTTTTTTTCATTGATGATTAATTATGTGCGTGGAAGAAAACACTTATTACAGCTGTTCTTGTTTAAGAAAGCATTTCTGTGTGAAATATAAATATATCTCAATCTAGCTGTATCAGCGCATTAGTTCACGTATTACTGCATAATTTGGATTCAAACAAGTACAGGTAAACATCTTCATTATACACTCGGTGAATCTTTCAAATTTATCTACATAACGTGTTGTGTGTAGCGTGTCAGGCTTAACAGCTTAACAGCAGCGGTCATCGCTGCTCTGGTTCTGCTTTCTATGCTGTACGTCTATTACACTGTCGCCGCTGCTCTGGTTTTACTCTCTATGCTGTACGTCTGTCATACTGTCGCCACTGCTCTGGCTCTACTCTCTATGCTGTGCGTCTATCACACTGTCGTTGCTGCTCTGGTTCTACTTTCTATGCTGTACGTCTATCGCACTGTCGTCGCTATTCTGGTTCTACTCCCTGTGCTTGTACGTCTGTCACACTGTCGTCGCTGTTCTGGTTTTACTCTCTAAGCTGTACGTCTGTCACACTTTCGGCACTGCTCTGGTTCCACTTCATATGCTGTACGTCTGTCACACTGTCGTCGCTGATCTAGTTCTACTTTCTGTGCTGTACGTCTGTCATACTGCCGCCGCTGCTCTGGTTTTACTCTCTGTGCTGTACATTTAACAAACTGTCGTCGCTGCTGTGGTTTTACTGTCTATGCTGTAAGTCTATCACACTGTCGTTGCTGCTCTTGTATTACTCTCTAAGCTGTACGTCTAACACACTGTCATCGCTGCTCCGGTTTTACTCTCTATGCTGTACGACTATTACACTGTCGTCGCTGTTCTGGTTTTACTCTCTATGCTGTACGTCTATCACACTATCGTCGATGTGCTGGTTTTACTCTTTTAAAATTTCATCATATTGAGTTCAAAGTCGGTGTAAAAAAGATATCGTATATTACGGACGACATAAACATTAATTGTGAGAATGCAAGTTGTGAAGAAGTGAAGGACAAATCTGGAATAAGTGTTACATTTTTAGATTATACTAAATTAGCTATAAAAATACCAAAAGAATGATTAAATGATATAAAACTAAATTTAGTTGTTCTTTCCTGCTTACCCAGTATAGTGTAGCTTTCTCTTGAATCAGAGAGGAGGTTCACAACTATTTTTTGACGTTCTCAGCGAAGGCGATGTCAAAGGGAAATTCTACAGCTTAATGATATCAATGTAAAGAAAGTTTTCTTGTCTCTCTTCAAAAGTACTGGAGATACGAGATTAAGAGATTTTAGTATGACATTTTGAAAACTTTTTTTTTCGAAATCGTATCTTTACAAAATTTCTAGGAATCAGGATGATGTATCTGAACATTTATTTCTCCAATGTAAAAAAGTTAATATATTTTTGTGGTCTTTTGTAAGGTAGCACATTTACATGTAAAATTAACAATGCCACAGTAATTATAGACACTGCCATCAAAAAATACAATAATGAACTCTCTACTTATGTCAGTAAAACAGTGGATTTTAGTCACAAAAAATTATTACCATTACATTTAGAAAATATATTACTATTATAAAATTAAATTATAAAATAAAATAATGGGGGTAGAAAATGAATTTAAAGACAAATGGAGAAGCAGCTACAAGTTAGTCAAAGAACAACCAAATGTCTACCTTGTTTAAAATGTTCTTTAGAAGGTGGATTTGCAAAACTTATATGAAATTACAAACGGCAAGTAAAAACATGTGTATGAAACCAGAAATGTCTTTACTGTCAACGAGATTAGATCAGTCCTTGCGAAATGAGTTGGACATTAGTTGTAGCCACAGCGTCTTAAGTAAGAAACGGACCTCCGCGGAACCATGCAGTTGGATAAAATCTTCTATATTTTCATGGCAAGGAATGTCACTTTGTTTTTACTTTCAGCATAATATGCTAGGTTTATGTTTAGCTTGAAGTCAACAAAAATCATGAAGTCGTTTGCTACTCTGGCGGATTGCCATTGAACGGTTCCAGGTCGAAGAAAAAACGCCTGCCCAGTTCTTTCTTAATTTCTAGGCAACGGTTTTATCTAGTTTCTCTACGAGTTGTTCGATAAAAATCTAGGTTGAAATATCTTCTTTTCCAACTAATCAATGTGTCATTTTAGATAGTCTTTTGTTTTTTTGTGAAGCAAGAATCAATCACCAGGTCTTATGTTTTGTATAACTCCACGTAAAAAATTCTACACGAAAACTGTAGCCAAGCCTTGTTGCAGTGATTGTGTAATTAAGTCACTGTCTCCAATGTCCCGTATACGCCCTTAAGCCGAAATCGATTATATTTCTGAATGTCCCTATCTGTCTAGATCTAATCCTGGTACGTGACCTGTCTGAAAACTAGGTCAAATATAAACCCGTGTTGAAAATAACGAGACGTGTCTGTAGGTTCAAAGATGGCTGACACTGCAGGAAAGGCGCTTGTGAGTGATGCGTGTGAGTTTAAGTACCAACAGGTGACACAGGTCGGGTGTCAACCCTTTCGTCCTATTAGACGTCCGTGTACCAACCGTCCGTATTTTAAGTGAACATAAAACCTGACACGGTATATGCATGGAAAACAGAAAAGTAAGCCACATTTATCACAGAAAAATATTTTTAAAATTCAGTAAAGTTTAAAAAGCCAAAATGGAATTCATCGTGGCAATTGACGGAGAATTACTCCCTGTCTTCATGCTGTAGGAAACTCTATGGACCCGGATAATCACTAACCTTGAAAGCGCCACCTGATACTTTAGCTGCGACATCACATCACTTAAAAGTTTTGGGTTGTTAGTGGGGTTCCTTCAGGTGGATAGACAGACATAGGTGCAGTAAACTGGAGCATTTTGGTCCAACTCGACAGTAATTCATGTATGTGGAACAGAGAACGACGACCTGTGTCTGAATGCTTACGTTCTGGACAAGAGAATGCAGCAATTTTGTCAGGGCGAGTAGGCTATAAACCCCCCCTCGGGACAGATATTGTCTGAGGATGAGAAGATTTCGTCGTATAATTTTTCCGGTAGTAAGTTTTATCCAGGGATTGTCTTCATATATTAGTTTCCGGTAGTAAGTTTTATCCAGGGATTGTCTTCATATATTAGTAGGAAACATTAGTAGAAATCTGCCAAACTCAAAGAAACTTTGGCCGTTTGGAAACGGAAAAGAGATGAAGCTCTCGAGTTAGCCATCTGGAGTTTTTGTTTTTGCACTATCAATTTTTCATGCCTAGGCCTACACTTTATAGTTTGAAATCGTGCGACGCTGGATCACTTTCCAGATAATTCATACTTACATTGATTCCATCAGCATGCCCCAGGTTTATATGACAAGTGTTTAGTAGGAAACACTGTACGATATTTGTTATTTCACTGGAAGGTGTACAATAATTCAAGAATACAGTTCTACGCAGACCTAATTTTAAAATTCAGGTGACTAACCTGTCTTGGATTGCGTTTTCAGATCTTTAAGTTTTAAAGCCTTCAGGTTGTTGCCTCCTATTACAATGTAAGAAGTTCTAACATATTCTGTGGTAGATAGTACAGGATTTATAGAATATAATGTATAGATAGAACTGAATTTAACACTTTATATAGTGGTTTTCTTGCTCCTGTATCCTTTCATATCATCCTGTATGTGATATTTGATATTTTTTCATCCATGTCTGTATGTCGACGTGTCCATGTGATATCTTTCCATCCATGTCTATTTGTCGATGTGTCTGTGATATCTTTTCATCCATGTCTGTGCGTCAATGTGTCTATGTGTTATTTTTCCATCCATGCCTGTGTGTCGATGTGTGTATATGATATCTTTTCATCCATGTCTGTGTGTCGATGTGTCCATGTGATATCTTTTCATCCATGTCTGTGTGTCGATGTGTCTATGTGATATCTTTTCATCCATGTCTGTGTGTCGATGTGTCTATATGATATCTTTTCATCCATGTCTGTGTGTCGATGTGTCTATGTTATATCTTTTCATCCATGTCTATGTATCGGTGTGTCTGTGTGGTATCTTTTCATCCATGTCTGTGTGTCGATGTGTCCATGTGATGTCGTTCATCTGTAACTAAAATGTATGGTAATAATCAGAGAAACCCAGAGCATGATGTTTACGAATGGCAAGGGTTTTTTTCCTGCCCGTGACACATATCATGCACATGAGTTGACATTCATGACTTTTTTAAACCAAGGTCTAGGATTTGCTCA
Source organism: Liolophura sinensis (assembly GCF_032854445.1). Classification (NCBI taxonomy): domain Eukaryota; kingdom Metazoa; phylum Mollusca; class Polyplacophora; order Chitonida; family Chitonidae; genus Liolophura; species Liolophura sinensis. Next base: position 25,510,152 of record NC_088304.1, on the reverse strand, counting down.
TTCGGCGGGATAAAAACTGTCAGAGGCGAGGACTACTTTTTACCGGCGGCACTGGTCTCTGACTGGCAAAGCGTAAAAACGGAAACAGTCTAAGTGTGAAACGCCAAGCAAAGAAAGAGTCGACATCTGAATAAAACATCAATTTGTTCGACGTACAGAGTTCTTATGACTGCGAGAAGATTGTGATCTGGTTCAAGAGTGCTAATGTGAATTTGATGTGAATTTGGTGAACTACTATCTCCCGGCCAACGATCTCTCTTGACAATTTGGTTAAAATATTAATGAATGTTAGGAATTATTTGCAATAATACAGCAAGAGGAGTGGTCTCGCCCCCGTGCTATTTATTGTGGGGTGACACAGTGGATGGAAATATGGTATTCGTCACTTTAACGCCGAAAAGCAAGAAGTAATCGATCGCATGGTCCTCCGCCGCAATGCTTCTATCTCGTGTGTTATATCAGCTGGAGACCAGCTACATGGGCGGTGTGACGTTCGGGATGAGAGAGAAAGTTGTGATACGAGCTTGAAAAGTTTGAAAGCGACATTACATCCACCGCAAATAAAAATATTAAAATACTAAAGAATACATCTTTGCAAGAACAGAGCAAGTGTCTCGCCAATTTCTACATTAGCTAAATTACAGGTTTCCCCTTGCATCCATTCCAAAGAACCATTCCTGAAACACTTCAGCCGGAAGACGCAACTCATTATATTTTAATCAATACTATCATTGTCTAAACCAGTTTTTTCTATATGGAGAACAGAAATGACCCTGTACCGAGCTATGGAGCTTCAGTAGACTCACCCAATTGTTTCTGGTACAGTCAGAAATTTTGTATTGTGACATTGACGAGATGTGGTATAATGTAATCAAATTATATTCCCCTCCAGGAATAGCCAGAGTACTTGTGTGTGAGAAGATTTTATTCTGATATGAGGGACTAAATCGGGTTAGTCTGAATTGGTTAGATGCTGTCACTATTATTGCGGCATTGTCCAAGAGAAGGAGGGGGTTTAGGAAAATTGAATACGGAAATCCAGCCAGAGCTCGTTCAGGATTTGGCTACAATAATAAAGGCCATAGAATATAGACTAGATAACCATAACCTGGAAACAAGACCTAGATGAGTTTATACTGATACGGGCATACGCAGACGACTGTATCACTCTTGATGAAACGCAGAAATGCTGACTTTTCATAAACTTTGGGTTCATGCATTGTGGCTGACAGCAAACAGTACATATATACCCCAAGAATGCAAAGGCCATAGAGAAAAAGGCCAAACACGACAAAAATCTTTTCAAGAAATGCGCTTTTAATAAATATTAAAACTTTGTTTAAATACATATTTAGGTTGTAGCTAATTTTAAATTGCAAAATATCTATATTAGAAATCTAAACATTCCTATACCAGGCATCAACCATAATGGAGATCAGGTTTCAAAACAATGTTCCACACAAACCACCAAGGAACTTAGAATGTCATAATGTGAGAATTTATGATAAATTCATGAACAACAGTCAACAGTTTTTTCATTCATAATGTAAAGCCGCAAGGAATGTTCTAGGCGAGTCCGAATTAGAGCAGGTTTTAACTATTTCACTCTGCTTAATGACACAAGCTATCCTGCAATTTGCCAAAGGTCGGTGATTTAATCCCTTTGTCTGCGGTTTCCTTCCGCCGCCAATGTAAAAGTGAAAACTCCTTGTGTATGGTGTCAAAAAAAACGCATGAATATATATAACAATAAGTCGCCACCAAATTAGCGACAGTAACACTAATCCCCCAATGTAGTGTGACGGGGTTTATTGGATGGGGATTTGAACCAGCAATCTCTTGAACTAAGACTTCATTGGTCGGAGGCAGATGAGTTTCAGTGAGTTCGAGGCCTAAGCTGTTTAAGCCAGCGATGAATGTGCGATGAATCATATCAGACTGCTAACGTGTTGTGTTTAGTGGTTCGGCACTTTAGATATTCCGACATTGAAACGTCACTGATTACGTCAAGGCTGACAGCGTGTTCATCACAATTGAAGGAGACCTTAAATTTGGGATATATAGACCAGAATGTCTAAGTAGTTTTTCAACGCATCGTCTAATTAACGTTTTACTAGGCTACATTAGCCAAAGTTTCCCAGTGGCAGAAGGGTTTACAGAATCAACACTGTGATGGAAATAGCATGTGTAGGAAACCAATCATTCCTCTACTATCAACACAACTTTTATATCACAGTCGGCTTTAGAGACTTTAGCTGGAAGGTTACAAAATGACCCAGGTCATAAGGAAGAATAAATAGATCTTATCCATCGTAGAATTCTACACAAAGACTTCTCAAGTAGAAAACGGTGTTCCCGTAGCCACTTTTATAAAATCGTCTGGACATTCATGGCAAAGAATGTCATTTTATTTTTTCTCTCAGCGCAATCTGCCTGGTCTAAGGCCTGAACCCAGCAAAAACATGAAGTCATCTTCCAAAACAAAAAGAAGACGCTTACGATCCCGGATGTTAAGGATCGAAAGGTCCCGGATGAAAGGGGAAAAGTTTGCGTAGCTCTGATCAAACTTTTATGTCATCAGTTTTTTTCTGTACTGTTCAATTAGAAGCCAAGTTCAAATCATTTAGTTTCCGGAACTGCCTATCTCGGTCAAGGTCATGTAGAAAACCTGGCTCTTAGTGCGGTCAGAAAGAAATGCGCCCTATAAATCCCCGCCTGAAATAACGGATCTAGATTACCAGATACTGCTACTACTAATAATAATAACTAGATATTAAAAATAATACCGAACGAACCATTTGTGAAATTCACTGATTTGGATGACGCTTTATATAAAAATCAATCACATGTATGGCTCAGCTGAAAACTGTACACAAATTACTTTTATTTATTGCAGAGACTGTTTTCAAAGATAGTTAAATGCGTCCAAATGTTTGGATGCTGTTGCTTAGGCACTCTGACGCCATGGGGAATTTTTCCCCATAGTAAACACATCCCTTAAAGTTGGAATAGCTCTAATTAACAACCACTAAAGGATTAAAACATTCGGCTCTAAGTGAATGTAGCAAAAAAAATATGTTGTGACGTGACAGTACCTTGTCACATGGTCAAATGCAATTCTCGCTTGCTTACCTACGTCTCAGCGTAAGCAAGTTTTGGCATGCATATGACAGGGTATGGTGGTTTAGACCGCAATGTACGAGGCTACATTTTATCCAAAATCAAAGAATAACAATTTATAACACCTAAACTGCAATCCAAGCATAACTGTGTTAGATTTGACCTGTACTGTGTCTACATGTACTCATTATACAAGTACTGGTATTGCCAATGACAAGTAATTTGAAGCGAAATCGACATTTCCTTCACTTTGAACATATTTAGATACCACAACCCTATTTTAAAGGTTTAACTCAAGTTTTTAGAATCTTTATCGAGAAAAATTCACCAAATTTCTTCTTTTGTAAAACCTGCGAAGTGCCCAGGGCAATTATACAACTTTATCCGTATTCTCTGCAAGAAAACTAGAAGATTCGAACACCGCAATCAGCTTGGCCAATTTTAGGCCTGCTCGTAACAAAAAGCATCTGGTTTTCTCCACAAAAAAGAACGTTTCCAATTCTGTAGCCTAAGTATAGACATGGTCCAGGCAATTGAATAACACAGCTCAGGTTAAACATTATGTAATCAAGCCCTGTTCAACGAGAAGTTCGTCGAAAACTTTCTTAAGCTGCTTATCGAGATCAGTTTGAGTCACGTGACCTGACCTGAGATAGTATGCCAAGGGTAGCGACTTTTTTTTAACAGGGGCAATTTTAAGATTTAGATTTAATTTTTTGTCATATTCCCACTCCTCACCCGCTTAGTTTTCGAAAATACAGACCTATACACAGACATTCACTAACCTGGAACTCTGCTTTTTCCAGTAAGCTGTCCTCAACCTGTCAAAGCTGTAGGTTACAAAAATGTTTCTTTCTTTCCTTAAGTACTTCTGGCGTCATATCACCTCGTCGTTCATAAATAATATAGATGCCAATGTCACAATCTAATGCATCAAAAAACTCGTGGAACGTGTGGATTAAAATCGATGGGATGCACACTGCTAATAGGGCGATAAAGAACGCTTGGCAGGTGTGTCAAAAACAAAAAGACATTGCTTTTAATCAGAGCAGCCGACTTCAGCCTATCAACAACGTCCGGAAATTCGAACCGGCGATTGCCAAATTGTTAGTGAATGCAGCTGTTGAAAAGCGGTTTATGTGGAAGCAAATCTCGAAATATGGTAGACTGATCTCAATGTTTTCCCTTGTGTAGAGGTGAATTTAATCCGAGGTTGAAAAGCCATCATGTAAACAGGCGACGAGAGATTGATGATTGTATCAGCAAATGACTGGTTCAAAATGACACCGCACGACGTGCAAATAGGAGCGAAGCTATCGAGCGGCGTCGCACAAAATGAATCGGAACCGTACCCGAGTCGCGCAGAGCACATTGGAAATAAATATACGTATCAAGAAAACGTGGACGCTTTTCGTGCTCGTACATGTATTTATGAGTTAAATCAATGCATTTATTAAATGATCACATGTACTTGAAAATAAACACACCTTGAACATGTTAAACGTTAGCTTTTTAACAGCGTATTTCATTTTCACAATGAAAACGTGGGCTTTGGAAACTGTTGTTTAAAGACACGTTCACTCAAGTGAAAAGCTGAGAATCTTTCTTGTACTTCTATATGTTATTTATTTATATATTTATTTGATTGGAGTTATACGCCGTATTCAAGAATATTTTCACTTATACGGCTGCGGCCTGCATAATGAGGAAAGAAACTTGGTAGAGTCCAGGGGAAAACCCATGATCATCCGCTGGCCGCTAGCAGACTTTCCCACGCACGGTGAGGAAGACAGCATACGCTGGAATCGAACTCACAGCAATCACATTTGGTGGGAGGCTCCTCGGTCGTTGTGGTGTTTATTTTAGGGTGTCCTAAGCTGCATATAAAGGACTAAATACCAAGCGATTCATGTATCATTTAAGGACTCAAATTCAAGCCTTTCATTTATCGTGTAATGACTAAACCCCATGTTTCATGTATTTTAAACGACCAAAAACCAAGCGTTTCGTGAGGGCACTATTGGCTCTTTTAGAAAAGGTTACTGAGCAATCTATGTGTGTAGGCTTGTTCTGGCGTGAGAAGTTCTCTAAGAAAGAATTGGAAAATGTCAATGATATCGTATTAACCCCCATCATACGGACTTACCCTATATATCAGTGGCTAGGCCTGTAGGAATACCAGTGGTAATGAGTTTTACGAAATCTATGTCCACTGAACACTAGCTACAAGGTATATAAAAGAGAGGATTGAAGCGGACGCTGGCGATATCTCGCTAGATTGATTTCCACACAGCTGGAGTTAATATAAAAGGTATGTTTGAACTGTGTCCTATTTCGTAGTACAAACAGATGGTTTATAAAATGTCAAATGAGATACCATCGAAAGGGCATTCTCTCCGCTTTGCTTGTTAAACCGTATGTTTGTAGTGGTGTGAAGCAACATACGTGATACTCTAATAGCCTCTGATGTATTTGAAAGCTCTTTTGTGATATAGTACTTTTCGCTCCACTGGAAAGACTGGGTACGACGTTGACGACATACTACAGTTCGCTTGATAGATTAAATCTAATTATGGTTGGCCCAGTTGCCTGGGTTTTATCCTTCAAACCGTTCTAGATCTGTTGACAGTGTCTTACCAATAAAGTTCCACTTCGCACATCTTTATCGACGTCGTGGGCAAGTTCCTGTGAAACATGAAACCAGAGGGTATCCTTTGAGAAAAAAGGCTAAAGTATAGTGAAACGTGTTCACCCAAAATATCAACAACTTTGTGACAAGAACGCTTGGTTTTATCCATAGCTGTGTTTAATTTGTTCCAATTCCGGTAACTCTATTCCCAGAATGTAGTGTGACGGGGTTTACCGGCTGGGGATTTGAACCAGCTCTTGGACTAAGGCTAAAGGGAAATTTCCTCGACCTGGAGGTAAATAGCGCTTATGTATCACCCTGTTAAACAACAAAAGGTGAAACATACATGACATTCTCCGTTGTGACGGAAGTTTCTACTCAGGTTAGTTTTAGAAACTGTTAATTTTAAGTAACTGAAGAACATTCCCACGTTTAATGTAAATATAGGCACGCCATATTTATGGAGCACAAGTGGTCGTCAAAGAATGTCAGACTTAGCAAATGACCACGGCATCGTCGACAGATTATTGTCACAAAGGCTCCACGAACAGTATGTACGGGGAACGTTTTAGCTGTTGTAAAACAGCGTCAACTGCTCTTTATGCGGCTTGGAACAAGATAAAAGTTGCTGATGTTTTCGTAATAGCTACTTTCTCAGGCGTGTCTAGGTGTAGAAAAACATGAGCTGTTTTTAAGACACAGCTTGAAAATCAAAAGCATAAAAGGATAAAAAAAATATAATAACACCTTTGTTCCTTTCACATTATAGTGCTGTGGTACCTAATGTATGTAAGTATATATCACTGGACATGGGACGCATACTTGTCGCAAAAACCGCCCTTGCTTTCTTAATTCACTTCTCTTCTCTGTTTATGCCACGTTGGGTCTGGGAAAATTCTCGGAGGAGAGCGCTTGTTGTCTGTCCTAAGGTAGCAGAGTGTAGAATTAAGGCTTTCCACACACTTTTATTCCAGTCATGAGATGTCCATAAAGAGCCTATTATGTTTGCAGCTCTCTGATGGAATAACGAAACCGTTATTCAAAACAGAACATTATCTAACATACTGTGCTGACATCCTCAACGTTGGGTACTAAAACCAGTCAATGTGTTAAGAGCGTGCAGGAATACAAATGACTCGGAAAGAGTGTCGTGATCTTCCTATCCAGATTTGTAACTATTCTAACCTTTTGACAGTCACATTAGATCCAAAAGTTCAAGTTCAATGTGGCGACAGTTAATTAAGATCAGACAAGTGAATTTAGGAAGAAAACGATCACATAAAAACCTATAGTGTCCTTACATCCAAAACGTAATGGTTCAGTAAGTTATCAAAAAGAAAAAATACGTAATCACGAAGATTCTTCTGGCATATGCATACATAAACCTGCTAAGCTTCTCATCGCCACTTTCTTAGGTGTCTATTACTGTTAGTTTTATTTCAAATGAATTCTGAGTAAAAAACAATAAATATAAGAGTCATGTCCGACATTTATATACCATTCGTAGTCCGTAAAGGGCGTTCCAAGTCGATCATCGCAAGATCCATTTCCAAAACAACGTGTAACACTAGCTCCCAAAGACAAAGGTATGTAAGAAATTATACAAATAAGAAATGAAGCCGGTAACACACAAGAGAGGAGCGGTCATCAGTTTTCAATGATGCCAGTCATACAGTGGATATTCCAGGCATGAATTCCATATCAAAGTTCAAATTCGTAGTCCATGAATTGAGTTCCAGGTCAAAGAACAAGCGGTATTAGATACAGTTCGAAAATGACGAGCGTTACAGACCTTCTCCAAACAGATTGTGATTCAAAAGGAACGGACCATTAAGTCTTTCCCGTTAATATGTAAATATCTCATACTACAAGAGGCGCCATCTATGATGTTACACATGACATGGTGGTCTGTATAAAGGCTGTCTACAGGATAGACGGTTACACTGGGCAACCAGCGCCATCTATGTTGTTAAATACCATGTACGTGATTGATCACGTATGCGGTTGATCACAATGCAGATCGCCAGAGATTCTGAACGTTCTGTCCATACCTGCCAACGAGAGTGTTATACTCATTGTAAAATTTGAGAAACTTAGAATGAAGGCGTTTGATGGAGTATCCTTGACAAACTAGTTTTTTAACTAGGAAACTGTGACGCAGATTAAAGTCATCACAATTAACGCAAGATCTGACAAATGCTACAAGGCGAGATATGTATACGCCATATGCAGGACTCTTTGGTATATTGCTATCCGGATAGATTTCCATCACCGCTTCAGCAATATGGGGGTTATTTAACGCCAGTAGATCATCAATATACCGCTTGGTAAATCAAAAGAATCGAGCTTTAAAGAGATTACTTTTAAGTAATTTCTGCATATAGTCGTATTCATATGAAAACAGGTATAGGTCTGCCAAAAGAGGTACACAATTGGTACCCATTGGAATACATATGCACTGTTGGTAAATGGTATCCCCGAATTTCACATAGATGTTATTAATGAGAAATTCAAGTAATTCAATAAATAATGTAACATAATAATAATGTAACCTTTATAAATAGTAGAACTAATGAAAGCCTTATTGCTTCTGACGTTAATGTAACGGTGACCTGTTTTAATAAATACCGAGACAATTAACGACGATATTCTTTCAATAAGATCTTTGTGAGGAATCGTAGTATAGAGAGTAGAGAAATCCCATGTGGATACGTCTTTGTACGGTATATGCATATGAGCATCAAGTTCTTCTGTAAGACGTTTGGAGTTGTTAAGAATCCACATAGAGTTGACACCTGAATTTTTTGTTATGGCACAACAATACTTATCCCAAAGTGACTTTACTTCTTGTAACGCTCTCGTGAGTAGGGTTGACAAGAGTTTGGTGGTACAACTTCTTGAGCCCGGAATAAATCGAGCCTTGTATGGGAGTTTATGCATTTTAGGAATCCAGTAAAGTTGTGGTATTTCTATATGACGGGTACATTTATGCGCCTTTCTTTAAGAAAGATTTTGTGTTTATTAAATATTTCCTCCAGAGTACATGTAGTAGCAGAATACGTGGGTGTTGTTGTAGATGCACATAACTCTTGAACAAGAATTTGATAATAATAATTCTTGCAAATACAGATGATATTATTGGGAGCCTTGTCTGCTACAGTGATGACCAATTTACTATGAAGGTCAGCGAGTGTTTCTTGCACAGTGGGATCCTTCAGAACCTGTTTAACTTTAGGTACTGCATCAATGTCTAGACGGTGTATAGCTAAACTAACCGTCTTTTGACAATCTCAAGCCAATCGTTAAGTACCGAAGAATCCACTTTCTCCCGTTTTGCCCATTTTTAACATACTCCTCAAGCGCCGAGATGATATTTTTTTTGTTAGATCGAATGTTGACATTTCTCTTTTCTCTATACTTTGGACCCATCACAAAGAGATTCCTTAGATCATTATTCTTAATAATAGTAAGGCCACCAGTCAGGACATGTTTACATTTGTCGTGGGTAAAAACAAAGGATTCATAATCAAAGTTATAGCCGCCAGACGTATACGTCGCCAAATCGAATTCATTGATGGCCTGGGAATAATTGAAGATTTTAGAAGCGATAGGCTTTATATACTCATAGGATATGCAAGGGGGCTCTTGGATATTAACATAACTAGGCACAGCACTACGAAGATCAGGTTCATAAAAGATGCGTGGTAGGTTACTTAAATAAGTCATAGTGGTATTGGGAACGTTTTTGATGAATTGTATTTTTTTTATTTATGCACTTATTTATTTCATTGGTGTGTTACGTCGTACTTAAGAATATTTCACTTATACGACGGCGGTCAGCATTATGGTGAAAGGAAACCAAGCAGAGTCCGCGAGAAACCCACGATCATCCGCATGTTGTTGGGAGACCAGCTAGGAAAGCAACATGAGATGGGCTTGAACTCTCAGCGATCGTATTGGTGAGAGGCTCTTGGCGCTAGCCACTCGAAACCATATATGGGGCGAGATTTTGCATTACGTCAAATCACGTTGTTAGCTTTGTTCACAATCGTGTTTATTTTATCTGAACATTGCTAAGATCATCTTGTGGAAAATGTATCAATGATCGGCGCCATTTGTTTCGTGGTAATTTTAACCTCGAAAAACGTTTACACAGGGGAAGTGGTTTTACCAAGTTAAAGATGTGCTTAACTTTTTTGTCATAATGTTGCATGATGCGAGTTAATACAAATGTCCTTGAGTGTCAAAATGGATAAAAGCTCATTCAAGCTGTTGGTAATTCTTAAGCTTTTATTCTGGAATGAAGCACTTCTAAAAAGGCCTGAGAGTATTTGATTCTTTGAGGTATTTATTAAAAACTAATTCTTTAAGCTCTCAAAGATATTCGAAAGAGAGTGTCCCGTTAGTTATTTTGATAGTTATAATCATTTTGAAGATATAAAGCCAGTTTAAAGGCAAGTAATCTGCCGCTATAGGCGGCCTGATTTTTGTCCCAAATTAGAACTTTTTTCATTTGTGGAAGAACTTACACTTTTTTGCTATTACTTGGGTTTCAGATAAGCGCATTACACTCTTAAGGTTAAAAATTACAAAGAGCCATTTCTGGATATTTGGTTTACAAAATGTTGCCATCGAATACGCCTCAGGAGATCTGCTTTTGGCAAGGATGGCTGCTGATGAACGACAGAAAAAATGACAACAGGGAAAGCTTTGTAAAATACGGTTTCATCCTTGAGGCGTCTGGAGTTTTTCACTTCCCAAGAGTGCTTTGCTCGGACATGAATCTTTTCTTGGAGGTGTTGAGTTTGTTTGATTCTTTGAAGAATGATTGGAATATTGGAATAATTGCTAAAAACTCAGTGATATCAGGAAAAGATTAAAGATTATCCCCTAAGCTACTTTAAAAAAAATATCACCATAATTTACAATCCCAAATCTGTGCGTGAAAATCTCCTTTCAGTGGCCTGATATTTGTGTCAAGATCTGATGTATCTACACCTTTGACAGAGTAAAGCCTGTCTGCTTGAAACTCCGTATCTGAATGCATAAAATTGTCAGTGGCGAGTAAAAAACGTCTATATGCTTTATCCACCGTTAGACTGCAACGTTTCGATGTACATATAATTATTTAATAAACCGGAAGTAATCTCGTTTTGATGTGATGTCAATGTTTAAATTCCCGGTATAGTTGTACATCGAAACGTTGCACCTGCACCATCACATATTGCAGTTCAAGTTGTAATTCAAATAAACCTCATTGGAATGTCAGTACTTATTTTATTTATTTATTTGATTGGTGTTTTACGCCGTACTCAAGAATATTTCAATTACACGAGTGGGAAAGGCTGGCAGACCTTCCCACGTTCAACCGGCGAGAAAGCCAGCATGAGCTGGACTTGAAATCACACTGACCGCATTGGTGAGAAGTTTATGGGTAACTGTTAACTGATATGGGTGTATTACAGGTACATAATACACTTGCGAAAGAGACGCTTGGGGCCTTTACATGAACTGCATGATATGTGATTAAGCGTAACAGGAAGCGTTCGACGTACCGTACAAATAAGCGTAGCTGATTGGATAACGAGGTAAATCAACAAGCTTACGGTCTTATGATAACCGTTATATAACCAAACTATACTGATTAACCAAGTAAAACCGCCAGAGGGCTGGTCAATATGATATGCCGTGTTATTTATTTGATTGATATTTAGCGCCATACTCAACTATTTTTATACGATTGCAGCGAGTTTGATGAATTTGGGTAACTAGGAGTGCAAATTACTGACACAATTGCTTATATATGTTGTTGCTGTTTATATATGTTACGAAATTCGTCCGTTTTGTGGAAGAAGTTGATGGTTTCCTACTAGGTTTCATTGGGTTTATAAATTCAGTTTTTTTCAGACGTTGTAGGGAAAGAAAAACGCAGACTCGCACGAAGGAGGAAATGCCTTTTGTTAACAAAGAGCACCAATCATTGTCAAAGAATAAATCCTTCGAATTTGTAATCTTACTTCACCGCAATGTTTGTTGAAGAATGAGAGGTAAAGTCGCACTCTGAGCCTACAAAATTCCTAGCCTTTAGTAAGGCTGTAGTATCCGACTACCGATATTGTTGACCACGTAGATGAACAGTCCTTTACTGCACCAACCAACCGGATGCTCTGGATACGAAAAAAAGAAATGAAAAAATATCCGTTTATTTTATCCCTTGTAGATAAGACTCCGGTTTTCATCATCACAGACGAATGGGAAAAGGTAATGGAAGCAAAAGCAGTGTACAAGGAAAAACAATCACGTATCTAATAGGACATATTTTTAGCATCTTCTACAGTTTTTGTTCCGTTTCCGTTTTCCGTCTACAACGGAATCTCACTGTTGCGGCTTATGTCTACATCAATATTATCCTCTCCGTGTGTTGTCTCGCTGTTATATATAGAGGATACCTTTGATAAAATGGAACAAAGTATAAGTATGTATTAAGGAATTCTGAACAATCATTTAATGCAAAGAGAGTAAAACCAGAGGCATGGACAGTAAAACAAGAGTAGCGACGACAGTATAATACTACACTCTAGCACTATGACTCAATGAAAATTTGGCAAAGAAAATAAAAGAGATTTATTAGATGTCGTTGATCCAGAATTACACAAAACTCCGCGTTGTAAATTAAAATAGAAAACGACAAGAAGCAAAATACAATATCCAGGCTTCGGGATGCTTAGTTCACCAACAAACTCTTGGTTGATGCATAAAAAGACTAGAGAATGAAGAGTAATACCATAGCATTAGTGGGGATAAAGTGCGAATTTTCATGGTAAGTTGATATATAGGACCGTTATCTGCCCGGTTTTCTGTCCATAATTAACTAAACGGCAAGCACTCATTTTCAGTGGGAAAACTATCTGCAGACTACCCAGTCCTATTTGAGCTTATCAACCATATAAAGTACATGTACGCTCAGCATAGCCAGTCGTATCCAAGCACCTGTGTGACGTTATTAGTGCCTGTACATAACACCATCAGTGTGGTGATGATACAAATTTTATTACGTCATTTTTATGACATCATAATGACATACTCTGCGCTATGGCTTCTATGATGGTACGCTCTGTTTATATATATATATGTATACTCAGATATCGTTTAACTTTTTTGTCTTTCCAGCTTTCAGATTTTGTTATAAAAAAATGAGCAATGGAATAATGGAGAGACACTAGTATAGGATTGTCCTCTTTTTCAATGAAAAAAAAAACAAAAAAAACATTATTCATGCCACGCGTCTGTACTTCGGAGCAATAAGTACATCCTTCCGATTGTGGTGAATGGTGTACCCGCAGATTTCACTAAAGGTGGCGCTAGTGTGCATTAGGACTTACACCTCACAAGTCTTTTGTTGGGCGACGCGGAACAGATTGTTTTCTGTGGTTTCATCTGTGACGTACTTGGTCTACCCACTATGACGTCACACTGTTGACGCTGCAGTGGAATAATGTCCAGCGTCACTGAAATGACGTAATACGCTCCAGTTCGGACTTCTGCCGGTATCCCATAGTCCTTTCCATTTATATTTCTCCACATAATTTCTTCAATGCGATGTGTTGTAGAGGATGTACACCCAAAAAATCAAAATTCGAACCTGACTGCACGAATGTATGCAGACGCGGGCGAGGTGAAGACACATTTTTGCATGGTTCGAAGTGGCATTTGCATAAAATGCAAAACACAGGGATGCCAGAACGTGCCAAAAGTTGTATTTTATTGTCTGTGTTTGGGATGAGTTGGCCAAAGTGAGCCCAGAGATGGCAAAACGACTACAGTCTCTGCGGGTAATTGTCAAAATCGTCACGCAATATCGTTCCACCTGTCAAACCCCGACGTAGCCAACGGTAATGATCGCCCATGGCGGTCGAAAAACATGGGAAAAAAACAAGGGATTTTGTCTGCTAAAGAACGAACCATGTCTTTTTTCTCTGTATACTGTTGGAAATCAATACCAGGCTATCCAAAACACATATGTGGGAATTGTAGACCTTTCCGAGCGAGGTATTATGCGAGCCTTAGGCTGATGTATTTACTTGTCAAACTAATATAATGTAAGCTTACGAATATACACACCCGAGGAGGCACCATTTGTGTAGTCTGACCATTTGCATGTATCTGTGTATAAACAATATATCTCCATAACCCACAGACTTCTAACATACCACAGAAACCGATTTAAGTCTTTTTTTCCCACCATATTCTGCTTTATGGGGGGCTCTGCGTCGACTATGCTGCTACTTTTTAAACATGTACATGAAAATTTTTTTCAAAAGCAAATTCAACTGAGGTACATTCACAAGAGACCGTGCTTTACCAGTAATACGTGTGACCACATGCGAACTATCACACTGCTGTCACTGCTCTTGTCTTACTCTCTGTATGATGTAGTCTTTTCTCTACAAACCTACTTACTCTTTATTACGATGACAAAAACATGTGTGTCGGTCGTTAGGCTCCAACCTTTGTCGTCCTGGTATCTGTTCTAGGCATTTCACAAACGCTGACACAAACACCTCTTTAAGATACGTCTTTACTAACAACACAAATTCCCCCCGTGTTCAGGTATATATGTATATCTATTAACATGTGGATGTTTTCTCTATATAGACGTACTTGTGGCTTTTTTTGACTTCGTTGAAGCAAAATAGATCGCGTAACAGATTGCTGTTAAACCCCGTAAGTTAAACGGTCTTCTCGCCGTGGAAGCACAGTTATGATCCTTGTCCTTTCATCGATGTCGTTTTTTGAGTTGGTTTAATTCTAGTCTCAAACAGGAACTTCTCGAGATATCGCAGCCAGTGCTGTCCTTGGGAACCTTTGTCGGTGGGCTTGGTGTGGAGGCTTAGATCGTATTGCATGTACATGTAGGTCTGCGGGGACAATTCCACTAATACTACATGCACCATTATTATAGCTGATGTACGTTTCTATTCATCTCAGTGGGGATTTAACGTCTGCGCAACAATTGATATGTCACGCGTTAAACCGTGTTCTATGTACACCAATTCTGGTTTTGGTCGCAACGTGATTTGTGTCCCCTTGTAATCCGTTTCGCAAGTCGCCTGCTTCAGTCAGTTCCATATATACATTCTGAATGAGGTAAGAAGCTGAGGGGAAATGGACTGACTGTCATATCTAAGATCATGATGTATAACAAAAAAACTATTGCATGTTTGCAGACTGAAACATCCAGATTTGATGTACAACTTGTTCTTCATTAATGTTTTCGAGTAGAAAACCCATTACATTGAACTCTGCATCATGATGACGCTCTGCGAAAATCTGTGCATCACATGCGGGAAGGTTTGTCGGATATTTGCCAAATCCCGGTGGTTCGCTCCGATCTGCCAAACTGGTCATCCTCGCATACATGTAAATGAAATATTCTTGCCTTGAGCCTTAAAATCAATCAAGCAGTAAATGACGTGATGTTGAAATTCATTGCAAAAGACGCCAAAATAATGCAAACATCTGTACATTATTGATTATGCATGCACAGAGTTAGCCTTCAGAGTTAGCCTAAAGCTGATACAGCCTGTACAACCAGTTGCCACACCGTCACGCAATACCGTTACGCCTATCATATCCCGTCCCTGTCTTAGTCATCTCCCGAGGTGGCCGAAAAATGGCGACGATTTCTCTCTGCCTCTATGCTTGTTTAGAGATGAAAATCAATGTTAGTGTGTTTGAAAATTGTTATTGAAATAGACGAATCCCTGGGCTGAGTTGTTCTGTAAGTCTTTGGCTGTGTGTATTTCATCCCTTGTTCCACATACGTGTCAAACGGATAAGCGATGGCTGAGTAACGATTTTAATATACACATACAAGGAATCATCGTGTTTACAGTTTTTATAGTTATATGTATATATATACTTGAAAGCATCCATTAGTCCGCTGAAATGAGCATAAAGGAAACTGAGTCTGGATAAAAAGCGGGTGTTAAATTCTTTCATGGATATACCCAGCTGTTTTTATTTACGATATCTTGATCGAGGTTTCACAGCCTTTGTATTCTGCTATTATAAGTAGTAATATTAATTATTAATTATAATTACTAATATTAATTGTCTTTTCTTTGAAAGAAAAGATTCTTTTAGCATCGAAATGCATTTCTACACGAATTAATTTCCTTAACCCATTCGTTACAAGCCTTGATTCCAGCACCTTCGTATGGCATATTATGGTGGTTTTCATGAAGCCAGATGCCACCACCGGACATCAAGATCAAAGTAATCCTATTTACAGTTCTAGTCCTACAGCTCAATGTATATAGATAATGTAAAAGAAAAACCGATTAAACTGTAGGTTATGAACAAAATACTGCACATCGTTTTTACACTTTCGTAATGTTTAACCGCACGTCTTGACATAGTTGTCAGCTGTAGATCAGAAAGGTGCGGTATACACTTTTCTAACTTCTATCCCTTGTGTCAAATTTTGTAGAACTGGATTAATGAGGTTTGACTACACATGCGAACTACTTTTTGCCCAGTATCTAATACAAAGGCAGAAATACAGCTGAGATAGCTCTGCACGGCTCAGATAACACTATTATATGTTGAGAGATGTGATCTACGATGTTGTAAACAGTTTAAGGGTATATTTTCAGTGTGATCAAAACAAGGAGAGTACTAGGTGAATATGTCCGGTCAGTTTTTTTTATTTTGTTAACGTCCCCAGGCTAAACCGTAGACTGCACCCTAATGACATCGAGACTCCACCACTCACAGCACAGCAGACGTCATTATCACGTCACAGAGAATAACTGCATGATTTTGCCGCACACTCACAACGCCACACAAATGACGTCACAATGGCGGAAGTATCACATAACGGCTGACGTTATTATTCAACAATAATGACGTCATAATAACTTGGATACGCCTGGTAACTCCAGTCACGGTAATCACAAATATTAAGTGATCACAGCTGCAAAGCAAGGAGTTTGAACTTGTGGATACATTCAATATGAGTGCATTACCATTTGGTGAGTTATCTACAAACTAATACTGATGTTTACTCGTTAAAATGTACACAGATTACAAAAAGTGTTTATCAGAAACGCATCCATTCGTATATTTGTTTACATGACTGCTTGTAGAATGTATAATTTTCAAAACTTGAAGTGTTATTAAATTTTGTATTAGACACTAAATTATTTAATTCGTTAACGATGATATATTTATGATGGATTGTGAATGGCGACATAAACCATCTAAAATGGTTCTGGTGAGCATTTATATCTTTAAATCAAAAGAACAACTGATTTCTATTGTTTTCTCATTTTTTTTAAATATTTTACCTTCTTTCTTGATTGTATTTTTTCACAACTTAAAATTGTATTTATTCGTTTCAGCTTTTATGGGATGTTTCCCGTACCTAATGAAGTTAAAGAAAGGTAAGATTTTAAAAACAGTTAAACAAATTTTTTTATTAAAGAAATAAACACACAAACATCTCAAAAGATTATCATAACACATCATAAACATTATGACTTTACATATTAACTATCCACAAGTTCTCTTGTGATCCACAACTGTTAAGGTTGTCCTTCGTCCAACATCTAACATCACAATTAAGATGTCCTCTATGTTTTACAGTCCGACAGCACATGGAGAAGATGTATGACATTGAGTCTGACATAAGTGACACAGAGATTCCGTTATCCGCGGAACGAGAGCAAAAACCGCCAAGAAAAGGTAAAAAATGACTATAAATAGTGCGTCTTCTCTTTGAGAACGCCATTTTTTGTCTTTGTTGCCCACTACCAGAAACATTTTCATTCATGATGAAAATGATATCCTTACTGTTTGTTGCAATGAATAACTGATGAATGATTCGACTTTTACGCCAATTCGTAGACCAGGGTCAGGGTACTGTAAGGTTGTTAAGAAACGAGGTAAAGAAACAAATCAATTATCCTTCTATTAAAAGTCTATTTAAACATTCATTTGCAATGATTCAGAGAATGATTTCCTCTCATTATGATAATAATACCTTCCTCTTTGTTTGCAGAACAGAAAGCTACATCGTTATTCCGAGGACTGTCCTATATCTGCACCAACATCAAGAAAGATTAGAAAACTTTAGCGGGAGCTCTCGTCATAGTCTCTTTCGTGCTTGTCACTTATTTTCACGCTCATTGTCATGTTACAGTGTACGTTGTCTGAAAGTAGGCTTTCGGTTTCCAAACGATTGGCCATGTGCAGTTGGATACAGATTGTTTGTTTGAATAAAGAAGTTTCCACCTATGTTTCGGTTTATGTTTGTTTTTACATTTCTGTGAGCGAGTACATAACTGTACCTATTTATGACGTATTGCAGCAGACTTCAAATCACGTATGTTGAGATGACGCCCTACATGTGGTATTCATGATTCCAGTAAAACACCAATAAAACTATTGCCTACGTAGGTCAATTAGGCAAAACTGAAAAACTACCTGTAAATTAACAAAAGCTGGATTCGAAACGCCACCTGAAGGCATGATCGTTTTTTGACACTCTAGACCACTGCCTATGTAAATAAATTAATAATCATTTTCTGAGCGGTCAACTGCCAAGTCGCTTACTTGTCATAATCCATATTGTCATAATCCATTTTAGGTACCGGTTAACTGATTATGTCTAAAGATATACTCCAAAGAGTTATTCATCACTAATAGAATTGAATTTTGATGGGAGTGTAGCCTACGTTTTTGGAAGGGTGCTTGTGAGTTCATTTCCGCCGTTTCCATCTTTCCTCATCCTGTCGGAGAGAGAATAAAAGCACCAAGACAAAATGTGGCTTCCTGCTTGCTAACATTGGCTATTCACGTATAATTGCGAGTTCAATGGGTAGGGGATTTTTCTTTTAAAGCAGTTGCATTGATTCCATCACCAACCTTTTCCTGTTTTAGCGCGCAGGCCGAACCAATTTGATAGGAGGTATATCAACAAAAGATGATCGATTAGCAATTAACAATTCAACATATTTATTTTCTGTACCTTTCCGTAATGTACGTATTGGTTTTCATTATTTTCATTATAGTTCTTTATTATATTCTATATATAGAAAAGGTTTCCATATCACAACAAACGCAATGCCACAATGGTGGTATTTTCAAATACACAATAATACAAATGATAATAACTATTTACATAACCCAATCTACATTGTATCACATTTCGCCTTATTGAGCAATAGTATAGCATTACTTGGCACCCTATTAACTTTACACCAGTGCGATTTGCCACCTGGATCCTCTCCCAGTCGGTTAATCCTATTTCTACATATAAGGGATCCTTCTATCTTGTGTAAAGTGAAGCCAGTGCATAATGAATAAGAGATATTGCCTGATCAGGTATTAGTTCATACGAATGCTATTTCCTCGATAAGATTTTGTCGACTTCAAACTAACCATTCTCTAAAGCAATAAAGCAATAAAGGAATACCGGTTCACCCTATGACAATCTTGTTAGACTGATCACTTGACCAGGTCAATTCTTAATTATGACATGTGTAGTGTTCCGCACTTGCACAAGTTAGGTTTTGGATCACCGAGCGAGTGAGTATTATGGTATGGAATAGACTATGGGAGTGTGCAGTTACACAACAGTGTTCTGTCTTCATTTGGATGTCTTTATTAGTTTAATCAGTGCAAAGACACAACAGGTGACAAATTTGTTTACCCTATTTTACTTCACCACCATGTCAACAACTCTTGTGGTCGACTAATTAAGGCTTTTACTAACTCTGCCAAGGAAATTTTGTTCACTTCCTTGATAACTGAATTTTGGACATTGCATGAGGTATAGACACATGTTTTTGTTAGTGTAGCATAGCAGGATAAACCTGTGAGCAAAACCCATCACTTCCGGTTGTCGCGAACAGGCAGATACATTCAATAAATTGCTCAATAAACTGATGTTTTTGAAAACTACATGTTTAAACAATATTCCACATCATTTCATGGTGCCCTGCATGTGTACTTTAGTAATGTTATGTGATGGGTCAAGGAGGTCACGGATCGAATCCAGTTTCTAACCTGTGATAATACCTGACAGTTCCAGTTCTGTCAGGTACGTTGCAAAGGGCGGTAGTGTAGTTGGGGGAAACTACGGTTTCCTTCAAAACGAAGAAAGCTCTTCACTGCTACGTGTCTGTTTCGTCATTTAGGAATTCGTAGCCTCTGTGAAAGGTACATAGCCTCAGCTTTGTAAAACCAACATCAATGCCGAAGAAGCTTATATATTGATTTCAGACCGTCTACAAAGAAGACGACAAGGCTGTTTTCATGCAGACAAAATCAACTTTTTTGTTTTCAGTCAACCTTGACCGATGATTATAAGAGACAGGCACGGGGTTTAACAGTTATGACGATATTAGTTATGACGCAATAGTTCTTCTGACAGCTCAGTCAAATTTTCCAAATGCCCATTTTGCGTTACACTGAAATCCTAAACTGAGCCTGTACATAATGTATTTTCTTTTATGCGTCTTCAGCGTGGTATGTTTTTTGTTTCCCCAATTGCTCAATATAATCAATACTGATGCTGAATTTTTTACCTCTAACTGATGTAAATTGACAAGAGGCCTTATTTCACCGTTTATTTGTGGCCATTTGCCAACTATCACACTGCCGTTGCTGTTCGGGTTTTACAGTAAAGCGATGTAGAGAAATATGAATCGTGAAAGTTCGTATGTTGCCTGTATGCTTGGCGTTTTACGCCGTACTTTACAATTTGTCAGTCATATGACTGTGAGGAGTCATTAGGTGAATGTACATATGCTGTGGATTCTTGTGGCAGGGCGAATTCATGTCGCCAAAGTGCTGCGCCACTGAAGTATCATGCCGAAGACACCAGACATGACACCCCACCTAGTCAAATTATACTGACAACCATTGTAACTAAAACAAATGACGTCATAAAGACACTGGAAATGACCCAACAGAAAAATAGCGATACGCCTGGTAACTGTGGCCATATTGACTCCTGCCAGGACATAGTGCGCTGTATCCCAACTACAACCAATTGATAATGGTTGACATACAAACACATTGGGGCTGGTTTAACGCTTGCTGATACACTCAAAATGAATGCATGGCCAAACCAATAAATTTTGATCTGCCCCCCCCCCCCACCCACAAATCATGACCTGCAACATGTAAAACTCTCTCCCACTCACGCTAATGTCTATGTTGTATACTAGAAGAATCTCAAAAATCTTAAAAGAACTAAATTAATATAAATGTTTGTAACGTTATAACATCACGCTCAACACTGTATCTCATTGAACTGATAGTCGTTCGATGTTATTAGATTATCTGGCGGTGATCCACTTATACTAATGCGCATGTCCACCTGGGATGTTTCTCGACCATTTAACTCTACTTCAACAGAGAACGGTTACTCCTATCTTAGTAAGCTAAACCCATAAAATGACGAATAACTACATTATTTGATAGGATGTCAGTGAGTGAGTGCTTGAGGCTTAACGTCGTACTTTATCATTTTTCAGTCGTATGACGACGGAGTTCTTAGAGTGCATGTAATGTGCCTCCATGTTGCTGGACGGATTTCCACCGTTCTTTTATCTAGTGCTGCTTCACTGAGACGACTTACCGAGGGCAAGTAAGCCCCCCCCCCCCCCCCCCCCCCGTTATAGAATTATAGATTCTATAACTGTTTCATTATACTGATACAGTTGCACTTCTCCTAAATGCTGAACGCCAAGCGGTCGGATATCAGTTGATACAAAGTTCACGTTGTCAGGTAACCGGATGAAATATTAGAATGATTCCAGTTGAGATATTGAGGGATCATCCTTATGTCAGTGTTTTTCATTTAGTCGACTTTTGATTTAGCTTTGGATTAAGGAATTTCAAGTAGGAAACAATCTGTAGTTTAACTACAAAAATGTCCACAAAACATTTCTTATTTTGTGGAAATACAACAAGCAGAAGATCATTTCGTATCGAACTCCGCTGTCTTAAAGTATGATCAGCCCTCTTTCTCTGATACTGTACCAAGCTTGTGATCACAACTATAAACTAACTAGTAGACAGCTGGTGAAAAAGAACGTGGTCTCAGCGGAAAATATGAATCACTCCTGGTACAATGCCGCTACATTTGAGGGATTCAAATTGCTAATATTGCTGGAGAATCTGTATCTCCTCAGTTCATTTGTGATCACAACGTCTGGCTTTCATTACATAAGCAATTTTTCACGTGATTAATGTCCAATTCAGTGTAGGGTTGCTAGATTCATATTTTACCTTGTCGAGTATTTTGGCTCCTTTGGGAAAAGAAGATTGTCGTTTCAGAGGTTAGTCCTGCCGTCAGCAAAAAAGAGACAAGAGACCGATCGTGTTTTAGGATGTTTTGACTGGGTGTCAAGAACCTATGAGACACATTATTTTTTTTACACATAAACAATTACAATGACCTATCGAGAGACTCATGAGTTTTTTTATCTTTCGTAGCCGTTGGCAATAATGAAACAAGAGAAGATATCGTCTTCTTGTGAGATAACGCTTGAGCAAGCCTCCGTTAATCCTACACATTGACGTCATGGTGTCGGAGACGTTTCCGTATGCCATCTGTATTACACAACTCTACCGTGTTATCAGCGAGTCTCTTGGGGAAACAGCGTACCGGGTTACTAATTATACGGACGATACACCCGATTGGTTCTATCGTCTGTTAACTGAACGAGGTCCCGTAAGGATGTACTGAAGATTATTAACATCAAATAGAACTTTTAGGAAAAATACAATTTCACAGTTATTCTAGACATAGGCTGTATATTTGCCCTTGTGCCTCCCTGCGAGCATATAATCAGATTTATATTTGAATACTTGATATTGTTGCATTGTTTGTATCACTGGCGGCATTAAAGAATTAGTTAGTGACCGGACGTGCCAACATGTTTGTGGATTGTGTTTACTGAACTGTTTATTTGTGTCACAGAGATCAGATGTTTAATGCTTTAGCAAACGTTTGCCTTTTTGTGTCTTGCGTAACTGCACATTAAACTTTATATCGTATTTGACCGTCCAATGTTCCAGTGCATGGCTCTAGAAGTCGCTGTAACAAAATCGAATTAGACGTTTATGTAGTGTGACAATGAGTATACGTGACATCAGTTTCCTTCTGCATATTGAGCCTTAACATCTCCTCATTCCACTGCTGTCACCATAACTTCATGGACCTGACTGAATAGCGTAAACAACATTGATTACAAGTTGTGATTACAAACCGTTACGCAATGGCCGGTATTGAGCTATGGTTTCAGGAGCCGACTTTATTGCTGTGCCAGAAAGCTGCAAACTCAACAAGCGCGTTATGGGCAAGACTTCAAACCTTAACTGTTCCCTCGTGTTCTTCTCTTGGTATCCATGCATAGTTCCCCTCCACCTCTATGCTTTGAACGTTCCCCAAAATGGTGCATAATAAGCTTAGTATTACGTCGTTAACAACCATAAAACATTCAAAATAAAAACCTTTGCGGTCGCACATGGGATGGAAGGCTTTTCCCCCGCGCTCTCTAGAAAATAATGAGAAAATACAGAATGTAGCTTGATGAGTCAAGTGCTCGATTTTAAGGCTGTGAGCACACGGTCTAATGTTTCATGTTTCACACTACTACATAGAGAGTTAATCCAGGTCAGCAAGGACAATGGCCAAGCGTAACCGGTGAAACCAGCCTCTTGCCAATTTACCTCAGTGATAGGTTTTTTTCTAACTGATCATGTAAATTTTAAACAGTTGCACACTACACGCGCCCTACCACCATGACTTAAGAAGAATTGGGTTTAAAAGTGCACATATGTTGATTGCAATGTACTACACATCACTGACGTACAGAATTACCTTATCATCACATTTAATAAAAAGATAACATGAAAACAATGCCAAAGACCCATGATAAAATTCATCAGTAACTCACCGCTTTTCTCTAACAAAACCACGCCATCGTGCAAGTGAAATTGTTTTAGGTCAATCAATCAGTATAGTAGCAAAAGGGTTGATTATTGTTGGAAATAGGCTTGAAATGTTTTCTGAACAATACTCTCGACACGCTTTGGGGCAACAACAACTGTATTACGTTCCATGAATCAAACATACGCCCACACGTGAAAATATTCTGGTGCGATTAAAGTTGCATGACCTCATTTGAGACAGTTGTATGGTACGCAAACCACGCCAGGGGCGGAGATCTCCCTTTAAACCATTGATATGCTATGACGTCAATCTAACTATTATAAGTTGTTATTCTTTGTTTGCTTCACTGAGCTGAGGATTCTTGTTAAAGTCAGTTTGTCTCAAAATCTGAAGACCTACGAGGAAAGCCAGTTGATAAACTTTTCCTTCAATTCTTATTAAAGATCTGTTGTTATATGGTTTCTTTGGAATGTGACCAATGTTGTTTTTATATGGTAGTTGCTGGAAACCCTTTTATTTAAAAGACTAGAAGAAAGAACTAAAGCAATCGCTAAATGTATCAAAGGGGTACACAGCAACTGTGATTAAAACCTGCCTACTTAATTGATTAACCATGTATGAAAAAACGTCATAATTCATATTTTTAGCCCGAAGAAAACGGCCAGACGTTATCAGGTATGTGACAATGCTCTTGACGTAAAATCATAGTGGATACAGCGGTATCAGTATTCGATCTACTGTCCTCAGCCTTGGTCAAGGTTTTATGGGCGTTCACCAGAAGCCATAAAGATGCTTGGTCAGCTAGAGCCCTAAAAGTTATGATCCGTTGTAGGGAGAAATTGTGTCAGTTTGTGCTCTTTCATTTATGCATGAAAAAAGGCAGCTTGGTTGAATGTGGACATCGAAAACAGACGAGATTTTGATTTCGTAAAACTATCCCTTTTTTGTTAAGGGAGGTGTATATGCCTATATAGAAATCATATGCAACTATACCTTTTTTGTTAAGGGAGGTGTATATGCCTATATAGAAATCATATGCAACTATACCTTTTTTGTTAAGGGAGGTGTATATGCCTATATAGAAATCATATGCAACTATACCTACAATCGACTGTTGATGTCTAGTAACATTTTACGACCAAATTAAGTCTCAACTTCATTTCTTTTCGTGTAAAAGGTAAAACTTTGCAATATCTAACGTGCGACTATGGCTTTTCCACTTCAAAGGGCGTCTGTGTCCGCACCATTTATGTGTTCCCCTTCAAATCTTTTAAGACAAGTACCACTATTAACGTTCTATCAATCGTTGTGCAAATAATTTCCCACCCAAAATAGTCTTAAGGACATACTTAATATGCATCAGCAGTTGCAAGATGGATATGTTTTCCTCGATTTAGTCAAGCAAAACAGTCATCCGTCTCTGTCGCAATATCTGTTATCAAACAGCTGTAATTTGAAGGGAATTTGTCACCATGAAGTGAGTACGTGTCAATCCTGAAGACGAAATCCTTCTGGGTTTGTGTGGGAAGGTGGGAGGAAACACTCAAACCGAGAGCAAGCGCGCAAACACTCTGATAACGTCACTCAGGTGTCTAACACTACACGCAAACAAACTGATATCTTCACTCACGTGACCAACGCTACATGCAAACACGCTGACGCCATTCACGTTTCCAATGCTAAACGAAAACAAGGATGGCTGATAAACTTCGCATGAGGCGCACCAATGTATTCTCCATTTATCCAGGAAGTTGACGACTCCACTACGATTGGTCGATGACTAGATGGTTAGATTTAACTTGCCATTCAGATTCAACTAGCTCTCGCTAACAAGAAGCCAGTTACTTTGTCACTGGTGTACGCATGTCTGAACGCTGGGTAGATCAGTCTTAATTTGACATGAATACCCACTTCCGAGCATTTATGTCGCTCCGTGAGATAAATCTCCAGTTTATTGGTTTTATTTTGAAATCGCTGATAAGCAAAAGTATCAGCCTTGACACCTTGATAACAGTGTATTTTCTGATTCAAACGTGCTTCACTCTTGCTTGCGTTCTGCTGTGAATATTAACCATCTAATATAGAAGGTATATATCTAATATACCTTATTCATAATATAGTTTTGAGCAAAGCACCTTTGTATCAAATGCTCAGCAAAAGCTTAACAATATTTTGATTAAGATTAAGAAGTTGATACGTCGTTGCTACATATATATTTGGTCAACTGGTCAAAATTTTACGCCTATCAAAACAACAACACGAGACTAAAGTAACAAATGACGTTGAATAGTTATCTAGATCTTGGTGGTTTATAACGCACTTAAGGTGTCGCGAAAGTCACAAATCCTGATATTTGGTTACCTTGGAAGAGCTAGTGCAGTCAGGTAATCGTCCCACTCCCGAGCTTTTAGATTATCTATAGACAACGTTGTTTGTTATGTCAGAAAGGGGTTTCCATGACAGGCTTATTTCGAGCTATACTTAAACCAGGTCATGTCACCAGAATTTATCCAGATTTGCAGTCCCGGAAAGTATTAAGTAAACTTTTGAACTTTTGACTTCTTATTGAAAACTACGAAGAAATAGACCTGGATAAGCTTGTTTAATCTGGCAAAGAAACCGCTCAACATTTGGTCCAACATTATAAAAGTTTCCCTTTTTATTTTCTCGATGAAGATTTCATGTTTCATTGGGGTCAGGTCAAAATATATAGCAAGCAGATAGAGCTGGGAGAAAGGAATTATATTCCTTGTCGTGAATATCAGGGGTATAATTTGCCCCGGAATAGCTCTACTTTACATAAGACGCTTTGTGTATAATCGTGGGTTGGCTAAGATATGTTTTCTTTGTCTAAAGATCTCAGACACTTTGTAAGGTTTTAGTCAAGCGGATTATGATGTAAAAAAAGGATTGATCGGTTTCCTGTACCTGTAGAATACTATTCAAATGTTGATTCTAGAGGTTTTGTCAATGCAGAGCCGCAATAGTGTTTTGTTTTTTGCTACTACGTAGTCAAAAGTTAGACTATTTATGTAAATAAAACCTGATTATTCTTGTCTGATTATTAATTCTCAAGTCTAAAGTCTCATCTAACTTGCATTCCTACCAAAAACCTTGTGAGAGAACTGTTCCAATGTCGTAATACTTCAAATGATGTCAATGAGATATCCTACGTTAACAAGCAGATATCGCATCCCTCGCTCGACTCACAAGCTCTGGCTTTGGTCTCATGGTAGTTCTCACTCAAATTCTAAAATTTTATTTCTTTGTTTTCTTTGTTATTTAATGCCTTACTCAAAATATTTGTCACTTACACGATGGCTGTCTGTTTTATGGGTGGAGGAAACAGGAGTGCAGGGGTAAACCATCTGCCTTTGGGAAATAACGAAATGGGTTGCGCTATTAAGCAGACAGGAATTAGTAGAATCTATCTTAAGAACCCTAAGACATTTACAGTCTAAGAATAGCCACAGCCAACAGATATCTCTAAACATTGTTTTAATATTTCTTCAAGCGACATTTGTGTTCTCCTTAACACATTTGTGTCTCCGCACTTCTCTGACCTTCCTATTCTCTGGGTACACGTGTACTTTGTGGATAACATCAGCTCTAGTACACAGTAGCAATAACAGAAAATCGACGTTCCTGGGCTTCATCAAGTGAGATACTGAACAGAAGTGTGAGGTCACTCGTGTTGGTGTAATGTCATCTAGGCCTCCTCGCTTGGTCATTAACGAGCTTAACTGGGTATCCGTGTTCAATGTTCCAAAATCTGGCCGTCTTCTGTACAATACCACACTAATACTGGCCTTACCTCTCAGGTTGGGACTAATCTGGTTAAGTTCTCCATTCCATTATAAAGTCGTCCGATTCAGAAGTAATCTACCTTGTCTCTGATTCCTGTCCACTGCAGAACATATCACTGAATGGTTATTCTTGTAGTGATATGAAATTTCCGGACAATTGATTGTATTATTGCATTGTCAGTGACACCACACAAAACTTCTGATTGTCCCACACTGGTACCGTATCTTTTCTCAGACGCCTGTTCGCAACATAGAAAATGCCAAAGTGGCGTTAAGAAAATCGTTTACGTCATACAAACTGGAAAATGTTAGTTTTGGAATAAACCATGGTAGAGAATAAAATCTATCGAACTGCCGCTTCCCAATGAAGTGTTAACCAATTAGTTTCCTTGAGATGAATGCAAAGGGAGGAGTTTGGAAATACCCTCTTCGCCTTTGGAAAAGATGTCAAAGCCGTTTACTCCTGCAGTATTTTTTTGTTTCTTGGTGTGAGTTTAAACGTTAAATTAGAGATTCTTTCAATAATATCCCGACGTCTTCTTTATTCCCAATGTACAGGCTGTAGCATACAGGTAGCATATGAAACCTTGGCTAATTTGTGCTTAGCATACCTCTTGGGATTAAATATGCATATGTCACTAAGAATCTGTGGCATTCTGTCTCATAAATGTGTCTAATTCCGCTTAACATCTTGCTGGTATACGAATGTCTCTTTCGACCTCCAAACTATCCATGTTTTATTCAGCCGTTGAGTCGTTTTTATTTTATTTTTCACACTCACGCAGCTTCCATTTTACGCCTTGTCGACCGAAGACGTGATAAAGCGTAAAGATGATCAGTACGCTGAGTAAGCCCGTGTCAGCTCTGTTTAGTTTTTAGCCCGTCGACTGAGCAATTCCAAGACCTTCTTTAAATAGTGATCAGATTTCGTATCGTGTGATACTTGTATCGTCCCTTACCACCCAGATTGTGCTGTACATAACCCACGTCCTGTTTTTGTCCTTTACTTGGGCTGTTACGCCTTGAAAGTGCACGACAGGGTCAAGCCTCTGTTCTAGCTAAAAGTCAATATTTATTATTTATTTACAAATTTCATTGATGTTTAGCATATAATTCAAACCCGTTTTTATGAAGATTTATAAACACGTCCTTTCTTTCGTAAGGTGCTGCTGTGTGCCGCTTAGCAACGGAGAAGTTTTGTTAGTATTTGATAAAACCTTCGAAAGCGGATTACAGTGTTTTTTGAAAGCAAATGTATTATTCTATGATCGTGTCAATGATATTGTTCATTCCAGGGCTTTTTTAATCCGATAATGGATCGCTAAAGGAGGGATGCAGACCCACCGCAGTATATTTATATCACTCTGACCAATTACAAAGCGTAACACAGACGAGTTCACTTATTTATTTATTTATTTATTTATTTATTTATTTATTGATTTATTTGTCCTTCTCACGGACGAATGATGTAAAAGCGACTTAGATATTCTTTTCCACTTTATGTGTGAAGGAAACCACAGTTTCTGGAGTAAACCACAAGCTTGTGGCGAATTACATAAAAGTTGCACCATTAAGCAGCGTGCAAGTGATAGAATCTGTCTTCAGAAATATACGAGTGTTATAGTGTAACATTTAAAAAGTTGTGTTGGACAGTCGTCAGAGTTCCATGTCTTCTGACCATATCCTGAACGAGCACTAACTGGATATTCGAGTCCAATGTTCCAAACTCTTGCTTTCTCATACACAAGACAATAATAAGTGACAAGCATCTGACAGAATGGGATTGATCTGGTGAAATCTCTCATAACGATATTAACTCTCTCAACACAAAAGTGCTCTGTAGCTATTTCCAGATTCCTGTCCATTACAGGGCATTTCATTGAACGGTATTTCCTGCAGTCAATCAGAATTTCCGGGAAACTGAATACATTGTACTATATCTCGTCGTCAATGTCACAATGGCGAACTTTTGACTGTACCAGACACAATTGGATCAATCTATTTAAACTCCATATTGTGGTTTTGAATGGTTTCTTAGACGCCTTTTCT
Source organism: Liolophura sinensis (assembly GCF_032854445.1). Taxonomy (NCBI): domain Eukaryota; kingdom Metazoa; phylum Mollusca; class Polyplacophora; order Chitonida; family Chitonidae; genus Liolophura; species Liolophura sinensis. The sequence goes on along the minus strand of NC_088304.1, from coordinate 25,480,574 downwards.
TGATCTTGATAATTCTAGCTCAGACAGTAAGCTATGGTATTGAATGAAATGTAATAAATTACGTCTCTTGGTTGGAGTCATTTCAGGATTGTTTATTAGAATGGATAAAAACGGAAGGCTGTAATTTGGCTAATGGATATTTCGGAAAAGCTCTTTCCGCCCTTGGCAAAGATGCCAAAGCTGCTTATTCGTTTTAGAATTTTAGTATTTTTGTTTATTTGCGTGGGTTTAATGTCACATTTAAAATTATGTCGATCAAATCACAGCGCGGTTTTTCACGCTAAACATCAAATAGTCTGTTTAGCTGTGCTCGAGCTCAATTGTGCCGGATACACATTAGACAGCAGCGTGTGTTTTTCTTAACTTGTCGTATGTTTGGTGTACACGCCAGATACACACAATATGCTGACATAATACTGTGGTCTCGCAGGATTAAAGAGCATTGGTGTTATGTTGAACAATGAATATCTTATGCACTAGGTTCAGTCCTAAGCTAAGGTATACCACAGTTTTCAAAGGGACATCTTGTGAATTTAAGCTTGTTACTTAGACCTTTGGAGGCTAGGAGAAAGATGCGAGCTAGATAGGTTGGGGTGTGAGTACTGCAAGCTTGTCGGGTACTGGTACTTTTATTAGACTCGTTGAAATGAGGCTACTCTGAGGTGATAAATGAAAAACATAAGACAGGATGAGACCATTTTTCTAAAAAGAAATGAACTGATTTCGGGATATTTGTAATCATCTTTTTTTTCGCTTAATCTGTATCAGGATGGCCAAATCTATGGGTAATGGAAACAATCCAAATCTTCGTTAAAACCACAATCCCTGATCAAATCTTACAAACCTTCTCACTTAAAACCGCAGCCTAGTCAGACGAAGGCGGATTTACACAAAATTGTTTTTCTGAACTGATAATGAAAAGAGTTCCATTCCGTTGGTCCGTTTCGGGAGCGCTAGGTCCGATCCTGGATCCAATCCAGGGTCAATCCTGGGTCGAGTCACACCAAAGACCTTAAGAGAGGAAGTTGTATTGTCCTCGCTTGGCCCTTTTATTAAGGGGATAGTGCAACGGCTGCTTGACCCGTATCAGTATAATGGTTCGGGTGGGGCGCCTTACTTGCCGTCGGTAAGGCGTCTCAATGAAGCAGCACTAGACAAAAGTGGAAATCCGTCCTGCAACAAGGAGGCACACCTAAGACCTTAAAAAAGAGGAATTTGTAACATCGTTGTAACATCCTGGTTCAGCATTAAGGGGATAGTGCAACGACTGGTTGACCCGTTATCAGTATAATGTAAAGTCGCTTTTACTTGCCGTCGGTAAGGCATCTCAATGAAGCAGCACTAGACAAAAGTGGAAATCCGTCCTGCAACAAGGAGGCACATTACATGCACTCGGAGAATTCCTTCGTCGCCATATGACTGAAAAATTGTTAAGTACGACGTTAAACCCCAAGCACTTACTCACTCACTCACTGCATCTTTGAAAATTCGATCAGAAAGTGCCTCTCGATAAAATTAATGCATAAAGGACGGGAGGGTGGGAAAAAATCAAATCGACCAGAGTATCAACCGTGGAACAAAATGGACGTAGAAAGACGAAAGGGATGTTCTAGACGAAGGAATGAAATCAGAATCGCAATTGTGCACCATGCTAGTTTATATGTTGTCGATAATCAAAAAGCACTCTTGACCGAACCAGATCATAAGCATCTCGGCGTCAAGTGAACTCTCTATGGGCATACTGAGGTTTTATTCAGATGTTAAGACCTTTTTATTTTGTTTTTCACACGTACACTGTTCCCATTTTACGCCTTGTTGTCCGGAGACTAATGTCCCTGGCAAATCATGAACATCATGGATTAAATGAGCCTGCCTCAGCTCCGATAGATTTTATCCTCTCTATTATGCATGTCCTGTGCCTGAGCTGAAATGTCATCACGCATCCATTGGTGCCTTGGTGTCCCTCTGAAACCCCGACTGTGCTGCACTTAACCTACATCCTGTTTTCAAGTCAGGAATTTCGTCATTACCTGTGTTGTTACTCCCCCACAGTATACAGCAGGGTCAAATTTCAGTTCTTCATAGTAGTCGATATATTGTTTGATTATTATCATTGATAATCATCATTTTCACCGTTCAACAACGTAATCAAGACTTGTTTACTTGTAACACGGCGGTGGTTGGATACATGGACAGATGAGAGCGAAGTGCAAAAAGACAAAAAAAACATTGTGCGAAGCTACAGGGAAGTTCGTTGAGTCCTAGTGCAAAAAAAAGACAAAATTACGGTCAGAATAAAATACTTTCAAAACTTTTTATGAGGTTTTCTTTTATGAGGTGTTCTTCTATGAGGTGTTCTTTTATGAGGTGTTCTTTTACAAGATACGGCATCATCCTAAGGCAGATCACTGATGCATGCACATTTGATCCGACACCAGAGGTGACAACCGGTATATTAAAACCGTTGTTGCTCTCCAATGACAGCCAATGGAGTTGACGGCAGTTTCCAAGACAGACTTATTTCTAACCTCGTCTTCACACAGAACTGGTGCCAGGATGAGAACTAGATTGACAGATGGGCTGAGAGGCTATCAGCTTCGAGTTATATGAGAGATCGCCGACTGGAACATGATCACACTGCCCGTGTAACTGAGTTAGGCAAGACTCTGTGCAGAACAGGTAGTTAGGAGAAAAAATCTGTCTGTGTGCAATAAAAAAAATAAAAAGTTGCGTGTAACATTATTGGGGGTATTGATGAATTCTTGTTTCGGAAAAAGAGCGAAAATATGTCTGAAAAGACTTGTTTAACTGCAACACTAGAGCAGTTAGATTTGGTTCTAACCATGGCCTCACAAAACTGAACTCAAATCATCATGCTGAAATGTAACTTGGTGATAAGTTTTTTTACTGATATTCCCCAGGTGAAAATCAATATCCCTCACTTTTAATATTGTTTTAGAAACATACTAGAGTGATGATTGTGGATAAAAATTTAATGATCTTCCCGAGAACATGTTTCTTTATCCCAGAAGACTTGAGGTAATGTAACATAAAGGTTACGATTAAATAAACACACAAAAAAATGCGATGAAGAGCTAGTTGTGCCAAAATGTGTGTAATAAGGAATTATTATGAAATCCCCCAGAGCTGATTATTAATAGTTAAAATTTGCCAATGCCATTAGACTCCTCAATACATTTTCCATCATTTTTGCCCATGAGCTATTCCAAGAGACAATGGGAATCGAACGTAAAATAATAAATTAACATGTACAGGGCTGTAAATTGTCAACATCGATGAATGTTTGCAGTCCACTTACGTATAAAAACGTTGATATATACAGCCTAATGAATGGTCAGTGCTGTTAGCTGACCTACCTTTTGCTACTGTAGGCGGCACCAGACGCATTACGAAATGATTAAAACACAACGAAAATTGCACCAAATTGCTTGCAGGAGTAAAATATGAAATGGTTGGATCATCCCATAGGTTCGTGATATTTCATAACGCAGGAGGCATCATGTGGTTTCATACTTTCTGACCTGTCACATTACGAATCTATACTAACCATAACATTTAACATGGCGTCTGGTCACTGATGTTTATTAAATCTTTTCGTCGGAATTTCAGTGCTGTATTATTGACGGATTCGTTTATTCAAACACTTAGACGTAAATCCGCAACCGAGCCAGCGAGATATTGTTTCGAAAACCGGAAGGTCTGAAAAAAAAAATGTCACCAAGGCCCCAGGAACATTGACAGTGGGAAGATTCTGTGGTCTGTCGTTTCGTGTCTACTATGCATCATGATCACCAGGTTGACACATCAGTTGTATTGATTTTTTCACTGTAACAGTAGGTGTTACATGATGTAAGCCATTCAGAATGCCAGCGCTATACAAGGCTCTAATGATCATCTTATTATATTTGGATATGACAAAATAGCGTGCCCTGGCCGGAGCTAAAAGCCATTTGATTAGTCTGTCACGATTTTATACTCGAAAACCTCTATTAACGTGCATTGAAGATACAGGCGTTATAGATGGAAGGCATATAATCAGACCATTACGTGTGACAAAAAGTAGCACACGGAGTGAGAAATTGTGATGGTCTTAATGGGGTGATAGAGTACTTGGAATCCATAAAGGGACGGTGAAAACAGTAAACTAAAAGGCATTAGGAAATATACCTATATCAGGGTCTTGAAATCTATGCTCTTTTCAATACTGATTTCATGAAAATAAATGACAATTTATATGCTACGTATCCTGTACATACTAGATGTATCTCCTTGGGCTACTGTTGTTACGTATCCTGTACTTACTAGAGTTGTCTACTTGCACTACTGTTGCTACGTATCCCGTACATACTAAAGTTGTACCCTTGCGCTTCGTTGCTACGTATCCTGTAAATAATAGAGTTGTACCCTTGCGCTTCGTTGCTACGTATCCTGTAAATAATAGAGTTGTGCCCTTGCGCTTCGTTGCTACGTATCCTGTAAATAATAGAGTTGTACCCTTGCGCTTCGTTGCTACGTATCCTGTAAATAATAGAGTTTTCACCTTGGGCTACTAATGGTACTTATCCTGTACATACTAGAGTTGTTCCCGTGCTCCACTATTGCTACGTATATTGACATGCTAGAATTGTCTCCTTGCGCTACTGTTGCTACGTATCCCGTACATACTAGAGTTGTCTGCTTGCGCCACTATTGCTACGTATCCTGTACATGCTAGAATTGCCTCCTTGCGCTACTGTTGCTACGTATGATGTACATACTAGAGTTGTCTCCTTGCGCTACTGTTGCTACGTGTCCCGTACATACTGGAGTTGTCTCCTTGTGCTACTATTGCTACTTATCCTTTTCACTGGACGGATATTGGCAGGTCCATTAGAAGTCGCCAGTATAAAGTCGATGCCTCTAGGCCTAATGAAGAGGACCAGTCTGCTCTGTTCGCCCGTGTCTGTATAATACTATAATGTCATCTAGATCTTGTGACAAGGAGCTCAAACTGGATTTCCATGTTCATCACACTAAATCGTTTTCTCTCGCACAATACCGAATTACCAGAGGTCTCACCTGACAGAATAAGGTCAATCTCATTAAGTCCCTGGGGGAGATACAAAATCTTTTATCACACAAAAGTACTCGAAGTATTCACAGAATTCTGCCCATTATCTTGGCTTTTATTGAACGGTATTTTCTGCAGTGAACTGAAAATCGCATGGCTGTCTTTACATGCCTTGTACGTCGGAGTGGAATAGTTTTAACAAGGTAACGGAATCAATCATACATGTCAAGAGCCAGCCATGTTCGAGTAAACAATTGGTGCTTGTAAACAATTCAATACTTATATTGTATTGTGATGCATAACATCACCAGACATCTGAGAGAAAAGCCTGGGTGATCAGATATAGCTATAGTTAGATTTAGGAATGCAAAACCGCTTGCTGGGTACATGTACATGCCCCTAGAAGGGGTACGACGTATGATTGTAAGTATACTTTGGGTTTTACGTTGCACTTAACAATTTTCAGTCATATGACAACGAGGAATCATTAGATGTGGGTACATATACTTTGACTTTCTGTGGCAGGGCAATCCATACAGTCACCGTCTTGACACTTGGCCAGCCAGTCCTGTTTCCTTGCTCTAACCTCGCAGCGCCAAAGCGAGGCACGAAGAAGTACCGTGTCAGGTGAGACTTCTGTTTTTTGTATGACCCAATCGGGGTTTGATCCGGTATTATTCAGAAATGCTGTGAACCGTCGTGTAGTTCCGTGTGACAAAGGCTGTTACAAGACACCTTACTCGCAGTTCTGTGAGTATATATACCTCCTACTGGCTGTGTTGCGACAAACATCAAGGAGGATTTTCAATGCAGGCTGTCTTACATTGTTCTAGTCCCGTTACCAAGCGTGCCGGTAGGCACGCAGTATTGTAGAAGAACAATGAAATAGTTCCCAGTATTCACCTATCTGATTTATCTCACATGTTTCATTTATACGAGACAGGCCCCGTTTGCTCAGTTGGTAACTGCGTCAGCTTTTGGGGGCGGTAGATCCAGGGTCAGTCCTGGGTCGGTTCATGCCTGAGACCTCAAAAGAAGAAGTTGTAACTTACTCGTTTGGCGTTCATCATGAAGGTATAGTGCAACGACTGGTTGACCAGTAAAATGGCGCGGGTGGGGGCGGCTTACTTGCCTTCGGTATGTCTTCTCAGGGAAGCGGCAGTAGATAAAAGAGCGGTGGAAATCTGTCCTTCATCAAGAAGGCATATTACATGCTCTCAAAGGACTTCTCCGTCGTCATATGACTGAAAAATTGTTAAGTACGACGTTAAACCCCAAGCCCTCATTCACTCAGCGACCAGCATTGCGGCATGAGGAAATAAAGCAATCCAACCGTCAGCGCGTTGCAGCAGACCCTCTAGTTGACGAGTGGGTTAACCTCTGTATTAAGTATTGATCATGCCAGACCATTTATGGTTCAGTTTGCAGTAACAGGTGCGCGATGTGAAGGGTAAGATATACATACTGACCAATTTATTTTTGGTTTCTTATTTTTGTAACTGCAACAAAACAGACAATTCACACTCAACCAGTTTTCGCGTATAACATGACATTCGTTTTAACTGGTGAACTGTGTTTACAAGGCTGTTAATTTTCTAGCAGCTTCTCCAAACTGCACCAACAAAGCAACAGCAAGTGTGCGTTAAACACTAGGGGCATCACTATTTGGTTTGCTGTCTTTACTGAGGTGGCGTTTAGGAGGAACTACACCTAGAAGGAGTCCAAGTCAAGTGGAAAATTCAGTTCTGGTGTTATTTATTTATTGGATAGGTGTTTTACGTCGTACTCAAGAATATTTCACTCATTTCACGGCGGCCAGGACTATGGTGGGAGGAAATCCGGCAGAGCCCGGGGGAAACCCACGAGAGGAAGTCAGCAGGAGCTGAACTCACTTGAACTAACAGCGATCGCTTTGGTGAGAGGCTCCTAGGTCATTGCGCTGCGCTGGTGTGTTAACCCCCTGGGCCACAGAAGCCCCATTTCTGTGGAATCCAAAAATTTATTTCTCGATATGGATGATTTTTAATAATTGTAATTGACAATATTATTATTTGATTAAATGCACCATTGTTGTGGGAAATGATTCTCTACAATAAAATTTAATGGTTGTTGTCCTACACATTGTGTGTATAACGAATGACTTAAACCCCAAACAATCCGAAGATATGAACAAACATTTATGAAGTAGAATGCACCATATGAAAAAACATTCAATCCCTCTAGCGTTTTTAAATTAAAATCTCGATTTTCTCTCGAACGTATTTTCATCTCTTTCACCAAGGATTATTCATCCAAGACCGGCACCCAACCTGAGGCAATCGATTGTAAAATATTAAATTGAGAAGGGCGAGAATGTAAAGAGAAATTTAAATTGTCAATCAATATTTGAGGAGTACATGTAAAAAAAAAAATACGTTGATGAAATGGTGAAAACGGACAGAGTGTATTGTAAAAGATTGCAATGGAGTAGAGATATTAAATGACGGGAACATGTTCGAACACGCAATTTTGATGTACACGGCTCATTCAAAATCAATGGTCACGTATACAGACGTTATTGAGGTCCTTTCAGTTGAGCAATTTGCATGCCACGTGTCACGTGACCTCACCCCTGTGGTCCGTGGGACTCTGTGTGCTTTTATACTCCCCTGGCAACACAATCAACCCAAAATCATGCCACGACACCAAGATCAGCGCAACACTCCAGAATCGAACGACTAAAAAGATGACGTCCTCAGGCCGTTAATCGCACTCCATCATTTGGGCTAAACCTGAGACATTTTTTGGCCTGCCAACTGAAGACGCTAACGCGTGCGTGAATCTTTCTGGGTTGAGCTGAATAAGAGTGTCCCCAGCATGATGCGACTAATTCTTCGCGGGCCTGACACGGACAAGAAGATGGCCGAGTTACAGCTACAGTGACTGCAACAAATGTTCATGCTGCTCAAACACGCGAACCCTGCCAAATCTGCGGTAAATATAACCATATTGCCAAGACCTGTTACCTGTATACACGCGGCCCTCGCGAGCAACCTTCCTCTCAGCGGTCGAGCGCCAACAGAGGTAACCGCAAGTGCTGACGCTGTAACTGGCCTGCTCAAAAAGCCCGCGATTGTCCTGCGCCCGCTCCTTTGAACTGACTATTTCTGGCAATGACGGAGATGAAAGAAATTCAGTAACATTTTCAAATGATGTTGATAAAGCGCCATGCGCTATCATTCATGTTAACAGTGAAAACCTGACAGTGAAAAATGACGCTTTTAAAAATTTAAACATCATTGCTGCCACGGAACAGGTGAAACTTGAGAATGACACTAGTTTAACTGAGAATGTTGGAAAATCAAATGTTGATAATTCTATTAACGCTGTGTCCCCTGACAGCATAGGTGTAGAAGATTCACTTAAATCTTGCTGTGGTTTACCCTCTGAGTTACTAGGTTTCACGGTTAGTGATATCAGTCCTGAGCAATTGACAGATTACAGTGATGTGTTGACAGATTCTGAGTTGATGATTACAGTGATGTGTTGACAGATTCTGAGTTGATGATTACAGTGATGTGTTAACAGATTCTGAGTTGATGATTACAGTGATGTGTTGACAGATTCTGAGTTGATTATTACAGTGATGTGTTGACAGATTCTGAGTTGATGATTACAGTGATGTGTTGACAGATTCTGAGTTGATGATTACAGTGGTGTGTTGACAGATTCTGAGCTGATGATTACAGTGGTATGTTGACAGATTCTGAGTTGATGATTACAGTGATGTGTTGACAGATTCTGAGTTGATGATTACAGTGATGTGTTGACAGATTCTGAGTTGATGATTACAGTGATGTGTTGACAGATTCTGAGTTGATGATTACAGTGGTGTGTTGACAGATTCTGACTTGATGATTACAGTGATGTGTTGACAAATTCTGAGTTGATGATTACAGTGATGTGTTGACAGATTCTGAGTTGATGATTACAGTGATGTGTTGACAAATTCTGAGTTGATGATTACAGTGATGTGTTGACAGATTCTGAGTTGATGATTACAGTGATGTGTTGACAGATTCTGAGTTGATGATTACAGTGATGTGTTGACAGATTCTGAGTTGATGATTACAGTGATGTGCTGACAGATTCTGAGTTTGGAAAGTGTGATATTATCAAACCTAAAATCGAAATTGCTCCAAATACAAAGCCTATTCGTCAGCGTCCATATAGGATACCACCACAACAAAATACTGTTCTACAAAACATGATCAATGAACTTGAATCTCATGGTATGATTGAAAACTCTGTGAACACGTGAGCTGCGCCTTGTTTGCTTGTGAAAGAGAATTATTTTCAATTCTTTTCGCCTCGTTGTGGACTACCGTCGCTTTAATCAAGTGATTCAGCCGGACTCAAACCTTTAAACCGGTCAGCATTATGGTGGGAGGAAACCGGGTAGAGCCCGGGTGAAACCCACGACCACCCGCAGGCTGCTGCCAGACCTTCGCACGTACAGCCGGAAAGGAAGTCAGCATGAGCTAGACTTTAACTCACAGCGACCGCATTGATGAGAGGCTCCTTTGTCATTACGCTGCCCTAGCGCGCTAACCAGCTGAGCCACGAAGGCCCGAAACCGCAATATTTTAGCTGTTTGGACTTACAAAGTGGTTTTTAACAGGTACTTATTGATGAACAGCCTCGCCCATTCACTGTATACCGTGCCTATCTCGGACTACATCAATACAAAAGACTTGCGTGCGTGGTTTGGCCTCTCCGGGTATTACAGACGATGCATTGTTACCTACTCAAAGATTGCCCACCCGCTGTACCGGCTCTTACAGGCAGGCACTCCATTTGTCTGGACGCCTAAAAACCTGTCTGCCTTCGACCGTTTTAAGGAAGGCCTTACGTCTGCACCCTTTATGACACACCCTGATCAAAATTTGCCCTTCCGGTTATATGTAGACGCTAGTGGGTTTGCTCTTGGCTCCGTTTTAACCCAGGTGTAAAATGGAACTGAAAGTGTAATTGGCTACGGTGGACGGTCGTTCAACGCCGCGGAACAAAACTACAGAATTACAGAAAAAGAATGTGTGGGACTTGTCTTTGTTATGAAACATTTTGACAATATGTTGCGCTGTAGCAAGTTTGCGGCCATTGTTGATCACCAAGTCCTACAGTGGTTGCTCTCTGTAAAAGAGCCTTCCTGTCACTTAGCACGTTGGGTTGCCTTCCTACAACTGTATTCACATGATGTTGAGTACAGAACACGACGTGTTCATAACAACACAGATGCATTAAGCCAAAGAGTATATGAATTTTCCTATGATAAGACAACACAGCCGTCTCAGTCGGAGGTCCCCTTGACCAGGTTCGGGTCCTTCCGTGTCGCACTTCGTCCCTTGGAACCGGACTGTTTTAGCCGACTCGCTGGATGTGAACAACCAATGTCAATGGACTGTCTCAAACTGTGTCAAGAGCAAGACCCTAACTTAACTGATATTCTGTCATTTCTTAGGGATGGAATTTTACCCAGTGACAGAAAAGTCAGAAAGCGTGTTATTGCTCAGCAACTGTGGTTCTTTCTACACAAAGGGATTCTGTGTCACCATTGGGTTCGGGAAGGTCTCACGCTAAAACCCGACATCTGTCAAATTGACTTTGTAATTCCCAGTGAGTTGATTTCAAACATTCTTAAGGAAACTCATGACAGTCTTCTGTCTGGTGGTAATTATGGCATTAACAGGACATTCAAACGGACGCGTCAGAAGTTCCACTGCCCTGGGATGTGCAGTGACATTATTGAGTATGTGAATTCCTGTGCCACATGCACCCGTCGCAAACGCCTAGCCCGTCCTGTCAAAGCACAAATCATCTCTATGCCTGTGGGTGGCCCATTTGAACGTGTGAGCAATGACATTCTCGAAACCTGCCGCAATGTCGCAACACTGGAAACAACTGTGGTTGTGAAACCTGTCGCAATGTCGCAACACTGGAAACAACTGTGGTTGTGAAACCTGCCGCAATGTTGCAACACTGGAAACAACTGTGGTTGTGAAACCTGCCACAATGCCGCAACACTGGAAACAACTGTGGTTGTGAAACCTGCCGCAATGCCGCAACACTGGAAACAACTGTGGTTGTAGACTATTTGATCAAGTTTGTAGAATTCGTTACTGTACCGAACATCAAAGCCACAACAGTGGCCGGGTTTTTTTCTTTTAACAACATTCTGTGTCGTCATGGTTCGTCGCTCTATCAACATTCAAACCAAGGCACAAACTATTTGTCTGGTGTTATGACAGAAACCTGTAAGTTGCTCCAGTTCAAGAAAACGCAAACTACTATCATCCCCAATGTAATGAAACAGAGTGGCCTCCCTGGCTAAATCTGTCGCTGAACATCATGGCTCATTTGATGAATTTCTGACAGTCACACAGTTTGCCTACAATACAACGCCTTGCCTGGACGTCATCCACATACGCCACTGGACACTGTGTTGCAGATCCCTTCAAATGTGTCGAAAAGGGCACATGAATTCATTACTCCGGTGTTAGAGCAGTTGGAACATTTACGGAAAGCTGCCAAAGCTATTCTTGAACGGAAAGGAGCAAACGTGTTCAAAAAAGAAAACCCACAACCATAGATTTTCCTTGAACGATACAGTGTACTTGTACAAACCTATCTTAGTACCTGGACAGACTGTCAAACTTGGTAGTAAATGGACTGGTCCCAAGTACATTGTGGACGTGCTTTCGTCCGTTCATGTTCGACTGCGTCGAGGCTCTGACAGCAGGCTTGCAGTGAACCGTGTACACGTACATCCTCTGAATACGCCTCCTTCAGTGAACCCGCTATTCTTGCCGATAGTGAAGTCGCACCCGATTCAGTGACCGACGTTTCAATTTCCAGGCACGGAACAGTGAGTGCTACCCAGCCACAGAGTCCGCGGTCGATTGACAATTCTGTGACTGATGCGTCTCCCTTTTATGAGGTGGAGAAAATGCTCAGGAAGAAATTTGTGAACAATATGTGGATGTACAGAGTTAAGTGGTTAATTTTTCCTCACAAGTACAATCGTTGGGTGTCTTACGGTGACCTTAACTTGAAATGTCAACAACTCTTGCCACGCATCCACGACAAAATCCCCACAGAAGCGCCAGCAATAGTTCATATAGAACATATCTTGTGCAGATATTCAATTATGAATGCCTATGTATTTGGGTCATTGTTGTTGCTGTTTGGGATAGCTATGTAGAAACTTCATCCCTTGGTTTTACCTTGTTTTGGTTGTTTTTGCCGTTTCTTTTCATTTTTCATATAATTGCTACATTTGTTTTAATTCAAAGGAGGTTTTATCGTTCATGTTGTTGTGACTGCATTTTGACCGTTACAGATTACAATATCACAACTATAAAGCTAACAGCTGTATGCTGTATAGAACTCGATTTCAAGTGTTCATACACATTTGCTGTAATGCACGGCAATAGTTTGTATCTTTAAGTCTTCGCATATTTTCTGAATTGAAATTACCAGCCCCGATAGTACAGTTGGTAGAACGTCCGCGTCAGGAACGATAGATCAAGAGTCGGGTCACACCTGGGTCGGGTTTCACCTTGGTCGGGTCACATCTAAGACCTTAAAAGAAGAAGTTGTGACTTCAGCATTAAGGGAATAGTGCAACGACTGGTTGACCCGTATCAGTATAATGGCTCGGGCTGGGCAGCTTACTTGCCTTCGGTAAGTCGTCTCAGTGAAGCAGCATTTGATATAAGAGGAGTGGAAATCGTTCCTGCAATAAGGAGGCACATTACATGCACTCTTAGGAATCCTTCGTCGTCATATGACTAAAACATTGTTAAATATGACGTTAAATCCCAAGCACTCACTCACTGAACTAATGTTTTGAAAGACTGTTTTGACAGCAAAGCTGTTTTCACCATGTGAAGCATGTCTCAACGTTTAGCCCAACCTTGTCAACAATACGACGATTTTCCCTATTGTATTTGCCATTGTCTTTTATTAGTGCATTTCTGCTAACGCCTAGTGTTCACTTTTTATTAAACTCTAGTTGACAGGCACCCTCGAGTCTTGTTTAATATTTTATGTAGCACAGACTTTTGTTGTTTTGCCTTAATTCCAATGTACTGAAGTTCGGTGGAACTTACTTTTTTCTCCTCAGAGTGATTTGACAGCTCAGAGAAGCTGGTCTTGTAAAGGGAACTAACTCCTTCGGTAATAATTTAGAAGGGGTAACTTTTGGTTGAGGAGCAGGCTAGACCGGAAGTTGGCAGGTGGTAACAGCAGGTTTTGTTGTAAAATGACCACTGTTAATCGTATTATTGTTCGACATTAAAAGTTACTTGAGAACCAAGACTGTGTTGATGGATCATGGGAGAGTGGGGCTACGTAATATTGGCTAAATCCGATTACGACTTCACGAAATTTCATTACACCCAAGTTAGCATCAACCATGTAGGCTACAGATTGCCATATTGCCAAACACTCACGTGGCCAAATATGCTTACAAATCCACCTTATGAGATAATTTGGAACGCCAAGCTTACGACTGATTACTAATGTAACTTAAAGCTGATTACGAAAGAATGGGGATTCGTACGACTGATTACTAATGAGACTAAAACTGATCACAATTATGCCATGTCCGAAACTATCACTTAAATATCACTTAAATCCGTTTAGTGATACGCAGTACTTATGGTCCAGGGGAAATAGTAACAAGAAAATCAAATAATCTCGATCATTTTGATATGGAGTTTTGTGGGGCATTGCCACAACATAGAAGAGCATCTATAACAAAGATCGTAAAAAAAGAGCAGTGATGACAGTGTGATGGTTGGCAAAGGCCTACATGCAATGCTAGTAAATTCGACATCTTGTCAGTTGATTTCAGTCAGGCTTTTATTCAGACTCTTCACATACATTCTCACAGAGTAACAACGTACACGTCTCCCTAGCAACATGGCTGAAATTAAACAACAAATAATGCGGTGATGTTAATTGCAATGTATTAGACTGCTCTGGCCAAAAACTGTCTAGAAATATGGTAATAACGCGATACCAGTCTGAATTTTGGTGGAACAAAACCTGGCAAAACCCAAGAGAAAATGCAGTCTATTTATTTATTTATTTATTTATTTAATCACAAAACTAAATCACAAAACAACGGTGAACACAAATCACCAATGTACTAAGAAAGTATATTACAGAAATTAAGGCGTAATTATGTAAAAGAGACCATGTCACCTATTTTCGGTAATAAATAACAGAAAGAATTGTTGCAAGGGATGTTTAAATTTAATATGTATTCAAACCATATATACATATATATATATATATATATATATATATATATATATATAGAAAATTCTAGGTAGAGGATACGTAACATTATCATTTGTTTGTTTATTTATTTGATTGATGTTTTACGCCGTACTCAAGAATATTTCACTTATACGACGGCGGCCAACGTTATGGTGGGTGAAAACCAGGTAGAGCCCACGACCATCCGCTGGCTGCTGACAAACCCGCAGCATTAGTATAGCAAGAAGATCAGTCAGAAGTCAGTAGCACATTCTCGAGTTTGGCGAAGAGAACCAAATAAATAAATACCGGTAAATATTTTTAGGAAAGGAAGGATATCTTGATCATTTGGATCAGCTGTCAGTGCAACCGGAATCTGGCTGCAGAGCATTCGATATCAATTCTGTAGCGCGTAAAGGTAGATTGAAATTTTGAGACGTCAAATGAGGTTCTCACTCCCATGACACAGTTATGAAATGGTTATTTTTTTCTCAACATGAACCAAATCGGATCGTATAAGCCAATCAAAATGACCCCAATACATCCCTTGACAATGCCATTAAATTCGAATGACATAAAAGCAAGCTTGTCTAGTTGGATTTTGATTAGTTGATTTTACCTGCCTGTAAAGCTTTTGCACTTAACGATCAATTTTAGCATTTCTTTATTACAGCTACGCAAATGGGACACGGGTAACACATAACGAGCTGTTACATAACGATATGTTAATGGACAGCAACTAGGATGCATAAATGTGATGGTTTGGAATATGAGTAACTAGGGTAAGCTGTTTGAATAGGTTATTTTTGTAGAAGGAAAATGTGTGTAATTATAATTTTGAGAAGCGGAAACATTCCATAATACTCAGAAAATGCCGAGCAGCAAAAGGCTCAAAAACATCAACACAAAAAATTGTCAGTGGCATAACGCGCTTGTGAGGACAGGTGAAGCCATTTGTGGAAACCTGAATGACATCTAAAACGACTTCACCGGAAATCATCAAATTAGTTCTTTTGGCGAAGGCGGAGACACACCGGTCGTTAAATTCGCCTGACCGAAAGATAATGGAACCATTATTGTGAATTGCCGCGTTGTTAGAGGAGATGGCCTTCTTTCTCTAAGCCGCTATTCCGACACAAACTGCTTCGTTAATATTTGTCCACAAAAAGACTCAAAGGCTGTCATTCATGATTAACGTTACACCACAAGAGAAGCAAACAGATAGAAGTGTCTCCTCTTTTGTTGTGGTCGAATACATTAATCTATAATCAGAATATGGAACGAAGGTAGATGTTTTACCTCCGGGATTTTCCTTGTATGTTTCAATCCAAAAAAACATGTCCGCCATCGAATTTGTGAAATAAAGTTACTTAGAATAAAATTAAATCGGATTTATCTAATTTGTCTTATGGATATTTTACGCCTTGAATATTTCATTTGTAGGAAAATATTATCCAGAATATTTCATCTGTACGGCTGCAGCCAACACTATAGGGAGTGAAAGCCGGGCAGAGCCCGAGTAAAACATACGACTATCAGTAGATTGTTGACAAAAATTCCCACGTGTGACCGGCTGGATTTGAGCTCTGAGCATTCACAATGGTGACCGGCATCGCTTAAAATTTAAGTGGTTGTTTGATATGTTTTAATTTATTTTGTATAACATCAAGGTAATGTAAAGCTACTGTTTTTAAAGAACGAAAGACATATATCATGTGACTGATATTGCAGTTCTAACACCTCCTTCCGTTAAGCACAATCAAATATACAATTACACATATGAAATGATTTCCAGAAAGATGGTCAACTGTTTGGCGATTTTTTCTTTTGCACAGTCACAGATGGTTAGTTTGACTATACTTGCAATTTGCAAATCAGATGATTATTTTTGCGATAAAACATTAAATAACGTTTCCTTGACATCAGAGCTGTAGAATTTTACCATAAGAAGGTACCGTACCAAATGATCAATTTAAAAAGCTGCAAAATCAGGGTGATGTCTGATCTTAAGCTGATGAGATGGGAAATGCTTTGCCTCGACGACCAAACATGACGTGTTAGTTTGTCGTACGTGTTATAGTATAGAACTGCACCAAACAATCTAAGCACACTGCTTTGTTCCGCCATTCGTGTTCCAGAATTACCATGTCAGGTTGTCACCCATGTAATAAAATTACGTATGAGATAATGACAGTATAAGGGCGTTGTGTTTGCTAACTGCCGTCGTTCTACCAGAATTTCATAATGCTAGCCGCCGTCGTATAAGTGAAATATTCTTGAGTTCGGCGTAAAATACCAATCAAATAAATAAATAAATAAAAAGTCTACCGGAGCTACATGTACTTTCCATTACTATATCTGTGGTAGAAATTTCCCTTAAAACTTTACACTGAAATTCACCGAAATAATTATTCAAAAGGATAATTTCTGTGTCACTTACACATATTTCAACGAACTCCATAAGTTCACAGATCCCTCCCCAGGATTTATGAAATACATACGGGATGAGTTCCCTAGCCAAAGTAGCTAGGTGTCCGGGGGACGCCGTTCCTCGGCGTTTTAGAACTTGCCACCGCTGGAGATGGCTATGTTGCGATCCGAGTCCACTTTAGATCTAAAGTCATAGTTTAAAAATATGCCAATATCGATACTACGTCACCTGTGGAATGTATCAATTAAAGCGCCTGCACTGTTAATAAAAATTGATATTTTCACATATATGTAAGCCTTGCTTGCAGATACCTCATAAATATCGCATTTAATGCATTTGTTAAAGAGAAAGAACTTTTTAAATGAAAAACTCCTTAGCAGACAGTCTATTAACTTAATACTTTGTGTAAAGGTTTTCTTATTCTATAAGACTGTATAAATCGTCAAGACAGAGGGCCGACTCGGAAGTTGTCGTTGTTGTTGCTTTGACAGTTGCGTTCGTGCGGTTCGTGAAAAAATGGAATATGACAGACTTTTTCTGTGTGGCTAGTCTTTCGTGTGTGGACTGAGGCTTCCTCTCCAGCTGACAGTGACTGGGCACACTGTTGGCAATGGTCTAACGTTCGAGTTTAATTGTTGTGTAAACTTGTCGATCCGAGTTTGTCAATGATAGGCTGAGTATTATATTTGCGTGGTTGGCTGAAGGTTAGAATCTCAGAAACGTCCTTTCGAGGTAAGAATGATGAGGCTAACAAAGGTTTCCGGTTTCATAGTTACACTTCGAAATTTGGAGGGGAAAAAATGGTCCCCCGATCGGAAGCGTTGTTCAGTGAATTCGATACGACAAGCCGATGAAAGTATTTACAATACTGTTTTGCAGTATAGGACAGCAAATCGAATAAAGTGTTTATTACAGGCTGGGAGCACTGCACTGTGGCTTCACAGAGGCATGGCGGATCTCCCGACAGGCATGGCGGTACACCACGCGATAAACTGCTAACTAGGCGTTTGACTGATTACCTCTAGCAGCTACGAAATATTTTGTTCCTCAGCAACTGCCAGATTGGCAGATTGTCAGTTCGATGCTTTCCGGTGACTTGACCTAAATCGTCAACCTGTCATGGCTGATTGCAGTCCTCGGTATGGCGATGAACTTAGTATGTGAACGGTAACCCGGTGATTTACTTCGCACGATTGTACTAGACTAGTGATCACGGTATGAAGGGAAGCTTGGCCCTCAGGGGTCAAGATCCTAGCTCCTGTAGTTGGTAATTACGTTAGACGGACGAGATAATCTTCTGGACCCAAACATTCATGAACAGTTCTTGGTAGTTCCAATAGGTAAACGACATCTGAGTTTGTTTTCCCCTGACCATTCATCGGCCCAGAGAAATGTAAGATTTGCTAAAAACCTTGTGAAAACACAAAGGCCATGGATATTATCTTGAGTTAGTGAAGGTGAAAGATTAAATGAACTCAATCTTGCAAACCAGTACTACGTGTATGTAAGACCTGGTTGAGACATTATCACCGGACTGTCTCACGGTAATCTGGGCAAGTGTGTGCGGTAACAAATTCTGAATAGTGTCAGCTTGAAAGAAACGACATCAACTCTCTGAAACTACCTTACAGTTAAATGCAGGTTTATTTAAAGAGAACAACAGAAAAGAACAGAAAGAAGGGAAAAGGGAGTTAGTGTGCTCAATCTCCACACGTCATTTTAAATGATGACGTATTTTGTTTGGGTAGGCCGACGTGCTGGGGACATCCGACTTACCCTAGACACAAAGTGCAGTGGCGTATACAAAAGGCTACTGTGACCGCTAGTCCTCACCGCTCGGCTGCCCCAGGAGAAAGAGCGCTGTTTTAAACGCGTGTAAAATGTAGTGATAATATATAAACTACACATAAAATGTATCAAATCAGTAGTAACTAATATACGAACACTGAGGCAATGTACATGGTTATCCCCATACACACTGATGAGGTATAACCAAGCAAAGAATGATTGGAGTTGACAACTGACCGACATACGCTTAGCGGTGTTAAAGAATTGTGACAACAGTAAACTGCAAACAGCCTTATGCAAATTCGACGCATAGATTAGCAATGACGTAAAAACCATACCTCTTTGGGTTGTTTTCAAATTGCGTGCCACCTAGTTGCCTATCTAGTTGCCACAGAGTGTGTCTTACCCTTTCTCGTGTGTAATGTCTACTTCTGTCTGGTTTCTATTTTCTTGCACGTCACATTCATGATTTGACGCAGACGACTTTGAAGGACAAGATAGCACCTTGCTAAAATATATTTCAATCGAAAGCAGGATACTCAAGCTTTTCAAAAAAAAGTATCATACTTTATTTTTTTAATGAGATTCCATGGAATAACATGTAGAACAAACTAATAATGCTGCACAAATGACTGGTGTGAGTCAAGGCAGCTATCTTGAGAATTTTATCCAATCAAACACTATCGGATAGCAGAGCCTAAGCTGTGACAATCCTGGGTCGAGTCACACCTAAGACGTTAAAAGAGGAGGTTGTAACTTCCTCACTTGGCGTTCAGAATGGAGGGGATAGTGCAACGACTGGTTGACCCGTATCAGTATAATGGTAAGCCGTCTGAGTAAAGCAGCACTAGATAAAAGAGCAATGGAAATCCGTCCTGCAAAAAGGAGGCACATTACATGCACTCTAAGGATTAGTTCGTCGACTGATTTGTTTATTTGATTTACGTCGTACTCAAGAATATTTCACTTATAAGTCGGCGGTTCGCATAATGGTGGGCGGAAAGCGGACAGAGCCCGGGGGAAACCCACGACCATCCGCAGGGTGCTGGAAGACTTTCTAACTTACAACCGGAGAGGAAGCCAGCATGAGCTGGACTTGAACTCACGTCGACCGCATTGGTGAGAGGCTCCTGGGTCATTACGCTGCGCTAGCGCGCCAAACCAACTGAGCCACGGAGGCCCCTCCTATGACTGAAAAATTGTTAAATACGACGTTAAACCCGAAGCACTCACTCACTCACCTAAGCTGACATATGATGTCCCACAGAACTACTGCATAAGACATCATTTTGAGATCGTTTACAACGATTTAGTTACGTATAGTCGAAGGGCCATTTCACAAAGTGCTGTGGAACAGGTCTGTATCATTTACGAACCACAAAAGACGTAAAATCAGTTGATTTACAAACGGTGCCATATTCACAAATTATGTCAGACAGTAGCATACCCTTTCGGCCCAAACCGCATTCATTTCCCCAAACACGTCGTTTATTATAGAGTTTACTCAGTAGTTTCCGAATAACAAATATCAGAGTCCCTGCAAAATAGATTAGGGATGCCGAAGGTTTATGCCAATGAGAAGACGGCATCTCAACGGAAAACGCCGGCTTAAAATTCATTAAATCATTTTTCTCGAAGTTTATGGGAATTGAACAAGGGGTGATTTTTTTCTGTTTTCTTTTATAAATTACAGTAAAATTATCGAAATGCCATGTTCAAACTGAGGTTCTTTCTCTGACATCGGAGATAACTAGGTCAGCATTGCTCTCATCTTAGAAGCCACCACCACAAAAGCATAAAATTCAGCGACAGTCGAATGCTTAGATCAGCCTCAGTGGTGCTTAGATTCATTTCCATTTGTTTCAGAAATGAGCATAAATCTAGTGGTAAAACAATCTTTTTGTAGTTGTGTAAGGGTTTAATAGGAGGTAAAAATCACCAGCACAACCCGTCCAGAGGCTACGACCTGAACCAGGAATACCCTGAATGTGCATCTGCAGCTAGGCCATTTAACAGGATCGCTGGAGTTTCTTGTATATGATAGTAGGCGCACTGTATCAACAGTTCAAGCAGTGGAAGACACATTTTTCCAGTATGTCCAATTTCCCAGAAAACTATATTTATCACTGGGCCTTTATCGCCGAAGTTGACAACTTTAATCTGCCATAGGCTACTGCTTAGGTCATTATGTGGAAAATATCTCATAAGAGAGAGATTGCTTGGTGGGTGCTTAGTGTTTAACATTGTACCTAACAACTTTTTCAGTCATATGACGAAGGATGTATGTAATGTGCCTCCCTGTTGCAGGACGGATTTCCACCGCTCTTTTATCTAGTGTTTCTTCACTGAGACGACTTAGCGAAGGCAAGTTCGGAAGCCCCTCCCGAGCCATTATACTGATACGGGTCAACCAGTCGTTGCACTATCCCCTTAATGCTGAACCAGGATGTTACAACAATGTTACACATTCCTCTTTTTTAAGGTCTTAGGTGAGATACGACCCAGGATTGACCCTGGATCTACCGCCCCCGAAGCGGACGCTCTAACCAACTGTGCTGTCGGGGCTCGTAAAATACATTTGCCCTTAGAGAGCTAGAGTAAACCTGACTTCACCTTGCTCTCGATAATGGCGACGTGCTGAAGACGTTTCACTAAACTTTTAGTGGGTTGAAAAAAATATTTAATACCGATTTAAGATACTTTGAATGGTAGTCTTTCAGTGCACATAAATATTAGTCAGATGTTGTCTTTCACTTTAAAATGACGTTGGCCTAAAATAAAAACGTATCGATGTGACTCCACCTGACCTATTGTTCTCTCAGGCGCTCATCTCTGTTTAGACAATTATTATGAATGATTATGGTGTGAGTCCCAGCTGTTTAATGATGTCAAATCGGGCTAACATCGGGGGAAATTGTGAAGACTTGAAGTAGTCAAATGTGGATAGAATCTTTTATCTGACCAAACTGTTTAAAAAATGTCCGCCCTTTTTTTCTCCGTGAAGAACGTTAATTTTACAGAAGTAGTCTTATGTATGTATATGCCAAAGTACGGTGTTGGTTTGTCTTCCCTCTGTCTAGAGATCTCTACGTAAGTTGGAAGGTCTTCTAGCAACCTGCGGATGGTCGTGGGTTTCCCCCGGGCTGTGCCCGGTTTCCTCCCACCATAATGCTGGCCGCCGCCGTGAAATATTCTTGAGTACGGAGTAAAACACTAATTAAATAAATAAATAAATAAATATTTCTATTATTGACGTTCAAGGCAAATGTTTTGGTCAGCTCTCAGTTTCTGTTACCTCCATTCAGAGTGTCACTTTCAATGACACTTTATAATAATCACCATAGCTTAAAATCTAACAATCTGCCCAACTGTACACCCTTTGACAGGTACAGCCCCTTTTTCTAACGCCCTTCCGGCGTCAAAATATAAAACACAAGTATCAGTCCGAAAACGACTGATCATCTCACATTGATCATTGCTCGCGCAAATTCTCGTGCGCTGTACCGTGTCAGTGTTCAGATAAACACTGTCTGGTTCCGCCCATAGCTTCGAATTCTTGAAAACTTCTGGAAAAAAAGATTCTGGAAAACTTTGTAACAAAATTTTTGTACAATGTTTTTCACGAACAGCCATTTTTAGCTGTAACTGACAAACTTTACCAAATGTGACTTTACCAGCCACAGACCGTGGACTACTGCGAAGGCCATATTGGTGGAAGAGAACATGGAAGTCGTACTTAAGGGTCCCAATGGCGATGTCGACAGCTTTTTGTCACCAAACCAGGAGAACAGTAACCCACAGGCAGACGGATCTTAAAATACCTTTTAAGTCCCATCACAGCCCCATCGGCTACAGATGGAGTTAAATATTCAAGCATATACATTGTTTCTCCAGGACATCTGATCCTGTGACAGCTGAGCAGTGAGGACAAGCAGTCAAAGCAACATTTCGTATACGCTACTGCATTTTGTGTCTAGGTTAAGTCGGATGTATTTATTTATTTATTTGATTTGATTTGTGTTTTACGCCGTACTCAAGAATATTTCACTTATAATGCGGCGGCTAGCATTAAGGTGGGAGGAAACCGGGGGAGCCCGGAGAAAACCCACGACCATCCGCAGGCTGCTTCAGACCTTCCCATGTACGGCCGGAAAGGAACCCAGCATGAGCTGGACTTAAACTCACAGCGACCGCATTGGTGAGAGGCTCCTGGGTCATTACGCTGCGCTAGCGCGCTAACCAACTGAGCCACGGAGGCCCCCACACTATTTTAATGTACGTAACTGAAACACTGATAGAATGAAAGTATCTGGAAAATTCAAAGGGGAAAACTGTATTTTCTAAAGGGCATTGACATAAAAAAACATAACAGAGCAACATTGGTGATTACATTAGAAACTGAAGTTTTACCGTACCATTCGTGGATGTTGTCGTACCAACCGATGTTGATGTTGCGGTTGTAGTAGTGATGGCCGTGGTTGTCACTGTGCTAGGAAGAGGTTCTTCAGCAGTGATCTTCACGGAATCTGCAATTTGAACAGATTTCCGTGGCCATAAAACATGTAGTAAAACAATTAGCGCACATTGAGGTGAGCGCCATACTCAGGTAATGATTTTCCAGCTCATCTGCTGTTGTAATGAGTGTATATGAATCCCGCACATACTGATAAGCACGACCCGCTTCGCTCGAAGGCCTATGCAACAATGAAGAGCGCATGACGGTGGAGAGACTTCCCATGGTCGTTGACTGGCTGGCGCCCAGCCTGGCCAGATGGAATAAATAGCGGGCCACAGCCAGCACATATGGATCCAGTACCCCATTACAACTTTCGGTTTTCGGGAGGACGAATGTAGTTCTGTGTATTTTAGGGTGCAAAGTCTTTTTCCTTTTTTTTTTGCTCCCAGGCGGCCATTTTTGGTGTATAGGGGCAGGCTTGGCATTAAAACGCTGGAAACTGTCGAAAGTTTGAAGAGGTATGAGCACTATTGATGAACGTTTGAAATTGTTGCCGAGAGGACACAAGGTGTGAGGTAGTGATGAGGCTGCGAGTAACGTCCCCTTGGCGCAGATTTTGACGATCAACCAAAGTCAAGATTTTTATGGCTGCTTTCTCACAGGCTGGGCCAGGTATGCACCAAAGCTTATTGGCCATGGAATGTTTGGGACTGAGCTGCACCGCTAAACGTTAACATTGTCGCTTATGGATATTTAATGAGGGTCAGAGGCCAGACCAGAACTGCGAGCACAGGCTCTTTCTTGCATTATTGGAGCGATGGTTTCAGAACTTGGACGCTCGTTCGCGTTCACCAGTGATTTAATCCAGTAATTAATGACGTGGAGTGCACCTGAGCGGGCCGGCAGTGACAGCTTCAACGCTGTAGGCCTCTGGTGGACGCGACTCTGGACTGGACGACCGCGTAGGGGGGGGGGGTGAACCTTGGAGAATACCTGGCCGGACGCGACTCGTTACATCGAGTTACACATATACCTGTATGTTCAGTTGATAAAGCGGTTGTTTATATAATCACTTTATTTCAAAGTTGTTGTTGTTATCCTGACACTGGCCCTCTGGCTATCACATAGGGCTGGAAGGTTATATCTTGTTGACGAGCCTTGTGTACATGGAGCTTTTGAAGGTCTTCTACGATACCAATTGACGGACCATAGCTCTGCCCATTGCACTCAATATGATTTAAACTAATGGACTACTGGTATTGGTCACCTTTGTTAGACAAAACTCCGAAGACTATGTATCATCACCATAATGTTTAATAAACTTTCATAATTATAATTAAATGCATTTAAATGTTGTAATTATTTGATGTATCTGTGATGCCACAGGAAGTCTTTAACCATTATGTTTGGGATTTGACGAAAGCTTTCCAAAGTACGTCCATGTCATGTTCTGCCTGCACGTGTAAACACGATACATATATAAGAGATATAAGTAGCTATTCTGGCAGTAACTGCCTGGTTTAGCGCTATAAGCGTTCACCTTTAATGATGATAATTTTTACCAGTTAGATAAGCTTGAATTCCAAAAGAATGGGTAAAATTTAAAGTGAAAGAAAGAACGTGGAAAAAGCAAGCAAATATATCTCTGCTAACAAAATGCACCCAAAACTGCACCAGAAAATATCTCTGTTTTGAATATAAAATGCAACGGTGTTCTTTAGGAGGCTTACAACAGGTCATGTCACTCATGTGGGATCCCAGTGATGTAAGTTTTTGTTTACTTTATAGCATTAGGGTTGCAGTTTATGCAGGGAAAATATCCGGGAAGACAACAAGTGTATAGGTTTGGATGTCGTTTTCAATGGGTTGTCCATGGATTCTTAAGCCCCGTCCAGACTATCCAACATCACTCAACTTTTGTTAACTCAACAAGAGTCAACAGCAAGTTGAATGCTGTTGAGGTAAGTTGAGTGTCCCGTGCACACTACAGATCAAATGGGTCAACTTTGTTCAACACTGTTGACGTGAGTTGAATGATGTTGAGGTAAGTTGAGTGTCCTGTGCACACTACAGATCAAATGGGTCAACTTTGTTCAACACGGTTGACGTGAGTTGAACGATGTAAAGCTTTTTTTATTGTTTGTTTGTTTTTTTGTTTTTTGTTTTTGATAAATTGGAGGGAAATCTCCGCATGCATAAGAGACAATGGCAAGCAGCTGGAAGAATCTAATCCCTAATCCCACGCGTCCGGTCATAAAAACGCGCAGGTCGAGATTAGCAAAAACTGCACCATTTCTTACGAAAACAATCGCGGGATTTTTGTACAAGAACACATGAAAGCCTTGTTTTTTTCATTATAAGGAAATTAGGCTGTGGCATAACATAAAAGTACAAAACAACTTTTCAGCTGCGTCGTTTGGATTAAAAAAAATTACTTTAAACTACGATTTTTACGGCCTCGACGGTCAGTCCGTAATCAAGTAGCCTGCTGTGCTGATGTCAAGGGAAACAGCTGTCCAAAACAATTTTGGGAGGTATATCTCGACATTAAACCATACTCTTCGTTCTTTTTAGTATCTTTTCTTGTATCCTTTAATTTCGACATTCGTATTCTCGACTCTCGTATATATTAAAAGATGTTCGCGGTGGTTTGCGGTCACCAGTGCGGTGGCTTTCTGTTCAAGTCCAGCTCTGCTGGCATCCTATTCGATCGTACGTGAAAAGGTCTGTCAGCAGCCTGCGGATGGCTGTGCATGGTTTCCTCATACAATAATGCTGGCAGCCGTTGTATAAGTAAAATATTCTTGAGTACGCTGTTAAATACCAATCAAATTAATAAATATATTAAAAGATACGGCTCCAGATCGCGAGTCGTAGCGTCCGTCATCCATATTGGTAGAATAAGATACACGTGCAACTGTCCTTACCATGCTCGCAGAATTAGGGATGGGAGCAGTGGTCTATCTTCCACGACGCATGGTCCATGTGATCTGCCGTGATAATTGTTATACAATGAAATGTCACAATCCAGCCCGTAATGATCGTTCTGAAGTATTCCAACTCATCCCAGAAATTGTTAATAACTTGGGTACCTATTCAAATAGAAAAAAAACGCAATAATCCAATTAAAAATGACAGGAAAGATGTATACCAGGATTTCCGTGTAAACACGAATGTATAAATCCATTATTTGTTTTATTTTGTTTGATTTTTATTAGCTGATATTTTTTTTAATTTTTTTTCGCTCTTCACAATATGGAGAATACTAATTTATCCAGAATATGGTTAGTTTCAGTTCTATGCCAATTTATGTTTGTGCTGTATGTTTAATTCTCCTGGCAATGAACTCTTTTTACATTTTAGGTTCACTAATATTAGTTTACTTAGTGCTGACTTCCATGGTTTGGGAATGTAGGACAGAAAAAAATCGGAGGAAATCGGAGATAGGCTGAAAGAAACTGGACAAAGGCTGGAGGAAATATAACATAGAACGGAGAAAACCGGACAAAGGCTGGAGGAAATATAACATAGAACGGAGAAAACCGGACAAAGGCTGGAGGAAATATAACATAGAACGGAGAAAACCGGACAAAGGCTGGAGGAAATATAACATAGAACGGAGGAAACCGGACAAAGGCTGGAGGCAATACAACACAGAACGGAGGAAACCGGACAGGGACTGGAGGAAATATAACAGCGGTTGAAAGAAAACGGGACATAGGCTGGATGACACCGAAACAGGGCAGGAGAAAAAAAAAACGGGCTGGAGGAATCAGGACAGGTGTTGATGGAAACCCACAGGGATTGATGGAAACCTGACCGGTGTTCATGGAAACATGCCAGAGGTTGATGGAGAAGGAATGAGGACAGGGGTTGATGGAAACCTGACAGGGGTTGATGGAAACCTGACACCGGTAGAAAGAATTAATACAGCGGTTGATGGAAACCTGACAGAGGTTGATGGAAACCTGACAGGGGTTGATGCAAACCTTACAAAAGTTGATGGAAGCCTGGCAGTGGTAGGAGAAATCTAGACAGGGGTTGAGTGAAACCTGACAGAGGTAGAAAGAATCTGGACAGAGGTTGATGGAAACCTGACAGGGGTTGATGGAAATTTGAAAGGGGTTAATGAAAACCTGGCCGGTGTTGCTGGAAACCTGACAGAAGTTGATGGAAATCTGACAGAGGGAGAAGGAATCGGGACAGGGGTTGATGGAAACCTGACAGTGGTTGATGGAAGCCTGGCACAGTTGGATGGAAATCTGACAGGGGTTGGTGGAAACCTGACAGGGGGTGATGGAAACTGACAAGGGGTGATGGTAAATGACAGGTGTTGATGAGAACCTGACAGACGTTGATGTACATCTGAGACAGGAAGAAAGAATCAGAACAGAGGTTGATGGAAACCTGAAAGGGACTGATAGAAACCTAACAGAGGTTGAAGGAATCATGACAGAGGTTGATAGAAACCGCACAGAGGTTGGTGGAAACCGGACAAAGGTTGATGGAAATTTGAAAGACGTTGATAAAAACCTTACAGAGGTTAATGGAAGCTTGTCACAGGCAAACGAAATCTGGACAGGAGTTGATGGAAACCTGACCGAAGGAGAAGTAATGAGGACAGGGGTTGATGAAAACCTGACAGAGGTTGATGGAAGCCTGACAAAGGTTGATGGAAATTTGAAAGACGTTGATAAAAACCTTACAGCCTGACAAGAGGTTGATGGAAACCTAACAGAGGTTATGGGAATCCTGACAGGGGTTGATGGAAACCTGACAGAGGTTAATGGAAACCTGACAAGGGTCGATGGAAACTTGACAGAGATTGATGGAAACCTGACAGAGGTTAATGGAAACCTGACAGGGGTTGATGGAAAACTGACAAGGGTTGATAGAAAACTGACAAGGTTTGATGGAAACCTGACCAACGGAGACGGAATGAGGACAGTGGTTGATGGAAACCTGACAGAGGTTGATGGAAGCTAACACAAGTTGATGGAAGCCTGACAGAGGTAGAAGGAATCTGGACAGGGGTAGATCGAAATTAACAGAAGGAGAAGGAATCAGGACAGGGGTTGATGGAAAAATGACAGAGGTTGCAGGAATCTGGACAGAGGTTGATGGAAACCTGACCTGATCGGAAACCAATAATAGGCCAAGGGAAACCACAAAACCTGACCTGATCAGAGCCCAAGAATAGGCCCAGGGAAACCACTAAACCTAACGTGACTGAACACTTTACTTGAGTGGAACCCAGGAATAGCCGCGAGAAACCAATAAACTTGACCTAATTGGAACCCAAGATTGACGGAGGGAAACCACTAAACCTGACCTGATCGGAATCCAAGGCCGAGGGAATCCACTAACCTGACCTGATCGGAACCCAAGAATAAGGTCAGGGAAACCACTAAACCTAACCTCATTAGACACTTATCCTGATTGGACCCCAAGAATGACAGAGAGAAACCGATTAACCTGACCTAATTGGAACCCAAGAATGGCCAATGGAAACCACTAAGCCTGACCTGATCGGCATCCTAGGCTTGAAACTTGGCGTGATTGGAACCCAGGAATAGCCGAGAGAATCCAAAAAAAGATTGAAGGAACCCACTAAACCTGACTTGATAGGAAACTTGACCTGATCCGGGACCCAGGAGTAGACCGAGGGAAAACACAAAACCTGCCCTGATTGGAACCCAAGAATAGGCCAAGGGAAACCACAATATCTGACCTGATCGGAGCCCAAGATCACGAAAAAGCAAACTTGGCTTGAGAATACATCTGACCTGATAGGAACTGAAGAATAGGCCGAGGGAAAACATGCCCTGATCTGACAAAATACCAAATTTACAATCTATGCCTTTCACAGGAAAAAAATTAAAGGGGAAGCGGAAAAAACATCAGCGACAAATGTGACATGAAAGTTTCTCTTGTAACTTTAGTATTTACGCATCACCTTTTGTCTTTCTTTTTTGCATTATTATGTGTTTGTTTGTCTCAGCTAAATTTGCATCATAGTTTTTATGCATTTCAAACTGTGTCAAATAATTGTTATACACTGAGGAAAGTAATTTCTCAATTTCGACGACAGAATGCGCATAACATGCCCCACGATTCATAACTCTCATTGGGCTGTCTTATGTACTATATATGGTGGTAAAATAATTCTAAGGTTTGAGAAAGTTTTAAAACGACAAGCATTGGAAATTTATGAACCTGATTGCCGATTTCCAAACGTAATCCCTGCATAGACGGGGCTGATTTTGCGAAAGGCTGATCGATTATTGGTCAAGTCCTCTTAATTTTATAGTATATTTAATTATAATCTTCCGGTCCTTATTATTCTTTGTTTTCTTTTCTTTCTTTTTTTTTTTTTGTTTTGAAATAGCTGACGAGTGCAATAAAAACGATCGGAGTAAAGATAAGGTTTTTATATGATTAGAACTGAGATTTATTATATGGCAGAACATAATTACGAAATTATCCAAAAATCCAGTATTAAAAGGATACAGAATTGCCGTCGGTTGTGCGAGACAAAGGCAAGCCAGGGGTAATCCCAGGATATGTATGGTACATCTATTCAAGCTTGATCAAGCGGTCTAATATATGAGAATCAAATCTGTCATCTGGTAAAACAAAATCCTGTTGGAAGCGTAGGTGTAAACGTAATCTGACCCATCCTTTAAACAAGTTAACTATCTTCGACACAAACATCCAACGGCACTCGGATATTTAACCTCTTAAATTTAACAGAAAG
Source organism: Liolophura sinensis (assembly GCF_032854445.1). Classification (NCBI taxonomy): domain Eukaryota; kingdom Metazoa; phylum Mollusca; class Polyplacophora; order Chitonida; family Chitonidae; genus Liolophura; species Liolophura sinensis. Next base: position 25,450,765 of record NC_088304.1, on the reverse strand, counting down.
TCTGTTATCCGAGTTTTGCTTGAAATTATTCTCTTATTGCAGCAGATTATTCTGTTAAATATAACATCACATATTCTATTAACTCAACATAATCATTCTTTTACACCAACAGGGTACCATGTTGAATGTGGCACAATGTTGTATTATACATGTAATAACAGAATATATTCTAGCATCACTCAGGCCACAGATTTTCAGTTAAATTGAACAGATTAATTTTTTCAGTGGATGTTCAAGTAATCTTGTCCCAATGACGTCATCTCATGAATACTTCAGTAAATAAACCGTTATTCATTTTGTTTTTTGTTTTTTTTTTTGTTTGTTTGTTTTTTTTAATATATTAATCATGCTGATTTTGTCGAGGATGATCACGGTGGTACCCATAAGATAAGACTGAGCCTTGAAGCAGAATTAAGACTTTACCCAATTTTATCACGGCATTAAAACAACTGTTGATGTCCATGACAGCATTACAGCAATTTTCGGGTTAAAACGGATGTAATGTGTATAAACATGGGAATTTTCCGATACTGCTATAACATTTGAAAAACCAAGAGCTTTTTCTGGAATCCATTACAAACCAGTAAGTGCAGTTCCATTATCTGATCTACTCAGGTCACAATACTGACAGTTTTTCACCGAATGACATTTAACTTTTTTTTATCTGTAAAGCGTATTGTTTCTAATAATCGAGATTAGAAAACCAAAAATGACGATCCTGTCTGTGCATTTCGTCAATATAGTTTTGTTATGTTATTTGGAAAGTCCACGTGCTAGAACATGAAGAAACGTATTGTTTACAAGGACATAAGGGAAGCTACACTTGACGAGTGAGCATCGATAAAAGTTGTTCCGTGCTCTTTACTACAGGGGCCGATTGCATCAATGAATGAATGAATGAATGAATGAATGAATGAATGATTAATGGCTTAACGTAACCTAGGCAATATTCCAGCCGTATCGTGTCGACGAATTGCATTAAAGAAAATTGTCCGCATAAGCAACTGTGCGCAAGCGTTCAAAAGATATGTACGACAGGCCCACTTTAATTGTAATAATATACGGCAGATTAATATGGACATGTACTTTGTATATTTCATCTTTGTATATCTACACTTTAAATGTGTACCAAACTGTGTACCAAAATGGCATGCCAAAACAATCGCAAGATATGTATCGTAGGCACACATTAATTGTTACAAACTCGCGGAGACACATTATATGTACATCCATTCCTTGTGTAACTACACTTTAAATGTGTACAATATTGTGTATCTGATATACACATCTTGTTTACGTCGTGAGCTACATAAACACGAGTGTACAATACAGTACGCAGTATTTTTTGACAGTATCTGGCCATTACTTGATTACCAGTAATGTGATTGCTTTGGACGCCGTACTCAAGAATTGTTAATCTATATCACGACGGTCTGTTTTAGTGATGTAGGAAAGCGCTAAATCGCCTCCCTTGGTCAGATATACATGTAAAACACCACCTGACAAAAAGCCACGACCGAAGAGCAGGATTCGAACCTATGATCTTATTGGTGACAGACCTGGTGGTCACAGTGAATCTGTGCTTTAACCACCTGAGCCAGCGAAGATCCCTGAACATTGATCAGTGAAGTGGCAGGTCCCAGCCCAGTTCCGGTCGTAAAATACTAATAAAACCCCCACACGATGACAAGCCTTTATCATAAACCGCCTCCAGACGATGCCATTTCTCAATTGATACAATTGCATGAAATAGCTCATTTTCAGTCGTCTAGTTGAACTCAGCATGTCGACTCGACAATCGCACCATGTGAACAATGCTTAACATACATACAATAAATGATAGAGGTCTAATCCCTTCAAGAAATAAAGGGTCAGCCTCTGCGAAGAATATGTTAAAGATCTAAAAATATTCTCAGGTGTTTCTGATTTCTTTTTTCCTTTGACTATGTCCTGGAGGACTCATAGTTTTCGATTTACAGCCTAATAAAATTAAGTCACTTCAAAAATCTAAAAAAAAGCAATTTTACTGTTTCTCATTCAAATTCTAGACAAAAACCAAAATCGAAATTCCCCCGACGTCAATGCTTGAGGGGCCTTTGTGATTATAAGCGGGGGCCTCCGTGGCTCAGTCGGTTAGCGTGCTAGCGCAGAATAATGATCCAGGAGCCTCTCACCAATGCGATCCCTGTTGGGTCAAGTCCAGCTCATACTGGTTTCCTCTCCGGCAATACGTGAAAAGGTCTGCCAGATACCTGCGGATGGCCGTGTGTTTCCCCCGGGCTCTGCCCGGTTTCTCCCACCATAATGCTGGCCGCGGTTGTTTAAGCGAAATATTCTGCAGACCGGCATAAATCACCAATTGTATATATAAATCAATAAATTAAACTTGGGTGGTGAATTTTGAGACCCAGCTGAGAATGTCACAGACCTTTCCACGTACGGTCGGGGAGGAAGCCAGCATGAGCTGGACTTGAACTCACAGCGACCGTGAGCACGGATGAAACTCAATACATACGAGTTGTGATCCATAACCATCTAAGCTGAGCATAAAGTTTGCTTTCTCATACTCTGTACTTCACCCAGTACCCAAAACAGAAATATCTGTTTAACTTTAGGTTTAATGTTGGCGTCAACACGGACATTCGTACATCAGCCATAAAAAAGTGGACATTAATAATCGCAAGACCAGTTCCAAAAATAGTGTTCAGCACAAACAACAAAAGAACTAAGAAAGTATATACTAGTAAGGTACGAAATTAAAACGGAAGTAAGGAAAGAGAAGCAGTCAACAGTTTTCAGTGATGTTGGGAAGACGCAAGGTATGTTCTAAACAAACGAGTGAAATCAGTATCCAAGTCGTGTACTACGATAAGACTATCGAGATATCTGCAGATAACGTGTAAAAAACTATTTGAAAAGTATATGTATATATTATACCTAATGTTAAAACAGTTAACACAAAAATACAACATTACACTGCTGATTGAACAGGGATAACGACAAGTGTACGGAATCATTACAGATTCTGCAACATGGTTCGTGTGTTCTATATCTACATGACAATCTGGCTCGTAGAAGGTTTTTGAAAGAAAAGACTTATAAACATGACCGGAAAAATAATAGTAAACATACGCAAAGCCTGATGAAGACGCTAATTATACACACACATACGCGCACAAGGCCTGTTTTAATACGACATACCAAGACAATGTGTATATACCAAGTAAATAGGAATCATGCAGGGCCTAACAGTACGGAAAAGGTATGCCCCATAGTCCAAAGAAAACAAAGCCGAACCCATGAAATAACCAGCCCTTTGATCCGTAAATGTCAAATGTATTTTTGAACATTCACAATAATGATTCAAAGCATGTGATTTCTTACAAAGTACCATACATAATAAAAATAGATTTTCATTATACTATAGTTCAAAGCTCGTAAAAATGAAACACAAAAACACCATTGCTTTTGGAGTTTTATCTAGAGCATTCCGTCTAAGACTGTGAAAAACAAGACAAATTAATGCTCTTGAATATGTCACATAATTTAATGCAGCACGTTTTTGTTGTCAATTAAATATGAGAGAGTGAGTGCTTGGGGTTTAACGTCGTACTTAACAATTTTTCAGTCATATGACGACGAAGCCGTCCTCAAGGTACATGTACGTGTAATGTGTCTCCTTGTTGCAGGGCGGATTTCCACCGCTCTTTTATCTAGTGCCGCCTTACTGAGACGACTTACCGAAGGCAAATAAACCGCCCCGCTCGAGCCATTATACTGATACGTGTCAACCAGTCGCTGCACTATCCTCTAAATGCTGAACGCCAAGCGAGGAAGCTACAACTTCTTCTCTTAAAGTCCATTAAATATGGATGTGACGTCACCAATACCTCCGTGTCACTACAAACCACCCTAGAGTCTGGTGTTTCAAAGGCATTTTCCTCGTTTGGAAAAAACAAAAGAAAGCGACCTATTTTCCGGGACAATTTTAATTGTGTTTAATGTGAGATACTCTTTACTTCAGTGTTTGCTCTGCTTTTAAATCATGCATATTTTGGCACAAAGAAAATTATCAATTCGCTTTCAAACCTTATCTACTCACTTTCTCTTCTTCAACAAAAACACAGTCAAATACTGCACTCAAACGACACATGAAGTTAAACTGAACGTTTATTGTACACATTCAGTAACAGCCTGTAATATCAGCTGATCAAAATAAACGCCTTTATGGTGTCAGCTGGAAATGTTCAACGAGATGTAATGATCACTACGATGAAAAACGTCAACAAAATCAATATTGGGTGTAACCTGATGAGACGTAGCAGGACTATTTCTATGATGAAATATTTACGATGGCGTTTAGTTTTGTCTACGGGGCAAAGCGGAGTGTCCGAGGTAAACCACCGAGCTTTGGCGAGTTCTTGGAGAACTTTTCCACGTGTGATACACACCTTAGCGGCTGAATGAGTAGTACTCGACCATGCACGGCCAGCTCACCAGCATTGTATTATACAATAACGTTCTTTGTGCTAGAAAGCATACTGGCATGGCATCCATATTGTTTTTAGTTTTATCGCTTTGTTGAAAACATGGCATGACAAATAGCAAATGCAATATTCCTGATTAACGTAAGCCAGAACCGTAAAATTGAGATAGATTAAAAAAAACTTTTGGTCAATTATCTCGTGAGATCGACTTATTTAAAAAAAAAAACCTATAACAGTTATGTTGTTATTTTTTTTTTATTTTTTTTTCACAACGTCACTATTACGGCTGTGTATTAATCAGTTCTTTAGAATCTGATGCGATCCTTTCTGCCGAAAGTAATAAACATGTTAATGGACTAGGGAAAATGATTATTCAGCAAATATAATTTTCATCATACCGACGACATTACTAGTTTTTCGGGATCAAACTTTACATTTGATCATTTTTAGACGCTTCTGGGAGAAGAACAGTAATTTGTATGGAATAAAGGCACATTTCTGGAATCCCTACAACAATTGTAATCCGTTATAAGGATTTCTATTATTACGGCTACATAGAGGCTCATTTTAATCACTAGCTGCACGAAAACAACTTTAAAATGTGACAAAGTAGAATCCAATTTTATCAACAGTCAAAAGCACAGAAATGCACTTTTGTATCACTGTAGTGGAAGCTCTTTTTAACTTGTCCATCAGCACAAAGTGCATTAGCAGAAAGTCCATTAACAGAAAGTCCATTAGTAGAAAGTCCATCAGCAGAACGTGCATTAGCAGAAAGTCCATTAGTAGAAAGTCCATCAGCAGAACGTGCATTAAAAGAAAGTCCATTAGTAGAAAGTCCATCAGCAGAGCGCGCATTAGCAAAAAGTCCATTAGTAGACGGTCCAGTAGCAGAAAGATGATTAGTAGCAAGTTCATTAGCAAAAAGCCTATTACACTAACAAAATAATCTGTTAATCTTAACAGAAATTCTGTTCCTATTATGTATTATTCTAACATAATATTTTGTCATATTCAACATAATATCCCGTTACGCTAATAGAATTTTTATGTTGAATGAAGGGGCCTCCGTGGCTCAGTCGGTTAGCACGCTAGCGCAGCGTAATGACCCAGGAGCCTCCTACCAATGCGGTCGCTCTGAGTTGCTGGCTTCCTTTCCGGCCGTAAGTGGGAAGGTCTTGCAGCAACCTGCGGATGGTCGTGGGTTTCCCCCCTGGCTGTGGCTGGTTTCCACCCACCGTAATGCTGGCCGCCGTCGTATAAGTGAAATATTCTTGAGTACGGCGTAAAACACCAATCAAATAAATAAATGTTGAATGAATGGAATATGCATGTTATATTTAACAGAACAGTATACTGCAACAGCAGAATGCATTCTATCATCACTCAGACAGCAGCATTTCTGTTAAAATTAAGTTTATTTTTTTGAGTGTAGCTTATCTATTATACAATGCTTTAACTTCACGAACTGTGAAACCAATATGCAAATAGGTATAACTATCCAGTTAAAGTTTAAGGATTTAACACTACAGCGGTGAATGCGCAGCATTCGAAGGATTTGATTTCTGCATTTCAGACCAATTAAAGCCTGGGCCATTGCAGTTGACCTAGATATTTCAAGGCTACGTATACATTGTTGCGTGATGTAGGAATGTAGAAGTACACTGAACATGTAATATGACGTCATACTATTTAAGAAATAATGTTCGCGTCAGGGTAGTCTAACGGTAGTTTTACATCAAATCGATGTGGAAGGATTTATATAAACTCTTCCACATCGATTTGATGCAAAACTACCGATAGACTACCCTGACACGAACATTATTTTTATTCTATTACCTTGGTAGCAGCAAAATGTTTTCCTAATTATAACAATAACGCCATTGCGGTGTAGATTAACAGCAAAAAACGGCCCCACTTTCCCTGATTCGTTGTTTTCGTCCAACCGAACGTTCTAAAGGGCGTGACATAATTCTGGACGAAATCATGATGTGTTTTACAGGGGGTTTTAAAATGAGATGTTAAATATTACGGACGTGCTTCACGACTAGGATAGAATAATAAAAAGAACACGTTTGTTTAGTGGGAAAACAATTCCCACTATAAAAAAAATAGCACTATAAAATAAAACATTTGCAGGGTTGCTTTCATATTGTTCTGCTTTCAGCAAAGACGCTGTTATCAGGGTAGGCTTCGGTAAGATAGGCATGGTGTCAAACAGCGACAACATTGACAGAGAGCCGGTGAGGTCGCTCGTTGCTGGCAGCGGGAGTTCGGGCAGGTTAAAAGTCCCAAACTCTGTCTGACAGAGCTAAAGGAGCTGGAAACCTCTGGCATCAGCAAAACGACAACAAAAGTGGGAACTTAACTGTTTAAACGTAATTAAGGTTTGACTTACATACGAAAAAAATAATAATAATTTGAACACAAAATTAGGTTAACAATAGTTCGATACTGAATTTTATTTGGTTTGCTTGTGTAAATGCTTTGCGGTCGTGTTGTATTCTGTATCAATTTATAAGCACTGGGCAACGAATGTTGAAATAATGGAACACTTCTGTTCACATTTTCCATTCAGTGTTAATTTCTCAACATATGTTGATAAATAATAAAACAATAACAGCATCATAGATATGTGTTTATGCTTTTATTTTAAGTAAGCAAATAAATATATTATAATTTATATGTTCAAGGTATCATGAGGATAAATATGATTTGCGTTTATAGTATTGTGAAATACAATGAATGACTATCACAATTTAAATTTGTGATGACGCAATCTGTACGAAGTTTAATGTACATTAAACCAGCCACGTGGACATGTTTCACTCAGTGCGCCGTGCCAGTTACGTAAAATATACTCTTCAGACTCATGCATAAAGGTCACATGATGTACCAAATTTGAAGATCTGGGTCAACGGCAATATATTGGTGGCAGTCAGACAATGGCGTTTATGGTGAGAAAACATGAGTAAACGGACTGAACATTGTGGGGGATAAAACAACAGTTTAACACGGATAAACATCAAACAAGAATTGGGAGTTGAAAAGGACGATCTGCAGCTATTCCGCTATCCTGAGGATGTAAAGCTGATGTGAACTGTTCTGTTATTTATTGTTGCAACCCTCCAAAACTTTGAGGCGTGATTGAAAACTGGGATTTTGCCATTTAGATGGTATTGCTGCTGTTACGTGTGACATTACAGTCGACAGCGCCGGGCATTTGCACTGGGAGTGGCGTGACTGACATGGGAGTATTTTCACTCAACGGCCTTTTCACTTACAGCATTTTCTGATAACACACTTGAAGCATGCAGGATATTGCTGATTTCACGGCGTTTTGAAACAGACGGTTTGGTGACATAACTCCGTACACTGGATTCGTTGCGGTGGCCCGTCAAAGATATAACGTCCATCACAGAAACCCCGCCATCAGCAAGAACTGTGGCTGTCGTAGCCCGGACAAAGTGATTCGTGTACCGGCGGTTAAGTTTTGCATCGCGGGAATTATCAGACATCATGGATCCGATCGTTTTGTTACCCATTGGTTGATTGGTAGATCTGTGGCTGTTGTAGCCCGGACGCAGTGATTCGTGTACCAGCAGTTAAGTTTTGCATCGCGGCAAATATCAGACATCATGGATCCGATCGTTTTGTTACCCATTGGTTGATTGGTAGATCTGTGGCTGTTGTAGCCCGGACGCAGTGATTCGTGTACCAGCAGTTAAGTTTTGCATCGCGGCAAATATCAGACATCATGGATCCGATCGTTTTGTTACCCATTGGTTGATTGGTAGATCTGTGGCTGTTGTAGCCCGGACGCAGTGATTCGTGTACCAGCAGTTAAGTTTTGCATCGCGGCAAATATCAGACATCATGGATCCGATCGTTTTGTTACCCATTGGTTGATTGGTAGATCTGTGGCTGTTGTAGCCCGGACGCAGTGATTCGTGTACCAGCAGTTAAGTTTTGCATCGCGGCAAATATCAGACATCATGGATCCGATCGTTTTGTTACCCATTGGTTGATTGCCATACCATGGTTGGTGGTCAACTGGGACGTTTAGGAGAGGCCGCTCAAAGAAAGACTCGCAGGAAGAATTATCAGGTCCATGTGTAAAAAAAAAAAAAAAAACTTTTCGTGAAACCATTATTATCTCTTATTGTGTAGCAGTGAAATGTCCCTATGAGCTTTAAATTATCTGTAACCTGATATTTGTCTCCTTTAAAATAAACGTTCGCTCCGACAGAAAAAATAGCCATTTTGTTACTTTGTGTATATTTGTCGTCTGCTTTATTCAGTGTAAACAACAACCTCTATCCACCCATAGAACTACAATAGACCCGTCCAGAAGTCAAACGCTTCTGTCTCGTGATTGGGGTATCTAACGACGTAGATAATGTTCACTTGGCACAATGCCAAGCAGTGCGTTGTATGTAATAAAAAGGAATCGAAGGGTAATAGAATTTATACTTGCACACGGCCCGCAACTAACAGGGGGGTAGAATATTATTCAAGATATAATATAGAGGGATTTTTTTCTTGTTTTCTTTAAACGGATTTATATGCTTAAATTTCTACGAGGTCGTACTGGCTCCTTCTTCTGTGGTACTTGGGCAGGTCTGCTACCAACACGCGGATAGTTGTGGGTTTTTTCCGGGACTCAGTCCTGTTTCCTCCACCATAACACTGGCCGCCGTCGTACAAGTGAAATATTCTTGAGTACGGTGTAAAACAAGGACTTTTTCTGAGTTTGTGTGTGTGTGTGTGTTTTTTTTTCTTTCGTTTTTTTAGAGTTCTGAAAATACCATTAAATCCCATTAAAGCATTGATCAACACTGAACAGTGTGATTGCATGCTCGCGAAATTTTATGATCTTCTTCATGTCGTGTTCTGACGAGGACACCACTAGTCAAATATACTCACATAAATCCACAAAATCTATATCGTTTTTCAGTGTGTTGTCCAATCGGTTGAATTATCTTCATACACAAAAGGAAAGAATCAGTGTTGTTTCCAGGAAAAGAAGAAAGAAAAACAACTTAACTGCGGCCTTGAGAAAAATTACATTTGGAATATGAGGCCATAATTACATCTGATCATGATCGTGCACTTCCTGTACAGTTCACTGGAAACATTTCCTACTAAATGTCCGCGTGACGCAAATTCTATAATTGCGATTCCAAGAATCCGCTGTTTTCTGAAGTGGAGCGTCAACGTTAGGAATAGTCGATCATATATCCTGTCATCGATGTTAATTATTCACTGGATTAGTTGTAAAACGGAGGTGTTCGAGGAAATAGTCTTAATTACTATCTTCAAGAAAAACGCAATGTGCTGAGCTGTGTTATGTGTCTACAGTATATATCATAAGGCTTCCGTAATTGTCCCGACAGGAGTTACACCTCGTAGCCTCATGATAAACTGTCAAATGTCTATATACCAACGTGGAAATTATAGCTTGAATTAGGCCAATGAAAGATCAAATAAACATTTCACAGAAATAATTATATACGCCAGAAATAATGTACAAAAAGTGGTTGTAAATTGCAAATATAGGTATCTCAAGCGAACAACTTATATAATGTATTCAAACGTTTCAGGTCAGTCATGTGTTGTTTTTCAGAGTGGGATATTACACGAGTGGGAGTGTGCCAGCCTTACACCGAAATATCTCGATTTAAAAATCCAAAAGTGCAACCGTACTTTTTGGAATACAAATATACGAGAAGACTAATTTAAAAACCCAAAATATAACCTTCTGGAACAGAAATATGCAAAAAGATCCGAAAAGAAAACTAAAATGAAACGTACTCTTTGGAGCGCAAATACACAGAAAGATCTACTCATTTAAGGGCCCTAAAAATGAATCCAGTCTTTTGAAACTCACATATACGGAAAGGAGTCTCAATTTATGAAGCCAAAGATGAAACGGTACTTTTGCAACACAAATATTCAGAAAAATCCCTATTTAAGAGCGCAGAAAGGAGGATAATAGCAGTCATTAGGCAGAAAAAACCTAAGGTGTTAAATCCGACAGAGCAAAACCGTACCTTACTCCTTCATCATGAGAAACAAGTCAAAAGTTTTACTGCATGACAACTGCAATTTATTTCAGTTGCTTCAAACGAGATTTCACGAAAATGTACTAAGTGGCAATCTGATCAATATATTTATTATGATGATTTTATTCTTGTGCCATCTTGCCCAGTATATGGTTATACCTCGTTTATATATACAGTTGAGTTTTGTTGATATGTCAACAGTAACACATGAACGATGCAAAAATGTCCAAAGTATAAATTCTGATATTTTGCTACATAAGCCTATTATTACAGTCTGCTTTGTTCACATATCTCCACATACAGGCATTTGTAAGTGAATAATAAAAGAGGCTTGATACAACCTAAATGATCTAATATTTCCACCAAAAAGTGCGCTTTGGGAGTCATAATTTTAGGTCACTTATTCTCATATCCTCGGCTTTTGTTGATATTTGATCCTGTATGTTCGGCTATCCTCTGCTACAGCCGAGGTCAGTTTCAAGGACCTCCGCTACAACTGAAGTCAGTTCCCGCATCCTCCGTTACAGCTCAGATTGGGTCCACCTACGCCAACAGAACGTCCTCGTTAAACAGCGTGGAGCCTTTCATTCTACGCTCGTATTCTTCATTAAATCTCTCGCTCTGGGCAACAGTAAACCAGTTCTTCCAATCTCCTACAACGCCTTTGAGTAAAACAAACAAAAAAAACGAGTTGTAAATAGGTTTCCAGTTACGTGTCATTACATGCATTAAATTCACTCTTCAACATTTTGCCACATATATTCAGGTAATGACCTTTAGCCCTGGTGTGGAGAAAGGCAAGGGTAACTGTCCACACGTGGATACGGAAGAATACGAGGCGCAAGGCGCCGAGGACTTTGTTATCCACGAATACACAATTACGAGGTCTTTGTCCCTCCTAAACGGCTGGATTAGTGTTACGGTTAGTGGTGGGAGGGAGAAGGCATACGAATTGCGCAGAGAGCACGGGGGGGGGGGGGGGGGCTATGTTTTAGCTATGATTCTTTATGTGTGGCAACATGTCGAAGAAAAGCTTTAACAAAGTAAGACTGCTGTAATTTTCCTCAGAGAGAAATTACGGTTTCTGAATACGATGACGTCACTACAACCGTTTAAATGCAGTAAACGACAGATTTTTCTTCCTCAGTTGGTTTATTTTGATGCAAACTTACCTTTTCTGTACAGCTTGGAGTAATGCTCATTCGAAACTCGGTTTTTGAGAATATCGGATTTGAGTTCAAACTTTCCGGCTTTCATTTTACTGAAGGAGACTGCGTCGGCGATAGAGGAGATCAAACTGTCATCCCGGTCAAGTTCCAGAAACTCGGATATCTTCTTTATGCTGGTAATTGGATCCTGCAATAAAACAGTCTTGCCTATATTTTGTCTATTTATATGGTGTTTTTATTCATTACTCCGTTAAATAACTTCATTACTGATAGAATATGCGGTTGAAGCGCTGGTTCGCAACGGCTATCACGCGCAGTTCATATACGTGAACAATTATTGATCACGGCGTTAAACACGAAATAAAGAAAAAAATTTTTTCTTAATTTTGCCAGCTGATACGTCAAATAACACACTGATACGTCAAATTACACACTGATACGTCAACTAACACACTGTCAAATCGATCGTCAAGATAATCAGCCGCTACACTACATTCTTTACAGGTGTCTTTTCAGCTGAGCCGCCTCGTGTACGTCTTTACATTTTAGACTAAAGTTGCATGGCTTTGCCCCGTTCCTCTCATAATAATGCTGGCCGTCGAGGCACAAGTGAAATATTCTTGAGTACCACGATCAAATACCGATCAAATAAATAAATGGAATAAATTTGATCAGGTGTTTTCTGACGTACTGATAACGTAGTTAACGGTCAAAACTCATGAAAGATTTCACAGTAACGCTTACGGCGTTTTCTGTTTCTTTTGGATATATACGGGCAGAAATATATGCTTTGAATAATATGTAGGATTGTAACATACCAGTTTGAGCTCTTCATAGCTCATCATTAGGCCACAAATATCGGGGTTGTTTTTGAAAAACTCTTCATATTTGAGTTCAAATGTCATCCAATTCCCAGCTTGAACTGAAAGAAATATATTACCATCAGATGTTAAATTCATTCCCTTATGTTTACAGATGTTGGGACACAGTTCATGTGAAGAAAAATTCCGTTCAACCTGAATTTCCTCGAAAGTCATTGGGACTAACGCGTGAACACGAGTCTGTCTGATAATATGGAAATCTCCATCTATTTTAAACCTGATGTCTTCTTATAAAGATCCCAAGCCTAAAAGTATTGATAATGGATTCATAACGCGTGTTGTTCTTATTTCCTAATATGCAGTTTAGGATACGTGTTAACGTCTCATTATCTTAGTAGGATGGGGTGGGGTGGGGAGGGGGCTTTAAATAAGTCTTTCTAAGGCCCAAGCGGTCTGTCCTAAACTTAAACACACTGCTTTGATGGCTGTAAAAAAACAAATAACCATAATATTTGTTTTAGAATTAAATGTAGTTTAATTCAAATCCTTTGAAGTTGGGATTGTTGGAAACCAGAGAAGCCCCTCCAAAAAATGTATATCCAAGAATGTTTACGGTATAGAATGCTCATTCTCACATACCTTGACCTTTCATTGCCAACTCGAAGAATCCCGAAAACTTCCCGTCATATCCAAGGTAACTTTTAGAATTGATCGCGTGATTGTATAGTGACACCATAGTATCTTTGGGATTTCGGTAAAGATGGATGAACTTGCACTTCCGGTTTTTGTAAGTAACCGGAAGGAGCTCTGGTACTAAATGGCTGTTGATAACTCGGTCTGATTTGTTGGCGACATCGTTCCAGAAGAACATTTCCAGATATTCCGCTTCTTTTTCACTGTTGATGTATTCTGCTGAGCCACGTTTAAGCATGTGGACGACTTCCCAGATGAAGTGTGTGCCTGATAATACAGAGAAAACACCTGAAATAACACTTCGCCAGCAAAATACATGCATATAATTGTTATCACAAATCTGTCATACGTCGAGAACCCCGAGGCATTTCGTTCTCCATTTAGAATCCGTTCTCTGTCCAAGGTAAATACACATAAGTGAGAAAATCTTCACTGTATGTATAAGAGGCCAGCAGCACACATGTAAATTTTACTCTTGGTTTCAAAGATTCTGTGTAGCTTACGGTAAATGGAATTGTACTAATGTACCTTCCATTTAGGCAATTACATTTCTGTTCGGGAAAAACTGATGAACAATCAATTTTTGTTGTTTTTTTTTTGGACTATGGTTCCAGAATACTTTCTTTTTTATTGCTAACTTAAGCCAGACCAATTTTAATTGTTGCTTTATGAGCGGAATAAATCTTTTATCAATGTCGTTGGAGTGTATAAAAATTAAAATTAAAAATCTATCATGTAATTTGTGGTAAATATGAACAATCTTTGGTCATTTTTCCTACTGAAGGCATGTTTACATATTCATATAGCCTTAAATTGCCATAGCAAAATTGTACTGCCTCACTTCCTACATGCGAGGAAGCTATCAGTTTTGTTAACCAACAACTCGCTCCTTGTGAATGAGTAGATGCTTTATTAATGAAATGGAGATATGAAGTCATATGATGATCACAAGGTGTCGAGGTGATAAGAAGATAAAAAGCTACAATGAAGGAGAAACAACCTTCGTTAGGTATTTTCGACATACAGTTCATTTGTGTTACAAAATAAGGGCCTTTCACTAATAGCTGGAATGTAATGTATTACTACGCCCCGACAGAGGTATAATTAGATGAAAGTACAACGGAACACGTGCTTATAGAGCTAACAGCACTTTTAACGAAATGGCGCTAACAAAGAAGGTATATCGTGATTAGATATATAATTGCAGACACCCTTTGAATGGTATTTACGCAAGCATGTGTTGTAATACAGTAAACTACCAGAATACTTTAAAATTTGGTCTGAACACATTCAATTTCGATATCAACAACAACATATGAAAATCACGGAAGTTTGTTCTATTTCGTTCATAGTCAACTCACACTGTGAGCAGCTACACATGTACGGGGAATCTGAAGGGATTCCAGTCCGTGACACAAGGTTTGTGTCGTCTGTGTTCAGGGCTGAACGTCTCATCCGGTTGCAAACTGCTTGCCGTGCCAACATTCCAGACACGGAATATACCAAGGAATATACCGTGGCGTTACAAAAATTTTCATATTTACTTTTATTACATTTTTTTATATTTCATTGTCGGTTCACCCGTAAAAAGTAAAATGCCTGGTGTATTCAGTATGGTGTTTCAGTGACACTGAGTCATCAGATGCAAATTTATAGACACCACAGTGAAATAATCGTTAAAATAATAAAAGAGGAAAATTTCTGTGAAACACAGTGAAATGATGCTTCTTGTGTTGTTCTTATGTGTGGTTGAGCTTTTTGTCTGACTAACTATTTAGACTGGGGGAATTTGAAAGTTGAGGTTATCGTAAAGTCATGTCAGTTCACTGATGAATCAGCTTAACTTTTCACTTGGAGCATCTGAGAAGGGGCTCACTGACTAACAAAAAGACAAACCTAGGCCGAATTTCACGAACTTACGAGCTCGCAACTACCAGGGTGAGGTAATGCCTACAGTACTGGTTGCCGTGGTAGTAAAGTGAACTTAACGTTAAGAGTGCTTCATGAAATCGGCCCCTAGCCTATACAACTACCTTGACTGGTACACGCATATATAATATATCTCCTGTAAATAATCATTAATTTTCAGATGAAGAAAAGCAAAATCTAAAAAATATATATATAAAGTGTAACGGTCATCTATGTAACATAAATGACGTTGAACGTTTAATCCAAGTCGTTCTGTCCCTGAATTTAACATTTTTATGTTTAATAGATCAGTCATTGAGTAGGAATTTGTGTGCGGTGTCATTTATGTAATGTAACCGATTCCTCAGATCAAGTAATAAAGCCAGCCAGATCCGTGCAAAGGTTTTGCAGAATGCTAAAGCATGCGGACGATTTCCCATTTGATGTGCGTGCCAGATAACACAGGGGAAAAAACATGAAATAACTGCTCGCTGGCAACATATATACATGTAACTGTTGTGGTTTCATTGAAGTTTTATTACACTCACAACAGGGCCTTCTGATTTGAAACGGATTATGTTCTTTAGAAGTTGGGAGCCTGTACGTGGAAACAGACATTCGTATGCCAACCGTCAACCAATAAGGACGTTCGTGGTCAGCAATCGCAAGGCCAGTTCCCCTAAATCATGTATAACACAAACCACCAAAGAACTAAGAAAGTATATATATTACGAAAACAGGATGGAATCTTGCGAAGAGAAGTTGTGAACAGTTTTCAATGATGTTAGGAAGATGTATGTATCTCGGTTGCGCTTTGATTGCAACTGTTCATATATGCCACGTGGCGATGTAATTCAGCATAATGAATATACTGCCCCTGGCCCCCAGGTTAAGTGGAATTAGACGCAATTAAGAAGCTCACATCTCCATCATTAATCTGGCCTCGATAAGGAAAAAATTATGAAACGAAAAATCATGACAACATCTGTCCTCTGGCAGTTTTTTTTTTCCAACTTATCCAGACAAATTTTGCGACATACTTCTGTCCTCTTGGCCTCTTTTTTACGTCTATACACAGTACCAGACTTCATGTCCACTTGAATCATATACATGCGATTAAAGAAATCCAAGAAGCAGAAACATGACCTGGGTGCGTTACCTGATCGTGGATATGTCGTCACGATGACGTCATCATCTTTGAACTGAAAATCTTTGATTTGACGAAAGTTCTCTTGAAGTCCTTTAATTGGAAACATGACGGCGTCTCCAACGGCCAAGAGTGGAAGAATCTGTCCATCAGGGTCGGTAAATTCAAGTCTTCGGATTTCTGAAATATCAAGGGGGTTAAAAGTTTATTCCAGCACATTAAGAGAATGTCCAGTGCCCGCTTAGACCCTTGAAGCTCAGCGATCCTTCCTTGTCTAATCCCTGTTGTTCACTTCAGTACAGTTAACGTGTTGAAGAGTTGAAATTTTGGAAGAAAGCGTTTTACATTTCCTGCATTGTAAATTCTCCTTGACCCTAAACTGCGTGTATTTGGCGAAGGGAGAGGGGCGGGGTGGGGGGCGTATATGGGCCACCACTTGAAAATTGGAAGAAGGGGGCGGCCGGTTCCCTGTCAACCACCGGTTTCGAGGCCATGACTATTTTGTTGCGGATGACAGGCTCTTTCTTGTCTGTTAGGCTTTAAGCTTTTCAGCGGATCTACTAGATTATCATTCATTTGTCGCCCCGTTCGTTTCCCCCCAGTTTTTGGTTCCTGAATGCATATCAACGTTAATACTGTACATGCGCCATGCTGTTTTTATTCAGGATTATTTGTCTTCATTCGGTCACATGGCAGTTTTATGACATTTCAGTAACTGGGCCTCAGTCTACTGTATATCAGTGTTTGGCATAAGACAAACATTATCTATTCGCATAACATCTACAAATATACTTTCTTTGACCCAATACCATGCTTGATTCTCGATTGCCATTGGCTGATCAGACGGGTCAAAATGTTGACATACACTTGCCACAGCTGCAGGTCCACACAGGGTATATGAATCACATCGGGGGTTTAAATGTTATAGACCCTGCGCACTGGAATTATCACGCAGGATTATAATAAGGGGGATAACTCAGTTCGGCCTACTGTCGTCTGCTGGGGTTGTCTGTCGCTCAAATGGAGGATAACGTCGATGTGTCTACAGGTGACAAGAACAGATCTGCATGGCATACCAGAAAAGAATTGCTAGAAGTTATTCCAGAGTCTACAAAAATGTGTAATTCAACCGAGGCGAGATTATTTCGCGAATACTTCCTCTAAAAACAACAAGATGTGGCATACGACCTCGTGAGTCTTAATGAAGCTATATTGCACTTTTAAATTAACTGTTGCAAAGAACACCGTACTCATTTCAAAACAAATTCCCTAGAATGTTCCCGGTAAGGATTAAATCGCTATCTGAAAGCTACATCCCACCGTAAGAAATTTGACATCATGAGAGACCCTGTATGTACCGATGCAAATGAGATGTTCAGGAGAGCCGAAAATGAACTGGAACAACATGGCCATGGCCAACAACCCATTACCCTGTCATGTGTAAAGCTGACAGGAAGAAGATTTATTCCTCCATACACCTCAGTCCCAAAACCCCTGATTGGTTATTAAATAAATTTGTGTTTGACATGAGGCCACCTGAAAACGTGGAAGAGATGACTAAGACCACATCTGCAGTGAAAGTGGACGGTACCACTGGACCAAAACACGTATCTAAGACTGTGGACGAACTGATAAGTCTTAGAGCTTGTGACAAAGATGATGTTTCTGGTTTCATGCCAGAAGAACCAGACTCGCCCATGTGCCCTGTGGCTTCACTTCAAACACATATCGCTAAACTGCATCCCGATCAGGAGAGGTTCTGACAGTAGACAAAGATTTCATTTCTGGATGAAGAAACTGTCTGGTTTACCAGGAAACCACTGGTGAAGGACACCCTAGCACGCTTCATGTCAAAACTGAGTGAACACTGTAATTTGTGCCAAATATATACAAATCATAGCATCCGTGCCACAGGGGCCACGATACTTTCAAGTTCAACTTCAGCGGTTGAGAAGTTATGGCGGTCACGGGTCACAAAAGTGTGACGAGCGTTGTTGTGTATCCGCGTGTATCCGAGGGTGAAAATTTGGTATTTGTTAAAGCCATGACTGCTGGTATGTTATCAACAAAACCTAGTGTGCCTATCTCTGGAATACAAACTCCTGTAATACTTCCCACTACTGTAACTGTCAGTCCATCATCAACAAAACCTAGACTATCTAGCTCTGTCATGTCAGGCCCAGTCATACTTCCCGCTACTGTAACTACCAGTTCATCGGCATCCAATCTACAGTCAGCATTCGCTAGGCCAAGTGACTTCGTCTCTGATGATGCAGTAGTTCACCCCTTACCTGTAACCTCGATGGAGAAGATATGTATGGAGATATTGATTTTGATCTGGAGAGCATGCTGTGCGATTATAAAGACTTAGGTGAAATGCAACCGCAGACCAAGAGAGTTATAAACTTGTCTCAGGCCAATAGCAGAGATAACGACCCAGTTTTTAACAACTGCGTTTTTTTCTGGTCCAGTTAGTTTTATCATTAAGAAATAGACATAGTAAATTCAACTTGCAGTTTGTTTTCTAGACGAAAGCCCAAGATAAAAGTTTCTTGTGTATAGGCCCCCTATGAGTTCTCTGCTAGGTCGACATAATTATAAATTCAACTTATCAGCAGTGTGTTTTGTAGACAAAGGCCCAAGACAAGGGCTACTTGTAGGCCTATATAGGCTTTGTCGATAGTTACTACATCCATCCTTGTCTGCCACGCGAAAGGCCTACATATACGAAAGGCCTACATGTACATTTCCCTGCGGTTCAGGGTTAAAATTTCACAGCCCGAGTTTAAATTCGGATAGACCCTTCTTAACATGCGGATAAATTAGAATAGACTAGGTAGGCATTTGCCGTATGTACATACACTAAAGGTATATACAGACCACAAAAGACTAAACTTTGGAATGTTGGGCACGAAAAAGATAGAAAAGACTTTCGTGTCCACATCGAAACGCTTGTAACAACGATTCAATCAAGTAACAAAGCAGTTTGACCACCCTTCGCACCGCACCCCACCCTAACTCCCACTCCCACTGTGCAGAGGAATTCAAGCCGACACCTGTATTTGACACACATCCCCGCCAGGCCAAGTAAATCAGAGCTGTGCAAAGCGCGTCAATTATTTAAAACCTTGGCACCAAAACAGACATTCGTATACCAGCCATCAATCAAAATGACGTTCGAGGCCAATAATCGCAAGGGCAGTTCCAAAATTAAAATTTAAAAGGCACTGGCTTATATCACAAAATGTTAATGCATATTTAAGTGTGACATGTAAACTATATATCATTATTGTGTATGCAGTGTTTATGCTCAGCTTTAATTATGATAGCTATCACATGGACATACGTAACAGAAACATGATGACGGCATTACCAAAGTGATGTTTGCGTTTACAAATACCAATAAAAAAATCAAACAATCAGTCAGAGATTCTGTCAATTAATTAATGTCTGCTACCCCCATGGAATGTTGGCCAGACTAGTGAGAAGATTGGCGATTGACCTATGTTCAACCCAAGGGCCTTGTATTAAATAAGTAGATCGCACTGCTTGTACCATGCTATCCCCTGTACCCTAGGCCTTATAAAAAGCGATGTGCAAGAGAAGTGGTCATCAGGTCAAAGTGTGTCTTATGTGGTAAAAATAGACATGGACTGCATGTATAAACTGTAAAATACTGTATAGCATCAATACAAATGATGTGCGCCAAAACTGGTGGCAGATTGCCTTTTTTTTTGTTATTTTTGCGTCGAAACCGACACTCGTATACTAGCCGTCAACCAAACTTATAGATAAGTTAAGTAAGTAATTGCAAGGCAATTTTCCAATCGAATCAATCAATGTATAGCCGAGGTGGGGTCGGGCGGGCCGGCGTTTCCTACGTTTATATACCTTTTATAATGGCATAGGGGTAGTATATCTGTATTTCTAAAACATGAAGTTTGTACCAACCTGGTTCTTGTGATGCACCATCGGCATGATCGAGACCCATTTTGCTGAGAAGGAAGTCGGTAACTGCTGGCGATTTAGTAATCTGACCCAAAACCTTGTTCTTGAACAACTGTGCAATTAGGCCGAGTCCTTATATATACACAAACCGGCTGGCATGCGTGGGGACGCGACGGGGATGCGAGGTTGTAAGCTTGGGGTGGAAATCCAGGTAATAAATGTATGTTATATAAGGGGTGTGGTGGTGGGCGGGGGGTCGCTCCTTTCACTGAGGTTATTATCTAAACAAGCAAACTCTGGCCGACCCATGCCAATTGCTGATAGGTTGGTTACTAATAAACCATTCGAGTGCTACGCCTCCAAAATTTGACTTAGCCAATCAGGAAGAACGCTAAAAAAAATACTTCAGTCCGTGCAGACACCTTGTCCGACAATCAGCGCTTGGCAGTTTCAAAAACTTACCTTGTGGAGATTTTTCTGTCAATTTACATATCAAGTTCTTTCATGTCTAATAACAAACGGAAAAGTTATGGTTGAGTATGATTATATTCTGTACCCGATTACTGTCAGTTTCATCGCAGAAGTGTGTGGAGCCTTTTTTAAGGAGTAAATGGTTAGCTTACTTGTCAGTTTTACTAGTGTAACCAGCAGGTATTCAGGTGGGTTCATGGAGTAGCATTTGTCTCGAAAATGGACAGGTTCGTGGAAAGGTGCATAAAATGAATATTGTCAGGCAATTGTGCGATATGCACCCATACTTATGCATATGAATGTGTCAGCGTAATTCGGTTAGGTTGCATGACGGGTAAAACTAAAACTATACCTTTATAATTATTGCGTGTATACAATACTAAAGCTACTTATACATAATTATACGAAACCCGAACATGTTTTCAGGACTGTCAGTTTCTTTTAACAAGGTGCTGCACCGTAGGGGTCATATAAAGAATAATAATTCAGCATTTCACACACATGGATTGTTCAATATCAAGTTCACACGGCATGGGGATTAACTGATTTACAACTACAATTTCACAAAAAAACCTTACAGAGTGGCACACTTAGAAACAAACCACAACAAATTATGTGAGCCACAAAAAGAACAAAGAGTAAAAATCCTAAATCAATAATTGAACTGTTTGAAACTGAGAGGAAATTAGTGTAGTCTGCATGCCTAAATTGCGTACTGTGAACGGTATGTGAAAGCGTGTTTATCCTTCAATAAGCATGGCATATTGCAAAGCTCAGATACTCCGAAAAAAAAGAATAAGTCGCGTGTTATACGTTTCCATACGTACGTATCCTGAAGATGACAAATATAATTTTGTCGAAATATTAAAACGTCATGTATGTGACTTCTCAGTTTTTCGGAGTATCCATGCTTTTGTATTAGGCTGAACGGTATGTATCTGTTATAGTATCAACGAAAATGTCAACGTCAATTCTTCACACATAAATGAACCATTCTGGAGACTTATTCGGCCTTGCAACAGCAATATTCGTAAAGAATATTTGTGTTATTTACATATATGGCCATGTATTAAGGCATGTAGATTTTTGTTTCCTCTGTACATTTTGGCTGAAACATGAATGATATTTTTATTTCCCCTGACACAAGCCGATAATCCCCTTAAATAGCGTCCTCACACTGTGTTTTGTCGCAATGACGGAATGAAAATAAGCCGAAAATGATGGAGAAATGTTATCTAGTTGTTTCCCCCAAGCTAACCGTGCCAGCTGCTGTGGCACACTCTCTATCGTACCAAGAAAACTCTAGCTAATTGGGTCTGCACTTAGTGGTACAGCAAGGATACCCCCCCTCCCCGTTTTCCTTCCCAACCTTCCCCACACATAACCAACAAACCATTCAGGCTCTAACATGGTCATAATGTTTGGATTTCCTCAAACCCTTTCAGAACAAAGTTGAATTAACCAAGCTTCTGCCAACTGGTAAAAATCTGTCACAGGGCAGTCATCATGTCTGCATTATATGCCACATTAAACATAACATATGTTCATGTTGTTTTTGTACGTCTGTAGACAGCAAAAATACAATGTGAGCCAAATAAATATACCAATGGCAACTGTCTAAATAAGTCGCAGCTTTTACGTGCCAAGGAATTTGGATCTAAAAACCATTATTTTAAGAAAGGCGTTGATGTCAGACATTTAGTCGCAGGTATATGTAATCAGCAATGTCACTGCATTGATTTATTCGTTAATTTACATGACTGGTGTTTTACGCCGCACTCAAGAATACTTCGCTTAGGCCTATTAGGCCGCGGCGGGAAGGAACCAGGCAGAGATTGTGGGGGGGGGGGGGGGGACCCATGGCCACGCGCATAATACTGGTAGACCTTCCAACGTAAGATTGGAAAGAATGACAGCATTTGAACTCACATCGACCACATTGGTGAAAGTCTCCTCATTATTACTACGCTGCGCTCGCATGCTAAACACCGAATATTATATAACAACATTGTCGTTATTGCTTCTGTGGGAGGCTGTTAGTGGAATGAACCCGAAGACAGTTGACATATATTGTTGGTTTTAAACCCGGGCTTATGCCAGGCAGTTTCCAGCATTTGAATCTGCGCCATATCCGCCCAGAGAGTGTAATCGCATTGGTGAGAGGCTGCTGGGTCATTGTGTTCCACTAGTAGAAGACAAGAGATGGTACATATAGGTACAACGTCTTATGGGGAATTATTGCAACAAAAGGTGTTTTGCAAGCTGACAATGTACGCGTACCAAGCTTATCAAGACAGAATGTCGCCCCCTAGTAACCATGGTAGTCGCACAGCTGTTTGAGCTTGTCAGGAAGTTAAAGGGCACTGTAGGCAATAAGCACATTTGTGATTTGAAAGAGACGCCGCGTGGCGTCTGCCTACAAACGGAGAGGTGAGACCAGCTTTTGAGACAACCACTGTGAACAAAAACAACTGAACAACTTATATCATTTGACAAGATTTGCAAGTTTCGGTTTGAAGTCGCATTTAAAGAATGAAAATATGATAAAAAGCGTCAAAACGTATTTGGAAATATGGTCTTCAATATTTTTTCCATAAAAAAAGGGTATTTGAAAATATTTCTTTATGATTTGGGACCACCTTTTAGTATTTATCGTCGTTGCGTAATAATGTTCTAAATAAGGATGTGATCCACATCTAATAAACTTATTTGAATGTAAATTTGTCGTTTATATCCAAACATATGCATTTAATCTGTTGATAATATTTATGAATACATCAAAGATATAAATATGGAAAGACTAAATTCTAGTGCAAATATATTTAAAAAACATGTGTTACATCATCATTTAAACTATTATTACACAAAAGGTGGTCCCAAAAACCCACCATACAAAAATTATTTTCAAGTGTTTTTGCTCTAAAGAAAAATCGAAAAAAAAATTGAAGACGACATTTACAACTAACTCGTCGCAATCTTTCCTCTGAACTTTTTTACGTTTTCTTCAGCTTTAAGAATATATTTGACACCACCACCGGGATTACATAAAAGTTTAACAATTATTACTATAAACAGCCATGACGACATTCACTCCGGACACTGAGGTAAATCAGACGTGCAACTTGCGCGTGATAAAAAAAGAAACATGGAGATACGTTCGGGTATCAATACAACCCACAGGTATTGAATATATTCTTCAAAAATATATAACTGCTACCAAAAGTCCACAAAATGACTGCTTCTGAACCACAGAAAAGCAAGCAGTATAAGTCCTGGGTCTTTTTCGAGAATTATAACACCAATGATGCCTATGATAGGCATGACATTGTACACGAGGTTAAACTACCGTTCAGAGCAGAAACTGATTGAGACAGCTATTCTCATTCTCACACGTAATGATAAAAAAATTTCAAAATAAGAGCACCTTCAGATGAAATAATTGAAATAACATCTGTGTTCTTACAGAAGAGTATACAAGTTTAAAGTAAGCTGCGAAACGGCAATTGCTTAACTTATTAGCCTTGTTGGTACTTTATTTTTTAGTTTTCAGATAAGTCGCCCTCACACAGGGTAACCCGAACATCAGTGATCAACGAAATTCTCATCGTAGGATTTGGCCATAAAGCTTTCGATCCGCGAGCAATACACCGCCCCCAGTATCCAGGTAAAACGAGTTGACTGAAGTTCTAAAACAACCAGGCTTATATATCATTCAAGATACGCCACTAATACTGATCACCGGATATTTATTCAGCAGGGCTTTCGTCTTCACTCTTCTCACATGAAGTGTATTTTATTGCGGTATAGGCGAGGTGCTAATTTGCATGTTTGAATGCACCACACCTCAACAAAGCTCATCTACACTCCTGGAACATCCGCACCATGCAACCTATAATATATAAATGAGATAGGCTGGTACTGTTTTAACACGTTTGAACAGTATTGTTTGAACAATATACATTGCCACCCTCATTGATCGGAAACTGCTATACACTTCAATGCTGTACACCCTCACTGTTGCCCACCTGACTACTTTACACTGTCACTGCTGTACACCCTCATTTTTGTACACCCTCACTGCTGCACACTTTCAGTGCTGTATACCCTCACTATTTTACACCCTCACTTCTGTACACCCTCACTGCTGTACACTCTCACTGCTGATACCCTCATTGTTGTACATCATCAATGCTGTATACTCTCACTTTTTGCACATCCTCATAGGTGTACACTCTCACTGCTGTACACCCTCAGTTCTGTACATCATTGTTGTACATCCTCACTTCTGTACACCCTCACGTCTGTACACCTCAATCTGTACATCCTCAGTGTTGTACACCCTCATTGCTATATACACCCTCAATGTTGTACATACTTAATGCTGTACACCCCTTGCTGTTGTACATCCTAGTTGCTGTACTCCCTCACTGCTGTACACCATCAATGCTTTAAATCCTCATTGTTGTACACCCGCAATGCTGTACATCCTCAATGCTGTACACCTGACTACTGTACACCCTCACTGGTGTACACCCTAATTCCTGTAATTGCTGTACATCCTCATTGTTGTACATCCTAGTTGTGTACACCCTCACTGCTGGACACCCCCACTGCTGGACACCCTCACTGCTGGACACCTTGTTCCTGTACATAAATTGATTAATCACTTCCGAAGCGCCAACATGTTCAAACTGTTAAATCTTCAAACAGTTCTGCAACTAAAGCAGTCCATCCAGTTTGGTGACTGTAACAACAAAAAAGAATACTGTGAATGTGGATTGGCTTGATTTGATTTGATTGGTGTTTTATGCCGTACTCAAGAATATTTCACTTATACGCCAGCGGCCAGCATTATGGTAGAGTATACGGGGAAGAGCCCAGGGAAAACCAACCCACAACCGTCACAACCAGGTTGTAAATGTGGACATATATATATAAATATATGTATGTACATATATATACTGTATATATATATATATGTGAACTTTTTCACTCAGGTTATAAAGTGACACAAGCAGTCAAGAATTTGATCAACGTTTTGAAAGCAAACTAATATTTTCTGCACGATTTTTAAAATTTGGGAAGAATTTAGAAAAGAAAATGCTTCACGACAACAAAGACTGATTCTTGTGATTAGAACCCAAGGGTTTTAATGGGCTAAGATCCCAAGAGGTTGAAAAGTAAACTGTTTTGCATCAGAAAATACTTCAGATACCTGTAAATGCTTCATATATGACTTTAAATTTCGCTCATCACTGTTTATCCTGATTTCGCCTGAAACTTATCAGTTTTGGCCTTTAGTTGGAAGATAGAAAGATATCCTCCTTGAAAAAAAACAAGTTTCAGCACCAATCTTTCTTGCAATACTTCATCATGACCTTTATTTATAATATTTTTGCGTGAATTTTTCAGGAAAATGCAGTCAGGTAAAACCTTTGCATAGGCAGAAATGCTCATAGGTTGGTTACTAATAAACCATTCGAGTGCTACGCCTCCAAAATTTGACTTAGCCAATCAGAAGAACGCTAAAAAAAATACTTCAGTCGGTGCAGACACTTGTCCGACAATCAGCGCTTGGCAGTTTCAAAAACTTACATTGTGGAGATTTTTCTGTCAATTTACATATCAAGTTTCTTTCATGTCTAATAACAAACGGAAAAGTTATGGTTGAGTACGATTATATTCTGTCCCCGATTACTGTCTGTTTCATCGCAGAAGTGTGTGAGCCTTTTTAAGGAGCAAATGGTTAGCTTACTTGTCAGTTTTACTAGTGTAACCAGCAGGTATTCAGGTGGGTTCATGGAGTAGCATTTGTCTCGAAAATGGACAGTTCGTGGAAAGGTGCATAAAAATGAATATTGTCAGGCAATTGTGCGATATGCACCCATACTTATGCATATGAATGTGTCAGCGTAATTAGGTTAGGTTGCATGACGGTAAAACTAAAACTATACCTTTATAATTATTGCGTGTATACATTGCTAAAGCTACTTATACATAATTATACGAAACCCGAACATGTTTTCAGGACTGTCAGTTTCTTTTAACAAGGTGCTGCACCGTAGGGGTCATATAAAGAATAATAATTCAGCATTTTCACACACATGGATTGTTCAATATCAAGTTCACACGGCATGGGGATTAACTGATTTACAACTACAATTTCACAAAAAACCTTACAGAGTGGCACACTTAGAAACAAACCACAACAAATTATGTGAGCCACAAAAAGAACAAAGAGTAAAAATCCTAAATCAATAATTGAACTGTTTGAAACTGAGAGGAAATTAGTGTAGTCTGCATGCCTAAATTGCGTACTGTGAACGGTTATGTGAAAGCGTGTTTATCCTTCAATAAGCATGGCATATTGCAAAGCTCAGATACTCCGAAAAAAAGAAGAAGTCGCGTGTTATAACGTTTCCATACGTACGTATCCTGAAGATGACAAATATAATTTTGTCGAAATATTGAAACGTCATGTATGTGACTTCTCAGTTTTTCGGAGTATCCATGCTTTTGTATTATGCTGAACGGTATGTATCTGTTATAGTATCAACGAAAATGTCAACGTCAATTCTTCACACATAAATGAACCATTTTGGAGACTTATTCGGCCTTGCAACAGCAATATTCGTAAATAATATTTGTGTTATTTACATATATGGCCATGTATTAAGGCATGTAGATTTTTTGTTTCCTCTGTACATTTTGGCTGAAACATGAATGATATTTTTTATTTCCCCCTGACACTAGCCGATAACCCCCTTAAATAGCGTCCTCACACTGTGTTTTGTCGCAATGACGGAAATGAAAATAAGCCGAAAATGATGGAGAAATGTTATCTAGTTGTTTCCCCCAAGCTAACCGTGCCAGCTGCTGTGGCACACTCTCTATCGGACCAAGAAAACTCTAGCTAATTGGGTCTGCACTTAGTGGTACAGCAAGGATACCCCCCTCCCCCTTTTCCTTCCCAAACCTTCCCCACACATAACCAACAAACCATTCAGGCTCTAACATGGTCATAATGTTTGGATTTCCTCAAACCCGTTCAGAACAAAGTTGAATTAACCAAGCGTCTGCCAACTGGTAAAAATCGTGTCACAGGGCAGTCATCATGTCTGCATTATATGCCACATTAAACATAACATATGTTCATGTTGTTTTTGTACGTCTGTAGACAGCAAAATACAATGTGAGCCAAATAAATATACCAATGGCAAACTGTCTAAATAAGTCGCTGCTTTTACGTGCCAAGGAATTTGGATCTAAAACCATTATTTTAAGAAAGGCGTTGATGTCAGACATTTAGTCGCAGGTATATGTAATCAGCAATGTCACTGCATTGATTTATTCGTTAATTTACATGGACTGGTGTTTTACGGCCGCACTCAAGAATACTTCGCTTAGGCCTATTAGGCCGCGGCGGGAAGGAACCAGGCAGAGATTGGGGGGGGGGGGGGGACCCATGGCCACGCGCATAATACTGGTAGACCTTCCAACG
This sequence comes from Liolophura sinensis, assembly GCF_032854445.1. Taxonomy (NCBI): domain Eukaryota; kingdom Metazoa; phylum Mollusca; class Polyplacophora; order Chitonida; family Chitonidae; genus Liolophura; species Liolophura sinensis. The sequence continues at coordinate 25,422,555 of NC_088304.1, read as the reverse complement.
TAAGATTGGAAAGAATGACAGCATTTGAACTCACATCGACCACATTGGTGAAAGTCTCCTCATTATTACTACGCTGCGCTCGCATGCTAAACACCGAATATTATATAACAACATTGTCGTTATTGCTTCTGTGGGAGGCTGTTAGTGGAATGAACCCGAAAGACAGTTGACATATATTTGTTGGTTTTAAACCCGGGCTTATGCCAGGCAGTTTCCAGCATTTGAATCTGCGCCATATCCAGGCCCAGAGAGTGTAATCGCATTGGGTGAGAGGCCTGCTGGGTCATTGTGTTCCACTAGTAGAAGACAAGAGATGGTACATATAGGTACAAACGTCTTATGGGGAATTATTGCAACAAAAGGTGTTTTGCAAGCTGACAATGTACGCGTACCAAGCTTATCAAGACAGAATGTCGCCCCCTAGTAACCATGGTAGTCGCACAGCTGTTTGAGCTTGTCAGGAAGTTAAGGGCACTGTAGGCAATAAGCACATTTGTGATTTGAAAGAGACGCCGCGTGGCGTCTGCCTACAAACGGAGAGGTGAGACCAGCTTTTGAGACAACCACTGTGAACAAAAACAACTGAACAACTTATATCATTTGACAAGATTTGCAAGTTTCGGTTTGAAGTCGCATTTAAAGAATGAAAATATGATAAAAAGCGTCAAAACGTATTTGGAAATATGGTCTTCAATATTTTTTCCATAAAAAAAGGGTATTTGAAAATATTTCTTTATGATTTGGGACCACCTTTTAGTATTTATCGTCGTTGCGTAATAATGTTCTAAATAAGGATGTGATCCACATCTAATAAACTTATTTGAATGTAAATTTGTCGTTTATATCCAAACATATGCATTTAATCTGTTGATAATATTTATGAATACATCAAAGATATAAATATGGAAAGACTAAATTCTAGTGCAAATATATTTAAAAAACATGTGTTACATCATCATTTAAACTATTATTACACAAAAGGTGGTCCCAAAAACCCACCATACAAAAATTATTTTCAAGTGTTTTTGCTCTAAAGAAAAATCGAAAAAAAAATTGAAGACGACATTTACAACTAACTCGTCGCAATCTTTCCTCTGAACTTTTTTACGTTTTCTTCAGCTTTAAGAATATATTTGACACCACCACCGGGATTACATAAAAGTTTAACAATTATTACTATAAACAGCCATGACGACATTCACTCCGGACACTGAGGTAAATCAGACGTGCAACTTGCGCGTGATAAAAAAAGAAACATGGAGATACGTTCGGGTATCAATACAACCCACAGGTATTGAATATATTCTTCAAAAATATATAACTGCTACCAAAAGTCCACAAAATGACTGCTTCTGAACCACAGAAAAGCAGTATAAGTCCTGGGTCTTTTTCGAGAATTATAACACCAATGATGCCTATGATAGGCATGACATTGTACACGAGGTTAAACTACCGTTCAGAGCAGAACTGATTGAGACAGCTATTCTCATTCTCACACGTAATGATAAAAAAATTTCAAAATAAGAGCACCTTCAGATGAAATAATTGAAATAACATCTGTGTTCTTACAGAAAGAGTATACAAGTTTAAAGTAAGCTGCGAAACGGCAATTGCTTAACTTATTAGCCTTGTTGGTACTTTATTTTTTAGTTTTCAGATAAGTCGCCCTCACACAGGGTAACCCGAACATCAGTGTTCAACGAAATTCTCATCGTAGGATTTGGCCATAAAGCTTTCGATCCGCGAGCAATACACCGCCCCCAGTATCCAGGTAAAACGAGTTGACTGAAGTTCTAAAACAACCAGGCTTATATATCATTCAAGATACGCCACTAATACTGATCACCGGATATTTATTCAGCAGGGCTTTCGTCTTCACTCTTCTCACATGAAGTGTATTTTATTTGCGGTATAGGCGAGGTGCTAATTTGCATGTTTGAATGCACCACACCTCAACAAAGCTCATCTACACTCCTGGAACATCCGCACCATGCACCTATAATATATAAATGAGATAGGCTGGTACTGTTTTAACACGTTTGAACAGTATTGTTTTGAACAATATACATTGCCACCCTCATTGATCGGAAACTGCTATACACTTCAATGCTGTACACCCTCACTGTTGCCCACCTGACTACTTTACACTGTCACTGCTGTACACCCTCATTTTTGTACACCCTCACTGCTGCACACTTTCAGTGCTGTATACCCTCACTATTTTACACCCTCCCTTCTGTACACCCTCACTGCTGTACACTCTCACTGCTGTATACCCTCATTGTTGTACATCATCAATGCTGTATACTCTCACTTTTGCACATCCTCATAGGTGTACACTCTCACTGCTGTACACCCTCAGTTCTGTACATCATTGTTGTACATCCTCACTTCTGTACACCCTCACGTCTGTACACCTCAATTCTGTACATCCTCAGTGTTGTACACCCTCATTGCTATATACACCCTCAATGTTGTACATACTTAATGCTGTACACCCTTGCTGTTGTACATCCTAGTTGCTGTACTCCCTCACTGCTGTACACCATCAATGCTTTAAATCCTCATTGTTGTACACCCGCAATGCTGTACATCCTCAATGCTGTACACCTGACTACTGTACACCCTCACTGGTGTACACCCTAATTCCTGTAATTGCTGTACATCCTCATTGTTGTACATCCTAGCTGTGGTACACCCTCACTGCTGGACACCCCCACTGCTGGACACCCTCACTGCTGGACACCCTTGTTCCTGTACATAAATTGATTAATCACTTCCGAAGCGCCAACATGTTCAAACTGTTAAATCTTCAAACAGTTCTGCAACTAAAGCAGTCCATCCAGTTTGGTGACTGTAACAACAAAAAAGAATACTGTGAATGTGGATTGACTTGATTTGATTTGATTGGTGTTTTATGCCGTACTCAAGAATATTTCACTTATACGCCAGCGGCCAGCATTATGGTAGAGTATACGGGGAAGAGCCCAGGGAAAACCAACCCACAACCATCACACCAGGTTGTAAATGTGGATATATATATATATATATATATATATATATATATATATATATATATATATATATATATATATGTATGTATGTACATATATATATATATATATATATATATATATATATATATGTGTGTGTGAACTTTTTCACTCAAGTTATAAAGTGACACAAGCAGTTAAGAGTTTGATCAACGTTTTTGAAAGCAAACTAATATTTTCTGCACGATTTTTAAAATTTGGGAAGAATTTAGAAAAGAAAATACTTCACGACAACAAAGACTGATTCTTGTGATTAGAACCCAAGGGTTTTAATGGGCTAAGATCCCAATAGGTTGAAAAGTAAACTGTTTTGCATCAGAAAATACTTCAGATACCTGTAAATGCTTCATATATGACTTTAAATTTCGCTCATCACTGTTTATCCTGATTTCGCCTGAAACTTATCAGTTTTGGCCTTTAGTTGGAAGATAGAAAGATATCCTCCTTGAAAAAAACAAGTTTCAGCACCAATCTTTCTTGCAATACTTCATCATGACCTTTATTTACCTCCAACATCTAATATTTTTGCGTGAATTTTTCAGGAAAATGCAGTCAGGTAAACACTTTGCATTAGGCAGAAAATGCTCACCTTGCACCACATCCTCTACCTGTTTCGCTGTGGAAATATTCATGGAACAGAATCAAGTCTTTCCAGCCCTCCTGAGAACTGTACAAGTTACAGTCTCCTGTGAACAGATACATAGATATATTTTGTCACCAGATCACTGATTCAACAAAAGACTGCCCAAACTGTGTTCATTTAATGCTTAATGGAGAAGAAAACATAAAAATGATGCCAAAATCCGATGAAAGAAATTGAAAACTTATTTGCAAATATGGTCTTTAATATTTTTTTGGATTTTTTTTTTTCAAGAGAAAACAGTTATTTGAAAATATTTTTGTATGGTGGGTATTTGAGACCAACTTTTGGTATTTATCATTGTTGCATAATAATGTTCTAAATAAGGATGTGATGCCTAAATTTATTTATTATCTAATAAATTTATTTGAATGTAAATTTGTTGTTTATGTCAAAACATATACATTTAACCTAAATTATGATAACACTAATGAACATATTAAAAACATAAATAAACATCCATATTTATGACATTATTAAACAAAGATTGCATATACCAAAAGGTGGTCCCAAATACCCACCATACAAAAATTATTTTCAAGTGTCTTCAAGGAAAAACTGGAAAAAATATTGAAGACCACATTCAGGAATAACTTTTCGCACTCTTTCATCTGAACTTTATGTCATTTTTATGTTTTCTCCACCTTTAACACTGTGTTCTTGGTACAGATGTATGGTACAGGTGTATGGTTCAGCCATCCCTGTATTCAGTGTATGTATATGTACATGTACAAGGTCAACACTTTGATGAACCCTTTTAAAAAAAACAATTAAGAGCGGAAAACTGCCACAGAGCACGAAAGAACAAAAATAACCTAAATAGATCTTGAAATCATGCATGAGCTTTAACTCTTCATATTCACTAAACTTTTCCTAATTCCACCAACTTTTCGCTTCTGAAAGAGCAAATTTCAGTGCAATTATGCACATTTTAAAATCTATTTTCGAGACAAGACTACACCGGTTGGATTGGCTAATTTTAGCGCTTCACAAAAAGTATAATTTTTTCAATGTACATATAATAATGGCTTAAGAATATACCTGAATGAACACCTTGTAAACATGAGAAACGGTTGAGGAATTACAGTAAATCTGGGACTACTGTATACTGTACAGAGCAGTCCCAGACTAAATTCAGAATGACAAACCATTCTGGAAGAAGACAATCCTTTATTTCTGTCAAAAGCAGATGAAACAGTCCAAACCTTGAAGATGATCTGTAAGGTGTCATGGTGAAACACTGGTAAACCAAATAACCAAACATAAAAGTACAAGACTGCTGTGCAGTTAACCCATGATAAGATCTAATCACTTGATAACAACATACTGAACTCCAGACACTGATCAAGGTGGTTTCCTAAATTGATCTGAGGGAACACAAATGAAGCTGCACAGAAATTTTACTAAAATCGGTTTACATTTCAGGCAGTTACGGTGCAGAAACCAATATCCATTCAGAATCCTGGAAATCATTCAGCAATACCTTTGCACGGATCTGGCTTGTTTTCTTACTTGATCTGAGGTACTGGCACTTTACATAAATGAAGCTACACACAAATTCCTTCACAATGACTCATCCATTAAACATAATTAAATTCAGCGACAGTTAGAACGACTTGGATTAAATATTCATCGTCATTCATGAAACTTTGTGTATTATTTTTTTGGTTTTGCTTTTCTCCTTCATCTAAAAAATATATTTATTTATTTATCTGATTGGTGTTTTACGTCGTACTCAAAAATATTTCACAAATATGACAGCTGCCGTCATTGTGGTGGGTGGAAACTGGGCACAGCCTGGATGAAATGATCTAACAATGAATGATTATTTACAGAAGATATATTGTATATACCAGCCTAGGCAGTTGTAAGAACCAGGGCCCATTTCATGAAACTCACTTACCTAAGTTTCCCCTTAACTACCATGATGACATATGTTGTAGAGATATAAAGTGCACATTGCTAAGGGCTACTTCACACTAAGTATGTTTCATGAAACAGACCCCTGGTTTATCATATTGTTAGTCAATGAGCCCCTTCTCAGATGCTCCAGGTGAAATGTTAAACTGGCTCTTCAAAGAACTGACATCACTTTACCGCATGATAGCAGCTTCATTTTCCAAATTTATTTAATGTATTTGATTGGTGTTTTACGCCATACTCAAAAATATTTCACTTACAGCATTATGGTAGAAGGAAACCGGGCACAGCCCAGGGAAAACCCACGACCATCTGCAGGCTGCTGACAGGCCTTCACTCGTGCGGCTGGAGAGGAAGCCAGCATGAGCTGGACTTTAACTCACAACAACCGAATTGGTGAGAGGCTCCTGGGTCATTACGCTGCGCTAGCGCGCTAACCAACTGAGCCATGAAGGCCCCTCAACTTTCAAATTCCCTCTGTCTAAATAGTTTGTCACACATTGTTTTTCTGACGGTTACCTATACAGTGATTAGCTGTAACTGAAAGTACATATATCTACTGAGCTTCCTATGTCTTAATTGAGCTAGTATTTTACATTGTCAGATGTAGATCTACAGTTTTCCTCAGAGCCAAGAGCTTATGCTGTATTTCATCTAAAACTTGGCTTGTAATTATACATTTGCAAAAGCTCATAGAAGTCTTTTTTTTTATGATAACACTTAGTTTTTCTGATAAAAAAATTCAATCAAACTTCACAAAAAAATTCTTAAGTGGCCTTAATCATTCAGAACCAAAGAAAATGTAACTTGAATAATGCTGAGCTTTAGTGGAAATGAATGCAGTATGTCACACAGTCTCTAACTGACATACCATGACAGGGTCTTCGTTCATCTGATCCAATCAAAAACAATGAGATGAGGCGTTTCTGAATATCTTCTACCATGGCTTTCAAACTGATACCAGTATCTACTCCAGTAGACTCCACATTACTCCAACCATCGCCATGAAAACAGTGCAGAGTCATCAGTGTTTCAAGGATGAGATAATTCACTGAAAGATTACCATAAAATTAGAAAACACCTAACCACACATAAGAAATAACGCAAGAAGCATCCTTTCACTGTGACATTCTCCTTTTTTGTTATTTTAATGATTATTTCACTGTGGTGTGTATAAATTTGCATCTGATGATTCAGTGTCAGTGTTGTTACAGGTGTGTCTCATTGAAACACCATCCTCAATACACCTGACATTATATTTTTTACGGCTGAACAGACACTAAAATATATATATCATATATCATATTATAATATAACAGCTGAAAATTTTGCTATGGCAATTCAAGGCTGTCTGATCATGTAACCATGCCTCCAACAGGAAAAATTACCAAACATTGTCCACATTTGCCCCAAATTACATGATATGTTTTTAATTTTCATTTTTATACCCCCCCTTGGGCATTGAGAAAAGATTTATTCCACCTATAAGGCAACAATTAAAATTGCTCTGGCTTAAGTTAACAATAAAAAACAAAGTATTCTGTAACAATAGCCGGTTAAAAAGACGTGGAATTTCACACAATCATTCTTACTTGGAAACCACACAGGGCCTCGCCAGTTACTGTTCCCCCCAAAGCAAGAAGTGGTAGACTCTCCCGGGTCAAATGTAATACTGTAAAAGACCTCATCTATTGTCAGGGAATAGGGGTGGTCAAGGTAATACTGAAAAGCAAGTGAATGATATAAATGTGTTGATCATTTTTCCCGAACAGCAAAAAGAGTAAATCAAGGGTACATGTACTACAGTTCCAGAATAATTTTTTGTAGTCATTTACCGTAAGCTACACAGAATCCTTGAAACCAAGAGTAAAATCTACATGTGTTCTGCTGGCTTCTCATACATGCAGTGAAGATTTCCTCACTTATGTATATTTACCTTAGACAGGGAACGGATTCCAAATGGGGAAAGAAATTCCTCAGTGTTCATGAGGTAAGAGAGAATTGTCTTTGATCGCCCTGCACTCAATGCTGACAGCAGCACCATGTCTCCCTGTACACTAACAAACTGAAACAAATAAATTCTTTACAATTCATATTATAAATATAATTAAAAGAAAAGATATTTAGGAAGATGTATGAAAGCAGACCTAAAGGGTCTGATGTAATGAGACGTATCATGTTATAGAGCAACCAGAAACACAATGTCGTATCAATCTTACCCCAGGCACACATGGTTAAAGTGAACATAGAGTCTGCCACTATATATACATAGAAAACATGATATAGAACACAGAAATCACAGAAAAATATGTAAAAAATTCTATAAAGTTTTGAAAGCCGAGAAAATGAAGTTCAGTACTGGGGGCTTGGCACTGACGAACAATTCACTCTGAGTAGCCATGTTGTAGAAGCCCTTATGAACTTGGCCAATCACTAGCACTGAAAGCGTCATGTGATAACTGGCTGTCAGGTCAAAAGACCTATAAGCTCTTGCTTGTCAGTGTGGTTTCTTTCACTGGATAAGAGATATCCATGCAATAAACTGGATTTTGCTATTAGTTTAAGTGTTAATGATGCATTTTGGACCACGCATTAATGAGCAGGGAGCTGAGAACGCCTGCTCGTGTCATCATGCGTACATGTTAGGCAGGATACTGCAGTAACTTGTCACTCTAGATAACTATAACAGGGCAAAAGGGCATCACCAAATGATTGGCCAGGTACTGACGATTGTTTGCTATTTATTTTGTTGACGAGCGGTGCAGAATATTTTAAGAACATTTCTGGAATACCACTTAATTAGTTAATTAATTCAGCTTTAGTGGCTGACTTGTTCACTTTAAAAGGCAAAACAAAATAACTGTATTTCACCTTAAGTTTGGTAACTGTACAAAATGCAGAAGAACATAAAGGCTTTGAAATACTATTACCACTTAAGTTTTTCTGATACGAAATTAATCAAACTCTACAAAAATCTCTTCAAGGAGAAGAAGATTTAAATATCAAACAAATACCACTGAAAAGAGTATGCATTTCTTCGCAAGTGCATGCCATAAAAAAATTCTAAAATGTACCTCAAGTTGATAAATTATAGATATAGTCAGTGCCAAAATCTGCTGTGGGCGACTCCATTTTGCCTAAGAACTAGTCCTGAAGTCTTCTGTGTTAGGAGAAGAATTGCCGTCGGAAACTGCCAAAGTGCAGTTCATACATTTCCGGTAGAACTCTTCTTCCCAGAAGGTAGCGAACTGTACAGTTCGTTTTCCGCTTGACGATTGGGAAACCAGAATGTTGGACCTGGGTTCCAATTTTATACAATCAAGCTGTCAGTTTTAATGACTCTCAATGGCTGAGAGGCAACACACCCCCAGCATAAATTACAGGGTGTTAAAGATGGAGGACGTGATGAACTCGGCGATTTATGCCAGCTTTGCCGTTTTCAGACTTTATGTGTATGGCGAGGCGAAATCGCAAAATTATGCAGCAGGCACCACCAGATGGAAAAAAAATGTGCTCTTTTCAGCCTATAGCCTGTCATTTTTTTTAAGTTTTCTTCTCCTTTAAGTGGTCAAATGATGTAAATGAATCAACAAAAATCAAGTAAAGTATGTCATTATGCAAAACTTGAATGATCACTACCAGTAACTCAATCTGAAGAAAGTCAAGGATTTACTTTTGTGCCTCATTTTGACATTACACTGATGTCATCATAAGGAAATACGAGTTCCTTATAACAGCATACATGTACATATGTAGATTTACCAAACAAATGGCCTTCACCTTCTAAATACCCTAAACCACCATACATTTAGTCCATGACTACAACACCCATTTTTACCCATTCTGAAAGTTTTATTGATTTTAGAAAGGTGTTTTGAGGTTTGCTTGGACCATGAGATGATAGTCTACTGAAAAATTTGAATTTCCTTAAATCAAAAATATTTTGTGATGTTTATTTGCCTATACAAATGCACTTTTGTGTGCAAAATTTGAGTTACACTTATACACTCTAACAAGAAAATTAAACTTAGCCCTGAAGAGAATTAAACAATACTTTGATGCGCTAATTGGTTACTGATCAAACTCAGGTCCTCCCAAAAACTTATCAAAAACAATCCCCTAAAAATAGTATGTTTTGCTGCATTGCTTGGTGCTCAGCACTGAGAGGTTAGAGCAAGGAAACAGGATTGGTTGGCCCAGTGTCAGTATAATGTGACTGGGTGGGGTGTCTTGTCTGGTGTCTTTGTCATGATACTTCAGTGAAAGGAGCACTTTGGTATCATGAACTTTCCTTGCCACAAGGAGACACAGTACATGTATAAACCCCTAGGGACTCCTCGTCGTCATATCACCGAAAAATTGTCAAGTACAAGGTAACATCCCAAGTGCACATAGATGGATACAGTTAAATTTATTTATTTATTTGATTGGTATTTTACGCCGTACTCAAGTATATTTCACTTATACAACGGCGGCCAGCATTATGGTGAGAGGAAACCAGACGAGGGAAACCCACGACCATCCGCAGGTTGCTGGCATACCTTCCCACATACAGCCGGAGAGGAAGCCAGCATGAGCTGGACTTGAACTCACAGCGACCGCATTGGTGAGAGACTCCTGGGTCATTACGCTGCGCTAGCGCGTTAACCAACTGAGCCACGGAGGCCCCCACACAGTTAGAAGATGACAAAGTCACAAAATGAACAATGAATCTACATATACTCCAACCATACATACACAAAAAGCATCTAATTACCTTATGGCCTTGCTCCAAAAACATTTCCAGGACGTTTCTGTTGGCATCAACTGTCAGGACATTAAGATCCGATACATTCAGTACACACACAGCAAATAAGGGAACTATGCCAACAAGGGAGCGAACTCTGATTGGTTCACACTTGTCAGTCCTATGCAATACATCATAGAAAAATCTATCTGCATCGTCCCATAAACCTAGAAAAAAAAAAAAAAAAAGAAACCGATCGAAAAGATTTCACATTTTGAAAATTTTAGGTCAAACATCGTATATATATATATATATATATATATATATATATATATATATATATATATATACGTAAGGTTTTTCAAGTGCGTAAACTCCGTAAACCCAGCAAAATCAGTAATTTTGACCAACTGTTCTTGAGGCCTTCTGTCTGCCAGATATTATTCTTCAGAATATTACATGTACTCAGCTTAACTTCCTCATCTATACACTGCTTTAGGTTACACCAAGTTCTTGATGTTAAAGGAAGTTCACAAAAAATACCTGTACAAAGCACCCAAAATCAGCCACAAGAAAATGTAGAACATTTTTTGTTAAATTTAAAGTGAAAAGAAAATATCCATTTCATCCAATAATCTTGGTGAAATAATTGCAAGACAAACATATTTAAGCCCTTCAATAACCTCTAAATCATCAAAAAAGATAAAATTTATATAAATTTTGGGACCTTCAAAATTAAGACCAAAAATCAGACATCAGAGGGTATATGCCCAAACTACAGTAATCTATAGCCTCTAGATATAGCACTTTTACTAAAAATGGTCAGACTACTTTCTCACTTGCCCCTGAATGTCACATGACCACCGACCTCCTTCTTCTGTAGACTTGTTTAGGTCCTCAGAGATACTGACAAAATTCCTGAAGATGGTAGGGATGAGATCTATGTAGACTTTGTCACCATGAGCTAACTCCACCACAATCTTCAGCATATGGAGGGAATAAAATGCCATCCACCCTGTGGCATCTGCCTTCAAAAGAAAAAAAGCGGGAAAAGTACTTAACAACTCTGTTGTAATGTAGAAACACATATACATTTTAAAGTCAATGCCTCAACCAAACCAAAATCATTAAATAATGTATTTGCAAATGTATTACAAAACTGACAATGCATTTGCATTTAACAAGGGTTACTATATATATGTACCTGTTGTGCACTAAAGAAATCCAGGTAGATTTTGTCTGACATATAATATTAAAGAATATTTCGCTTATACGAGGAGGAAACCAGGCAGAGCTTAGAGGAATCCATGACCATCCGGAGGTTGCTGGCAAACCTTCCCACATACATCTAGCTCTGGCATGCCACCATCAAACAGAAACATTCTTACCTGACAGAGGGATCAGCCCTCAGGTACACCAGATGACCTGCCAAGTAAGCTGATGTTATCCTGACCCAGACAGTCACCACCAAACAGGTACACACTCACCAGATAGAGGGACCAGCCCTCAGGTACACCAGATGACCTGCCCCGTACGCTGATGTTATCCTGACCCAGACAGTCACCACCAAACAGGTACACACTCACCAGATAGAGGGACCAGCCCTCAGGTACACCAGATGACCTGGCCTGTACACTGATGTTATAACGATCCAGATAGTGACCACCAAACAGGTACACACTTACCTGATCATGGGACCAGCCCTCAGGTACACCAGATGACCTGTCCAGTACAATGATGTTATCTAGACCCAGTCACCACCAAACAGGTACAAACTCACCAGACAGAGGGACCAGCCCTCAGGTACCTGATAACCTGGCCTATACACTGATGTTATCCTGACCCAGTCATCACCAAACAGGTACACACTTACCTGACCAAGGAACCAGCTCTCAGGTACACCAGATGACCCGTCCTGCACACTGATGTTATAATGACCCAAACAGGTACACACTTACCTGATAGAGGGACCACGCCTCAGGTATACCAGATAACCTAGCCTGTACACTGATGTTATCCTGACCCAGCCAGTCATCACCAAACAGGTACACACTTACCTGATAGAAGGACCAGGCCTCAGGTATAACAGATAACCTGGCATGTACACTGATGTTATAATGACCCAGACATTCATCACCAAACAGGTACATACTTACCTGATAGAGGGACCAGGCCTCAGGTATACCAGATAACCTGGCCTGTACACTGGTGATATCCTGACCTAGACAGTCATCACAATACAGGCACACATTTACCTGATCGAGGGACCAGGCCTCAGGTACACCAGATGACCTGTCCAGTACACTGATGTTATCCTGACAGGTACACACCTACCTGATCGAGGGACCAGCCCTCAGGTACACCAGATGACCTGTCCAGCACACTGATGTTATCCAGGCCTAGGAAGCCACCACTAAATAAGAACAAATCTTCAGATCTTCTCTGATTAAACCACCTGAATAACAGTAAAATTACAATGATGTAAACACATCAGCATTTAGTTCACCATTTGAATTATCATGCTTTTTAGCCACGCATCACTGGAGCAATGGCATCATGCCTTTCATTCAATAAACTTTGACTGTAAAATTTGCATGGTTCCACATAAAAGGAACCAAAAGGGCCTCTACCACTGAGTGGTTAGCAAAGACAGCATGGTGAAATAACTCAGGAGCCTCTCACCAACGTGGTCACTGTAAGTTCAAGCTGGCAGGTGTCAGTATAATGTGACTGGAATAAACCACCAGCATCTGGGTAGGTAACTGACAAACTTTCTCAAGTAACACAGAAATGTTTCACCCACAGAGAATAGTTTGAAGCCAATGACTGACAGATTAATTGATAGTATAGTCCTTAACACCATGTTCACTACATGTATTTCACTTATATGACTCACTTTTCATCCAAATAAGCAATGAAATGATCTTCAAGAAGCTTCACATAAGGCTAACTGAAATGTCCTTGAAAGCCTTGTATACTGCTTCTTGCCACCAAGTACAAGAAGAACAGTAGCAGGTGTTATGTATATGTCCAGGGTGGCCTAAGCTAATTACTGTATGAATTAATACTGACACAGAGCTGCATAATGGCTACGTTTCTTTACTTCCGAATGCCGGTACCCAACTGACTGAGCACATGGCCCACATAATACATAGCGCGTACGTTTCGGGTAATATCGACAACACTCGGGACACGACAGCAGGGGACTCTCTTGTGGATGGCTTGTCGAGGGCTGGGATTGAACCGCCGGCATACATGTGGCAGTGTCTCAACCACTCAGCCATGACCACCCAGCTTTAAGTTAATTTTATTAATCTTAAGATAATTGATTTTGTACATGTATATAAGCCCAACTTTCCTTTCTGCTTTTATCAAATCTAAGGTATACCATATTTGATATTTACTACATGTATATTTGATCTAAACTTTCTCGTCTATGATGAAAATCCTCATTTTGAGATTTCTAATGTTTATTATTTATCTGTAGAGTAAATATTTATTTATTTATTTGATTGGTATTACTCAAGAATATTTCACTTATATGACGGCGGCCGGCATTATGGTGGGAGGAAAGTGGGTAGAGCTCGGGGGAAACTCACGACCTTCCACAGGTTGCTGACAGACCTTAACAAAAAGGCCAGAGAGGAAGCCTGCATGAGCTGGACTTGAACTCATAGCGAACGCATAGAGTAAATAGACTGTTGTCTTTTGTTCACCATAACGTATACATGTATACAATGGAGTTCGGGTCAATTAGAGTACATGATTTCTTTATGTTCAGGCATGCAAAGCATAAATACTTACCACGTATAGTTAATAAGGAGTTTATGACAGCACTGTTTTAGGAAATGTCTGTCCTGTCTCCCAGTCCTGGTGTAAACCTTCCAGCACCCCCAGGCATGGACAGGCGGGTTCACATCACTCAGAGCAAACTCATAGGCTGGAAGCTGCACAACAAACAGTGGTTTTGGAAAAAGTCTTACTCCTGAGAGATACATTTATTAAAACTAGCAAGTTTCTCTGCTTATCAAAAACGTGCTGAAAACATAATACACAAAAAACAGAAATGTTTACAGTCACACCCCTTACAGCGCATGTGCTGCTCTCTTCACTCACCTTACATCACTGCTGCATCATTAGACATGATTGACCTTTGGAGCCTTGGTGACATACATGTATACAGACTTGTTTAGGCTTAGCCTCAACACTGTCTTCCGCATGTAGGAAAACCAAGTTCTGCATACTTCACATAAACAGAAGGCATGTTTACACATTATTGTACAAACAGAGTTTGAGACAGCGTGTTCAAGTTTCCTGACATTTCAGACCGAGGTGCGAAAGATCTGGTATCAATCCTGGGTAGGCTCACACCTATGATCTTAAAAGAGGATGTTGTAGCTTCCTTGCTTGGCAGTCACCATTAAGGGAATAGTGCAACGACTGGTTGGCATGTATCAGTATAATGGCTCAGGCGGGCGGCTCACTTGCCTTCGGTAAGGCGTCACAGAGAAGCAGCACGAGATAAAAGAGCAGTGGAAATCCATTCTGGGCAAAAAGAAGGCACCTTACATGCACTCTCAGGACTCCTTCGTTGTCATATGACTGAAAAATTGTTAGGTACAACGTTAAACCCCAAGCACTCACTCACTCTGACATCACTTCCTGCCTCACCACCACGACTCCCTTTGACCTTAGTGTTGTTCACAACTTTAGTACAAATTTTGGTGGCTAATGGTGGCATTGATGTAAGCAAACCTACAGATCAGCGCCATTGCTGTAAGGAGTATGGTTTATAGTATGAGCAAGAATACACTTATATACACACCAAGTTTTATCACTTCTGCCATCGTGTGAACAAATACCTTCTTTTTATTCCACTTCCATTATTTCCTGCCCCTGAGTGAAAAACCTTTGCACAGGCTTAACACCTAATCCAGCTGAAGACTGGAGGGTTTCACTTACATGTAGATTCAAATTCATTCCGAATAATGACACCACATTTAAAGTATTGGTACATTAAAGTGACACTGAGCAGATTTGTCTTAAGCCCATTTTTTTACCATCAAGCAAAGAGTATATATTACCAAATATTTTGACTTCAACATGACATATGGACAACACCAGGTACAAAAACCAAACTTCTCTAGCCCAAAACTCAAATCCAAATTCAGACAATTTAAAACTTAAAGAACTGAAGAATCAAACATCTCAAGCAACTCAAATTTACAACAGCACAAAACAATTCTAAATTCCAAACATGTAAAGCTCAAAGAATTCAAAATCAAATTACTTCACACTCACAGAGCATAAAACTCAAAAGCACAATTCAAAATCCTATCAACTCAAAACACAAACTTTAAACTCAAACAATGAAAAGAATTCAACAATGAAATAACTCGAACAACGTAGTTCAAAACTCAATTAGTGGGAAAAAAACAGACATCCAAAATAACTCAAAACAACACAAAGCTACAACATCACAGAACTAAAATTCAAACAAGGTCAAGCTAAAAAAAATCACAAATATGAAACAAATAAATTAAGCAACTCAAACAATTCAAAACTCAAATAATTCAGAAATCAAACATCTCCAACTGATTTTACAACAGCACAAAACTCCAACAGCCCAAAACTTAAGCAACTCTAAACTCCAAATATGTAAAGCTCAAAGAATTCAAAAATCAAATAGCTTCACACTCAACGAACATAAAACTCAAGCACAATTCAAAATCTTATCAACTCAAAACCCAAACTACTGTAAACACAAAACTCAGGACTCACACAGTGCTAGCATATCAAAACTCACCTTAGCAAATCAAAACTCACCTTAGCATATCAAAACTCACCTTAGCATATCAAACTCACCTTTCCTGAGGGATGCAAATATCGCTCAGACAGGAAGAGAAGCAGCTGCTGTTTCGCAAACTCCGAATCAATTCTACAGAAAGGCACCATGTGAAATGCTAAATCCCATGCTGCATACTAGAAAGGGAAGAAAAGCTATCATAAGTGAATGAATGTACACGAATTTACTGTATTTGCATGCTTTCAAATTTCATCTGAGGTTAATTCACATGTGTATCCGAACAAACACATGCTGCACACAAAAATTAATAATGAAATAAGTGGCAAATTAACATATTAATTTAAAGTCGCTTTGCTTTGCAAAATCATGGGACAGATACAAGGACAGTAGTTTTCACAGGTCTGTCTGAAACAATGATTAGATTTTATGTTGTTTTTTGCATTGGTGGAGTAAACAAGGTTTTTCACCACTGTTTCATATCTCCATGACAAAAGTGTGCTAATCAATCTTCACCACTACTTCATATCTTCATGTCAAGAGTGGTAACCAATCTTCACCACTTTTTCATATCTCCATAGCACTAACCAATCTTCACCACTACTTGATATCACCATGACAAAAGAGTGATAACCAATCTTCACCACTTTTTCATATCTCCATAGCACTAACCAATCTTCACCACTACTTGATATCACCATGACAAAAGAGTGATAACCAATCTTCACCACTTTTTCATATCTCCATAGCACTAACCAATCTTCACCACTACTTGATATCTCCATGACAAAAGAGTGATAACCAATAATGTATCTGTGAGGACCAACCCATGGAAACTCCCACTTGTCTGGCATAGAGATTACATCATGGTTTCGGAGATGTTGCCAGCCAATGTTCCGCTGGCAGGGTTTCAGTGTCCCCCAGTCACCAATCCTCGAACATTCCTCAGAAACTCTGTCTTCTGTCAGGTCTAGCTGAGAACCATGTGAAGTGCTGACATCATCAGCTGGGTGCTCCTCGGTACCAGAGCCCAGCAACTTCTCTGGGGAGAGGGAAACATTTCGATAATGTAATGAGTTTTTATTATTCACATTATTAAAGAAATATTTCACATAAAAGATACATAAAAAGGTACCGTAAAATGAAGAGTAGTGTTTTAAGGAAAATGAAGAAAAAGACTGAAAAAAAATCTCAAAATTCATCTTTGAGGAATACACTTTACATTTATTGATAGATCCACTATTTAATGCACATGTAGTCATTGGCCCAAATACTTGGAAATGACACCATTAAAGAACATACTGGGATTGCATCACCCCACAACAACTTGGTTTTGACAGCCACCACTACTGACATCACCACAGCGGGCCATATACCGATTATCCAGACTGACCGCTATAAGGCCTGTAGTTTAAAATTATTATTACATCTCAAGAAGAAAATTGATAAGCTTTTTCTTACCTTGATATGTTAGACCATATCCTAAACTCCATATTTACAAACAAGACCCAACCGTTACATGCATCTTTTAACATACAATTATGGTGAGGTTTATGGGTGAGGAAAGCCAAACACAGCCCACAGGACACCACAAAATTTGACCTGTTATTCAGTGTTATTATTTATTACATCTGATGAGAAGTCTACCTTAGGGCTAACCATTGTGCCAATGTAAGCTATATATTCGAGGATCACCGATGAAGATCTAGGCTCAGTTTCATAAAGCGGCTTACAACATTTTTTTATCGTACATTTGTCGTACGATATTTTGTACATCACTATTAGCGTACCATTATCCTGATTATCATAAAAGTACGACACCTTTGTGAAATTGGCCCCTAGCCATTTTTTTGCAACCCACAACACAGCAGACAGTTTAGCTACATGATGAACTTGAACTTGAAATCTGATCTGGTTCTAAAATTGGGGTGGAACTACCCACAAATTCACATGGAACTACTTCATCTCCCCATTTAATGAATCTTATCTGATTTAAAAGACTGTGTTGATGACATCAACATCTGTGACGGAAGCAACTTTTGCAGTACTTAAACTAGCAGGAGCCAGTGGGAATTGATGACCGTGGAGAGCCACAGAAAGCCTCAAGCTAATACACGTATGTAAAAGTGTTGGATGAAAATGTTTGTGATCTTGTACATAAAGCAAGTCTAATATAAAACCAGATAAAGTAAAGTATACAGACAGTTCCTGGTGATTCTATTCCACAATCATATGCTGAAGCTGATGGAATTTGGCATAGCTGAAGAATACCAGTTTATGCTTGTTCAGTGTCTGGTTCTTTACATATATTTTCTTTCCTGTTGTTGTTTACTGGTCAATATGTTTTCACACAACTGTTGCATGGTAAAATTGTCCTTCACTATCATTTATTTATTTATTTATGTGATAGGTGGATTGGCGCTCAGCGTTATGGTGGGAGAAAACCGAGCAGAGCCCAGGGGGAAACCCATGACCATCCGCAGGTTGCTGCCAGACCCATCATCATTTAAACAAGTAATAAGATAAGGGGAAACAATTACAACAGGTAAAACTTAGGAAATAATTTTCTTACAGTAATTTTAAATTTACATAAATGTATTATCAAAAACACACCTCTTCTCTGAAACCACTGTTTGACATTGTAGCAATAGAACTGCTTGTTCCAGAGCAGGCCTGCATATGCTTGACGAATAATATTTCTCTCTTCTGTAGAGCACCGTGACGGAATGACCTGAAAGTCAAAAACTGAGACATGATACTACATTTCTCACAAAGGAAGACCTACTTTAATTTTTTTTGACAAAAATTTAATCTGATCGAAGTTCCTTCCTCTCCGGCTGTATGTGGGAAGGCCCTGTCAGCAACCTGCGGATGGTTGCGGGTTTCCCCCAGGCTCTGCCTGGTTTCCTCCCACCATAATGCTGGCCGCTGTCGTAGAAGTGAAATATTCTTGAGTACGACATAAAACACCAAACAAATAAATAAGTAAATAAATTTCAGTGAAGTCACATGCTGTATTCAAAAATATTGTACTTCGACATCTATATGACAGTGGTCTGGATCACGGTGGGAGGAAACAGGACAGAATGTACAAAAAATAATCACATCCTTCCACATACAATGTCAAACTTCCTGACTTAAATCTGCAGCCAAACTAGAGAAAGCTGGATTTGAACCTGTGATCTCAGTTGTCAAAGACTGTGGATCTTCCTCAAAGGCATGAAGTACATGTCAGATGAAAGACCATTAAATACTGTCTGGGAAAACAGTTGATTTATTTTTTTTATAATGTTTTTCGACCCACATGTAGTAAAATACATTTAGAGCTTTGGACTCTACTATGGTCTTTTCTGACCATATTGGAACCTGTGGTGTCACTTCAACTATTAGCCCCTTGACACATAGAAGGCTATATGCCATCATTCAAAAATGCATCAAAATGACTCCAGTGTTTCTAACTTAAACTATTTTCCTGGACAGTGTTTAATACTTTACTTCAGGGTTTTGTTTGCCTTTAGACATTAAGTCATCAATGCTCCCGCCTGAGCCATTATACTGATACAGGTCAACCAGTCGTTGCACTTTCCCATTTATGCTTAACGCAAAGCGAGGAAGTAGCAACTTCCTCTTTTAAAGTCTTAGGTGTGACTCGAACCAGGGTTGACCCTGGATCTACTGCTCCCGAAGCGGAAGCTCTACCAACTGTGATATCGGGGCGAGTAATATTGCACGGAAGTCAGTGCTACTCTAAGCACTTGCTGCACCATAAAAAGCATTTAATTTAGGATAAAATATGGTGCCCTTTTCGAAGTGTGTTTACAGTGATGAGATGTCACATCATTTTCTTCATAAAAATTGTCCCTTTTTGTTATCAAGACACTTTGTAAATAGTACATTTGAACGAATTTTTATGGGCTAAAAATAATTTGTAAAACATTTAGAGAATATGGTCTCAAAAAACTCAGAAACTAGAAAAAAATTTTCATTGAATTTCTTTAAAAATAATTTAAACTCTTCCTTGAAACAGGCCTCTTGGTGTATTTCGTTTGAGGCACACATTATTTTTTACTTTATGTACATTAAGCCAAATAAATCTGATCAAACTAAAAATGTTCCAAAACCATGGGACAAAGCCAGCTTTTTTTCACAAGTTCAAAACAATTACTTTGTCATAGAAATCATCTGCCTCCGCAATCCTCTGCTCTATGACGCTATCAATTCCCTCTGCAGACAGACATTCTGATTGGCTGGTTTCTGAGTCACATGACAGCTGCCACCTGATGATCGCTGTGCCTCCTGCAGGGACTGTCACATGGTAATATCCTGCACACTTTGTCCCTGAGGCAGGTGTACTGAATGACTCACCTGTCAAAATCAGGCAAAGCTTAAAAACCATCAAAATCTCAATAGTAAACTTACCAAATATTACACATTTACAATGTATTTATTTATTTATTTATTTATTCAGTTGATTAGAAGTATAGGCCACTTTCAAGAATATTTCACTTATACGACAACAGCCAAAGGACATTATTATTCTTTTTGTGATGACCAGGCAAGCAGCTCCGAAACTGGCCAACCCAACCAATGCAGTTTTACTCTCTCATATGTGAAAAGGCCGAGGAATTTCATGTAGCGTCTGCCTACCTTTCAATCTAGCAGCTACATATCTACCGAACAAGTCCTTAGTGAGGTTCGGAGATGACGCAGACTCTGCGTTTCCTGATAAAGCGTCCTCGTTGGTGGCGTTGTTAGTGAATAACATCACGGGATCCTCATGAGTGTCACAGACTTTGGCAGGTAAGAAATTCATTCTGTATTTCTCTGTTTCAATGAAAATTGGAATCTGCAAACCATATGCCCATGTAGTATTCGGTTATATTTATTTCCACGAATCTACCTTCAGAAAATCATGTAAAATTTGACGAAACCTGAACTGCCTTGAGAACTAAAGCACATGACAACCTTAACTGTGGCCATAATCCATGAAGGCTTCGAGTATCTGAGCTGATCATGCGGTGCCCAGGATCAGAAAGCTTTCTTGGGCTTACAAGGTACACACTTAGCCTTAACGGAAAAGACCTCTAAAAATTGAAGTACGCATCACTGAACAAACCGTTTAAAACTGTACATAAAGATGCTTTCATTTATTGCTTTTTTAGATTTTTGTGTACAGAGTTAAAGGGGATCAACATCTGAATTCTAAGGTGGGTTTTATGGACCATGCTATCAGAGTTCAGGAACTCTGACATCAAAGGAAGATTTTCCCACTCTAACCACAACACTGAATGTCATAATAACTCTTTTTACCCATGAGTAAAAGATTGCTGAAATAATGTTCTCAAAAAATTCATTCCTTCTGGTGAACATCAGGGAAGGACATGGCGTTAGAATTCCTAGACATCGGCAATATGGCTCGCAGTAAGCCCACCACAAAATTTAAATATTTGTATGCCTTTCAACACTCTTCAAAAAATACAAAAAAATAAATAAACGAAAGTATTTTTACGCATAGTGTCCAGCAGTCTGTATGATGAACCTTACTTCATATTTTAGCTGTCTTTTACCTTAACTTGTGGTATTATAACTGAACTTATCTTGGAGCCTAAATGCAAATTTTAAATCCTGGAGCCAGAACTTGCATGGAATCCACATGTATTCTCAAAGGCCACCGTACAAGTGAAATATTCTTGAGTACCCCATAAAACACCAATCAAATAAATAAATAAATAAATTTATTCAATTGTTGTTTAACAACATGCTCAAGAAATTTTGACCATGATAGATAGTTTTATGGGTGGAGGAAATATAGGTCCCTGAGTAACAAAATGGCTGTCGACCACTAGCAAACAGGTGACCATCTGTCACTGACTTAAAAGGGTATATGTGTGGCCATTACGTCCACATTATCTTCCATGTCTAGGCCAGCCAAGATTTGCAATTATACATCATCTTTCTCAGATTTTTAAAGCTCTCTTGCTAGCAGATGTGATGTGCACTGCCTACCACTGGTTGCAATATTCATGAGAAGTCTTTTATAACATGTCTCAAACATTTGCTGCCCACCACTCATTTAAAAGAAGACATTAATCTTTACTTCCTTTTGGGGGGGCCTCAATTGGTTAGCGCGCTAGTGCAGCGTAATGAAACAGGAGCCTCTCACCAATGTGGTCGGTGTGAGTTCAAGTCCAGCTCATGCTGGCTTCCTCTTCCGGTCGGTCAGCAACCTGCGGATGGCCGTGGATTTCCTCCAGGCTCTGCCCGGTTTCCCCCCACAATAATGCTGGCAACCATCGTATATGTGAAATATTCTTGAGTACGGCGTAAAATACCAATCAAATAAATAAATAAATTTACTTCCTTTTGTTAATTGGCAGTGTCTTTGTTTTCTTCTTGCAAAGTCTACTACACAATTTAAAAATATTCCTGCATTAGTCTATAACCATAGTCACTCTTGTCAGTGTGATGTTTTATTTATGAAGGTGAGGGTCTGGGCCTGCTTCAACAAGAAGATTAATTGTAGTTACAATCAACTGTAGACCCTACAATTGAGTTTACAACTGACTGTAAAAAACACCTTACACAAAGAAACTGTAAGGCAACTGTAAATTTTTGAAGTTACAGCTTGATTGTAAGCCAAATTTGACTAGTACATACATGTAATGGTGAGCAGTGTAAATTAGCAATAAATCGGTTAATAACTTTTCTCTCCTTCATTTTCAAAAAAGTTCCACAGCAGTGAACAACAACAACAACCCCATGTGAAAAAGTGATCTTACCATCTTTCGAGACAATTACACTGCACATCTTTGCAAACTGAGTCTTAGCTTACAATTCCTTCATGTAAGACGATGCTGATTGTTTATAGCTAAGGCCATGATCGTAATCCTAGAGATCTACAATCAGTTTACTCTTACGAATCCTTTGAGCAAGGGGCCCTGTTGTTACACCTTTACATAAAATACCCTTTACGTTCTGTTCAGCATTTACACTGTATGTATTATATTATCTGTTGCTGTTATCATCTCTTTAACAGGGTCAATTGTGTTTGTGGAGATTGAAGTCAGTTATTTATACCGTAATTAATAAATGAATAAAACACCAAAATACCTAGACTAGGGTGAGTAACTTGAACTTTCCCATCTCCTGCCAGTTCCAGTTTTTTATCCAGACTTTCATCTGTTTCGTCTTCCTCCTCTGAGGTAATCCTGGCATAAAAAAAAAAAAAAAAAAAAAGTTCAGAAAAATTATAATTTATACAATTTATGCAAATTAAACTTATTTTGCTGTACTGATGATAATCCTTCAGTTCAAGCTAGCTTAGTGAATATGACATACCCATTAATCCGTGTTGAAAATCTAGACCCTTCTGGAATATACCCAGATGAACACATATGTGTACACGGTACCTGTATGTCCACTGTAACACAACCCGTCATAAGCTCACCTGAACCAGAGCTGAGGCAGCACCTCCATGTCCACTGTCACAACCTGTCATAAACTCACCTGAACCAGAGCTGAGGCAGCACCTCCATGTCCACTGTCACAACAACCTGTCACCAACTCACCTGAACCAGAGCTGAGGCAGCACCTCCATGTCCACTGTCACAACAACCTGTCACCAACTCACCTGAACCAGTGCTGAGGCAGCACCTCCACGTCCACTGTCACAACAACCTGTCACCAACTCACCTAAACCAGAGTTGAGACCGCACATGTACGTCCACTGTCACAACAACCTGTTATAAACTCACCTGAGCCAGAGCTGGGGCAGCACCTCTATGTCCACTGTCACAACAACATGTCATACACTCATATAAACCAGAGTTGAGGCAGCACATGTGTCTCCACTGTCACAACAACCTGTCATAAACTCACCTGAACCAGAGCTGATGCAGCACCTCCATGTCCACTGTCACAACCTGTCATAAACTCACCTGAGCCAGTGCTGATGCAGCACCTCCATGTCCACTGTCCACATAAACCAGAGTTGAAGCAGCACATGTGTATCCACTGTCACAACAACATGTCATAAACTCACCTGAGCCAGTAATAAGGCAGCACCTCATTGCCCACTGTCACAACAACATGTCATTAACTCACATAAACCAGAGTTGAGGCAGCACATGTGTATCCACTGTCACAACAACATGTCATAAACTCACATAAACCAGAGTTGAAGCAGCACATGTGTGTCCACTGTCACAACAACATGTCATAAACTCATATAAACCAGAGTTGAGGCAGCACATGTGTATCCACTGTCACAACAACATGTCATAAACTCACCTGAGCCAGTAATAAGGCAGCACCTCATTGCCCACTGTCACAACAACATGTCATTAACTCACATAAACCAGAGTTGAGGCAGCACATGTGTATCTACTGTCACAACAACATGTCATAAACTCACATAAACCAGAGTTGAAGCAGCACATGTGTGTCCACTGTCACAACAATATGTCACTAACTCACATAAACCAGAGTTGAAGCAGTACATGAATGTCCACTGTTACAACAACCAGTCATATTAAAACTCACCTAAACCAGAGTTGAGGCAGCACATGTATGTCAACCTTGATTCCAGCGTTGTTGTGAAGGGAGTACCTACATACAATATCTGTAGCTGACACTTTGGCATATTCCACAAAGATGTCCCAATACTCTCCATCGTCAAAACAGCCTGTTGTAAAGAGAAAACATGAATAACAGTCTTAAGACAAGTGGAGAAGAAAATTCATTCAGTTCTGATTAATGCTTTGATTGAGGTTGATATCTGTTGTTAGCACATTTTAAACAAGATCTATTTTGGATGTTTCCTCAATATGGCCACTAAGTTAAGAATGATCCACAAAACCAAAAAAGTGTGAATTTGCAGAAAAAGGAAGAACAGGTCATTGTAAATATTCTGATCCATGTCTTATAGCGCCACACACATACCAGTGTCCACAATCTCAAACTCTGGATCTACTGCTGAACGTTGAGCATTTTCTTCAACCAACTGTTGGTATGGAAACGGTTGCTGTGGATACCGGTAGAGTGCCTTCATGTAGGAGTGGGAAGGAGTTCCATCGAGGTAGTAATACAGCTCTTTCACATCTTCTCCATGGTTACCCTGGCAACCAAAAACAATTCATACCTTCAGAGGGTGATAATACTCCGTTTTCCCAGTAGAAGAATATCTATAAAACACATCAATGAAATCTGAAACTGAAGATTCATGCAATTAACATTGCATGCATAGCACCAACTCAAAGTCACAGACAAAATAGCAAAAAGCAAATACAGGATCTAAAAGGCTGCCGTTAATGATTTGGGGGGGGGGGGTAAATGTATAGAGGAAAATCCGCACTGAGCCCATACAAGATATAAGATGTTGTATACTTTAAGCCAACCTAATGTGACATAAAATCGCGCAGGAATTATATGTAAACTATTACAGTGAGGCAGCAGGCCCAACAAGGCCCTGCTAGTACGTGTATATCACATGTAATGGTAACTATAACAAGTCATCCAAAATATGAAAAACACATACTAAACAGGCTCAGCTGGAAATTTACCCAACGAAAAACAGAATGGAAATAAACGATTGGAGTATGAAGGTTGACAGTACGAACAAGAAACTTAAGTTTCTCAGCCGTACGAGATCAAAATTCAAATACCGGTACCATGTTACGTTACCAGGGGCTGCTGGTTGAAGCCGAGGACATGTATCATAAAGATCGGAATCAGCATATAAGATTGGAACGGGGGGAAACTGAAATGGCTAGCCAGGTGATCCCCACAAGAAAACTATGACATAAGAAAGCACACTGCGGACGCCGTGGATCGGTGAGAAGGGCAAAACAGTGAATTCGAAAGGCAAGAGGCAAAACAAGTTAATTATGAACAAAACAAGTTAGTGTTAAAAAAAAACAGAATCGCAGAAAGAAAAAAAAAAACAGTAAAACACAACTAGGAAGACGGGTTTGAATATCTGGGAAGAAGTTCATGCATTGTACAACTTGAAAAGATAACAAAATGGCATAAGCAAATGTACATATCATCAAATGTGGAATACAAAGCGCAGGACTCATGGAGTGAGCCTGAAACATACTGAAAAAGCTATCACCTAGATGTAGGATGGCTAAAAAAAACAGAACAAACGGGAGAGTTTCACCTCATGAAAAGAGATGTTATTCTAATAAAAGATCGAGAATTAACAAGCAAAAAATAAATGCGATATTCATCATGGGTTAAAAAACAGGTCCAAAAATATAATTTCCCATGCCATAGAGTAACAGATCACTGGGTCTGATAGTAACACAAATTTAAAAATACGGAACATCAAAAAGAAGTAATATGTGATATATCAACACATGCAGCAACACTGCCCGAAAACGCATGTAAGACGATTAGAAGAACAATGATTAAATGCAATATCGATGTTGTGCTGGAAGTCAAGGGGAGAGAAAATCACACAATGCAATGTCAGTCAAATAGCAAACATGTTACATGTGTAAAACATCAGTAATTGAAGTTGCTGGAGGACTGTGTAAATCAATAATAAAACACCAGCCCCGGGTTAGTATAGAAGGGTCCGCAATAAAGGCATATTCCCCACAATTACCAAACGGGAATACAACAACGAGTAAAAAGGGGCAGTCCCAAGCGATGACCCCTGCCGTGAGCCTCCACATTAGAATCAGCTCTGTAGGGTAATCCACAAGCAGCAGCTACCCTGGTATAGACTGTTATGGGCAATAACAAGAGGCAATAAGAGTTCACAGCAAGAGAGGACACATTTTATATACATATATATCTATATATATAAACATATACATACACAGACTGGCAAACATTAGAATTACAACACTCAAAGTGTTGTCGGAGATGAGCACTGGACAACACAGCATATATCAACGCTGTGGTGACAAGACGAGAGATTGACCGCTGGAAGAAACAATATGTAGTACCAAATGCATACAGATGTCTTAGTGACAATGTACGACGGAATCTCAGGGACAATGTATGATGGAATCTCAGTGACAATGTACAACAGAATCTCCGTGACAATGTACGACGGAATCTCAGGGACAATGTACGACGGAATCTCAGGGACAATGTGCGACGGAATCTCAGTGACAATGTATGATGGAAACTCAGTGACAATGTACGACGGAATCTCAGCGACAATGTACAACGGAATAACAGCGACAATTTACGACGGAATCTCAGCGACAATGTACAACGGAATAACAGCGACAATTTACGACGGACTCTCAGTGACAATGTACGATGGAATCTCAGCGACAATGTACAACGGAATAACAGCGACAATTTACGACGGACTCTCAGGGACAATGTACGACGGAATCTCAGGAACAATGTGCAACGGAATCTCAGGGACAATGTGCGACGGAATCTCAGCGACAATGTATGATGGAAACTCAGTGACAATGTACGACGGAATCTCAGGAACAATGTGCAACGGAATCTCAGGGACAATGTGCGACGGAATCTCAGCGACAATGTATGATGAAAACTCAGTGACAATGTACAACGGAATCTCAGGGACAATGTGCGACGGAATCTCAGGGACAATGTGCGCCGGAATCTCAGGGACAATGTGCAACGGAATCTCAGGGACAATGTACGACGAAATCTCAGGGACAATGTACGACGGAATCTCAGTGACAATGTACGACGAAATCTCAGGGACAATGTACGACGGAATCACAGGGACAATGTACGACGGACTCTCAGGGGAATCTCAGGGACAATGTACGACGAAATCTCAGTGACAATGTACGACGAAATCTCAGGGACAATGTACGATGGAATCTCAGGGACAATGTATGACGGAATCTCAGGGACAATGTACGATGGAATCTCAGGGACAATGTACGATGGAATCTCAGGGACAATGTCAACAGAATCTCAGAGACAATGTACAACACAATCTCAGTGACAATGTACCACAGAATCTCAGTGACAATGTACGACGGAATCTCTGTGACAATGTACGACGGAATCTCAGGGACAATGTACGACGGAATCTCAGGGACAATGTATGATGGAAACTCAGCGACAATGTATGATGGAAACTCAGCGACAATGTACGACGGAATCTCAGGGACAATGTACGACGGTATCTCAGGGACAATGTACGACGGAATCTCAGGGACAATGTATGACGGAATCTCAGGGACAATGTGCGACGGAATCTCAGCGACAATGTATGATGGAAACTCTGTGACAATCTACGACGGAATCTCAGGGACAATGTACGATGGAATCACAGGGACAATGTGCGACAGAATCTCAGCGACAATGTATGATGGAAACTCAGTGACAATGTACAACGGATTCTCAGTGACAATGTACGACGGAATCTCAGGGACAATGTGCGACAGAATCTCAGGGACAATATACGACGGAATCTCAGCGACAATGTATGATGGAAACTCAGTGACAATGTACGACGGAATCTCAGGGACAATGTGCAACGGAATCTCAGGGACAATGTGCGACGGAATCTCAGCGACAATGTATGATGGAAACTCAGTGACAATGTACGACGGAATCTCAGGGACATTGTACGACGGAATCTCAGGGACATTGTACGACGGAATCTCAGCGACAATGTATGATGGAAACTCAGTGACAATGTGCGACGGAATCTCAGGGACAATGTGCGACGGAATCTCAGGGACAATGTGCGACGGAATCTCAGCGACAATGTATGATGGAAACTCAGTGACAATGTACGACGGAATCTCAGGGACATTGTACGACGGAATCTCAGGGACATTGTACGACGGAATCTCAGCGACAATGTATGATGGAAACTCAGTGACAATGTGCGACGGAATCTCAGGGACAATGTGCAACGGAATCTCAGGGGCAATGTGCGATGGAATCTCAGCGACAATGTATGATGGAAACTCAGTGACAATTTACGACGGAATCTCAGGGACAATGTACGACGGAATCTCAGGGACATTGTACGACGGAATCTCAGCGACAATGTATGATGGAAACTCAGGGACAATGTACGACAGAATCACAGGGACATTGTACGACGGAATCTCAGTGACAATGTGCGACGGAATCTCTGTGACAATGTACTACGGAATCTCAGGGACAATGTACGACGGAATCTCAGGGACAATGTACGACGGTATCTCAGGGACAATGTACGACGGAATCTCAGGGACAATGTACGACGGTATCTCAGGGACAATGTACGACGGACTCTCTGTGACAGTGTACGAGGGAATCTCAGTGACAATGTGCGATGGAATCTCAGTGACAATGTACAATAGAATCTCAGTGACAATGTACGACGGAATCTCAGGGACAATGTACGACGGAATCTCTGTGACAATGTACAACACAATCTCAGTGACAATGTACGACGGAATCTCAGTGACAATGTACGACGGAATCTCAAGGACAATGTACGACGGAATCTCAGGGACAATGTGCGACGGAATCTCAGGGACAATGTGCGACGGAATCCCAGGGACAATGTACGACGGAATCTCTGTGACAATGTACAACACAATCTCAGTGACAATGTACCACAAGAATCTCCGTGACAATGTACGACAGAATCTCTGTGAACATGTAAGACGGAATCTCAGGGACAATGTACGACGGAATCTCAGGGACAATGTGCGACGGAATCTCAGCGACAATGTATGATGGAAACTCAGTGACAATGTATGACGGAAACTCAGGGACAATATACGACGGAATCTCAGTGACAATGTACTATGGAATCTTAGTGACAATGTACGACGGAATCTCTGTGACAATGTACGACGGAATTCTGTGACAATGTACGACGGAATCTCAGGGACATTGTACGACGGAATCTCAGTGACAATGTACGACGGAATCTCAGCGACAATGTACGACGGAATCTCAGGGACAATGTGCGACGGAATCTCAGGGACAATGTGCGACGGAATCTCAGGAACAATGTGCGACGGAATCTCAGCGACAATGTATGATGGAAACTAAGTGACAATGTTCGACGGAATCTCAGGGACAATGTACGACGGAATCTCAGGGACAATGTGCGACGGAATCTCAGGGACAATGTACAACACAATCTCAGTGACAATGTATGACGGAATCTCAGGGACAATGTACCACTCATGAATGGAATAACAATGATATGCTCCCTGGACCCTGGCACCTTCCGAAAGCAATCACATTACGACCCTGATCAACAGCCTATCAGTGTTGCATGGACAAGATGGACTGCTGACCTGCTTGAGGCACAAAATTCCATGAACACTGGCACGACCAGAGAGGAATCAAAACACAACACTGATCAACTGCATATCGTCATTCGGCTGTCATGACAAGATGAGACAAACTGCTGACCTGCTTGAGGCACAAAATTCCATGAACACTGGCACGACCAGAGAGGAATCAAAACACAACACTGATCAATTGCATATCTGCATTCGGCTATCATGGCAAGATGAGACAAACTGCTGACCTGCCTGAGACACAAAACTGCAAGAACACTGGCACCATCTGAAGGATCGAATCAAAAAAAAAAAAAAAAAAAACGACACTGTTCGATCGCATATAGGCGCAGTTGTGGTGACGAGACAAGATTAGACAAGACACACTGACAACATCAAGCACAACACTGCATAAACACCGGCACCATTGGAGAGGAATCAAAACACAGCAGTGATCAACCGCATATAATAGGTGTTGCGGTGACGAGACGAGACTAGATAAGACAAGATGCACTGACAACATCAAGCACAACACGGCATAAACACCAGCACCATTGGAGAGGAATCAAAACACGGCAGTGATCGACCGCACATTCACAGGTGTTGCGGTGACGAAACCAGACGAGATAAGACAAGATGCACTGACAACATCAAGCACAACACAGCATAAACACCGGCACCATTGGAGAGGAATCAAAACATGGCAGTGATCAACCGCATATTATAGGTGTTGCGGTGACGAGACGAGACCAGATAAGACAAGATGCACTGACAACATCAAGCACAACACGGCATAAACACCAGCACCATTGGAGAGGAATCAAAACACGGCAGTGATCAACCGCATATTATAGGTGTTGCGGTGACGAGACGAGACCAGATAAGACAAGATGCACTGACAACATCAAGCACAACACGGCATAAACACCAGCACCATTGGAGAGGAATCAAAACACGGCAGTGATCGACCGCACATTCACAGGTGTTGCGACAAGACAAGGTGAACTGATGACTTGAACCACAGTACTTTCATTCACGAATACTGGCACCAACCTTGGGAATCGCAATACAACACGACTGACCACACATCATGGTTGGAGTGGAGAGTTAAGGCGTATTGATGACTTGAAACACAATATTCCATCAATAACTTATTTTATTTATTTGATTGGTGTTTTACGCTGTACTCTAGAATATTTCACTTATATGACCGCGGCCAGCATTATGGTGGGAGGAAACCAGGCACAGCCTGGGGAAAACCCACGACCATCCGCAGGTTGATGGCAGACCTTCCCACTTATGGCCAGAGAGGAAGCCATCATGAGCTGGACTCGAACTCACAGCGACCGCATTGGTGAGAGGCTCCAGGGTCATTACGCTGCACTTGCCACAGAGCCACGGAGCCCCCCCCCCTCCCCCTATCAATAATGGCACCTTCCAAGGAGAATCAGAAAAACATCATCGCTAACCCGAATCTTGGCATTGCAATGACGAGTCAAAGCGAACTGATACCTTGAAAATCACAAATACAGCAATGAGAAACACCAGATCTGCCCTGCGGGGCCTGAATTAGTAGTACAGTCCACCATAATTCCACTGATCTTTTTCCCGGGAAATCCAAGTATGACGAAATACAGCATCCCGGTGTTGCAGTTAACAAACTAAGCACACCGATGACTCGAAACACAGTATTCCTTTCACCTAACTGGAGGGGAATTGAGATACGACAGTGATCCCACATCAACATCGCCAAACATACTCGACACTCACTTTCAAACCACAGCACCCGAAGGCACGACAAAAGGATATCCCAGCGCAAGAGAGTGAGTATAATCACAGACTCGTCTCTGTTGACCGGATGGTACTAGGGCGCGATGAATTGTCTTCCATGCAGCTTAGCAGTAGTCATGTAGTGGTGGCGAAAAAACATGTCTAATAGACTTGCGACATCAGCTGAAATTCCTCATGAACGGCAAACTGACTAGAAAATGAGGCGATTTTTCCGTGGACAATTTGAACGGTTAGAGAGAGAGTGCTGGTAGGCGTTCAGCCCGAGGTTTGTCTGATCGCCAATGATATCCTCCGGTAAAATGAACAGAAAGATCATCTATGTCTCCTGGACGGAGAGCCGCATTATGTGGCCAATCTGACAATATAACGGAGAAGAGGACTCACACGAGTTGCCCAAGACATGGTACAACAGGCAAACAAATCAAGTAAAACTTTTTAAATATCAAACACGCATGGTGTAGTGGACACAACTTTCGAAATGACCGTTAAGACAGAGTCTCAGTTCACGGGAATGCACGGGAAAAGGATGCTGGGATAGCTACTGGACAAAGGACCATGAAAGAGGGTGATGGGTAGATTTCCAGCCGAGGTCTCCCCGTATGTTGTCGCCCATAGCAAGATAAAAACAAGTACATACATGTAGCTAAATACAGCGTCACACAAGTACACCTATGCACACATAAGAAAAAGAACACTCTGCAATGACACAGACAAATGCCCTTAAGTACATGTACAACACATGTGACTTCATGTATCAAGACAGACAAAAACATATGGTGCACAGCATAAGGTCAATTAATCATTCTGACCCCTGCCACAATGAGATAATTGACAATTAATACATATAGATGCCAATGTTACAGTATACATGTATGTAAATAACAATTACTGTCTGACATTTCTGACAAGTCACGTGGTCCAGTAAGGGCTTTTTTACCTTTACCCACCAAACAGCCCAAACTTGAAACTTTACTGATTCGCCACGCTAAGATGACAGCAATTTTATCCTTCAGTACCATATTGCACCTGACAAAATGTCTGATATATTACCAGAGAAAGTAAACTTGACAACAATCTGATAAAATATAAAACTACGATCTGATGTAGTCAACAACTTTTGAATCCAAGCGGCTTACCTTCATAGTTCGCACAAATAAAAGCTACTCAGCCAGAGAAAATAATACATTACATCCACTTTACCTGACATCCACCCAGGCCAAACAATCTCTCTTTCAGAAAAGCATCTTTCCCATTGGACAGAGCCAGCCCAATACACAGCTCCCCCTGGTGGTCAGAGAAGCCCAGTAGCCCATCTTCTCCTGACCTGTATGCCCGCACACCCGCTTGATCAAAGGGGAAGTAATCCCAGCTGAAAACACAGAGCCAATGAAATACACTTCATATAGTAAAATGACCTAAAATTTCTGATGACTAGCTTGCACATTTTGCCTGATTCTGAGTAATCCACTGAGCTTAGAACAGTGCTTTGATGTTTGTTTGGATGACAGGTTAATATTCACCTGGAAAAATGTAAGCTTCAGCAAATATTGAAATAAATATCAAATAACTATTTGATGACACTTATTTGTTTTTTAATATGCAGCCTATTGTTTTGGTCATTTACCGTATTATCACTACAGATCAATGCCAACTTGCTAAAAGTTACGTCCCATTAATTTGCAATGTTACATAGCAACATCTGCTTATTTTTTTTTTAATTTACTTATTTCACTGGATTGTTATGCTGTACTCGAGACTATCGCACTAATACAAAAAAGACCAGTCAGGTTTATGGGTGGGGGAAAACCAGACACATCCTGCCACCACATCCGTGAGCCTCACCCCTCCCAAGCCTAGAACTAATGCCCTTAAACGTTCTTTAACATATTCTGGTTGACACTGTGGAACCGACTTCCCATACATATTAAAACATCACAGAATGTCAAAATGTCAAAATATGGGTCTGCTGATTAAGTGTAGAATTGTCTATGATGCACATTGTATATAGTTGGTAATATTCTTGAGTACGGTGAAAAACATCTATCAAATAAATAAATAAATAAATAAATAAAATATATGTATATAGTTGGTAATCATTTATTGGTTATCATCCACCTATATTTTATATATACTGTATATACACGGTACATGACATTTTGTGTGCATGTGTGTATTCACAACGGACTCAGGGAAGGTTGGTGTGTAACTAATTGATCTCTCTCAGGAAATAAAGTATTATAAGGGGTCCACACTAGTATCCTAGCAGGACACCTCTTGAAATCGTTCTGATTATTGTTATTAGGGATCCCGTTCTCCCGAACGGGATCCCTATTGTTATCGTTCTGTTTTTTCTTATTATTATTTTTTTTTCACCGACTTTGTTAGCAAGGAAACTTTTTCACCTTTCAACATAGAGATCTCAAATTTTGCACACAAATTCTGGCGGAGATTTTCCAGGGATAAATTCTCCATTTTTTTTTCATGTCACGTGGTTCGGCCGCCATATTGGATTTTGTGTAAAACTTTTAAAAATCTTCTTCTCAAGAACCACTGAACCGATCGTTTTCAAATTTGACATGCAGCTAGTAGATTACGAGTTCTTTAAAGTTTGCGAAAATGGTTCACTTCCGGTCAAAATTCTGGAAGTTCGCTATTGGTCGAATTTGTGACGTTATAAAAAGTTCTCAAAGTTCAATTGTTCTCAACGTATTCTGATGTATCTTGAGCTGCTGAGTCCGAATCTGGTTGTATTTTTTGCATATCGGTGTATCTTTTTGAGATATTAGCAAAAAACTGAAAAAAGTTACGCAACTTCAAGGACCTGTAACTCAAGAACTAAGGCAGCTAGAAATGTGCAACCTTCACCAAATTGTAGCCCAAGACATGCTCTTTTGATCATTCGTCAACGGATTTGAGCTCCGATCAATACTTTTTTAACTACAAGCGCTTAAATCACAAGACCGTTTTTTGTTTAGAAAAAGGTGGGAATCCGATTGCTTTAACATGGAGTTAGATGGGGACTGGACTGGGTTTGTAGTATTTGACCTGATGCTTTCGGCTACACTGTCCGTGACCTCCAGAAACGGTTGTGCTGTGACATTCAGTCCAGTTCCCATCTAACTCCAGTACTCTATTAGATGGCGTAGAGATCTAACTACAACAGCAAACGACGTGGACCTGTAAATGTTAGCTTTGTTTTGCGCAGACCTTGTTTTCTTTACTATACGCTAACCAGGCCAGGGTGATTGACAGATATGGACATGTGCCGTGGTCCAGGTGTTGACTTTCTGACAACAGCCGAGCTATCAGTAGAGCTGTGAGTCTGTGCATGGCAGGTCGTGGATTGAGACGTGGAAGTTCAAATTTGCTGTTACACGGGCTGTGTTTTTACATTATTTCTTACATAATGCCAGCCAAGTCTGCCAAGGAATGACTGTTTTTCACTGGGCATAGCGTCGCATAGGGAATGACCGGCCGACTGCCTCATTGACAAACGGTGTAAGGTCGCATGGAGACTTTGAAAGCCGTGTAGCTAGTTATGTGTTGATTTTCGACCAATAACTTATGTTCTCATATAAAAGATGAAAGCATAAAGAAAATTTGTATGTAGAGTTGAAGTGAGATTTGCGACTTCATTGGGGACTACGTGAGATATACAATAGTGTGGGTGGTAGGGGAGACGCTGGCGAAATTTTCTAAGACTTGACCTAATTACACAAGGATTTAAACGCTAACCGTCTTCCGTCTGCGTGGTGTGACGCCTGTCAGTCATGTCAGAGTTCGATTCCAGCTTAGCCAATTTGTCAGGCGATAAAAATGTTGTGAATTTTAAGGTTTCAAGTAGGCTGTTAGGCGTAGTTCGATGTTCTGATGACGAATTTGGTGGTTTTTCCTTTGTCCGATGCACGGTTTTGTCTCCAATTGCTATGAAAGTGCGAAAAAGTGCAATTTTCGCCCATGTTTGGCGGTCACGTGACACAAAACTGCTGCAGCTGTGGAGCTGAAAATCACTGAGTGCAAAGGGCAATATGTGTACTGTAGGCGTGCGTAAAATCATGGAAGTGTGTCAATAAATGTGGGAGTTGCAATGCTTCAAATATTGTCCAAAGGCCGATTGGCTATATTTGGCACTTTGACGTCCCCATGTTATATGATGCATTTTAAATGCATTTGCGACTGGGATAAAGGCACGAACAATGTAAGCATGCTACCCGACGTAGTTTGACGTCCTGATCATGAATCTGGACTTATTTCTTTCCGGCGACGCATAGTTTTGCCTCAAATGGCGATGAAAACGCGAAAAAGCGCAATTTTTCACCATATTTGGAGATCTATTGCGAGGAAACCGTAACAGCCGTAAAGCTGAAAATCACCGAGTGCAAAGCGCTAAATACGTACACTATGTGTGCCAAAAATCTTTGATCTGTGTCAAGAACCACAGGACATGCAGGGGAAAATGTCATCGATCCGATCCGGGATCCCGGCCTAGGATCTGCTATTCGCAGATCCATTCTAGTTATTATTATTATTCTTCATCAACTTGTAAAACTGCAATATCTCAAAAACAGGTAAAGGCAGAAAAAAAGACAGTCTGGAGTCTTAATGAGGAACATATGAAGCAACTTTTGATGTTTTGTACTGTTTTACCAGTCACGTGATTTAGCCGCCATTTTGAATTTTACTGATAAGCTCAAAAAATCTTCTTCTCTAAAAATCGAGATAGACTTCTCGTTTACATTTTTTAGGTTGATCACCCTTCCCATATTGTAAAAAAAACTTGTAGTTTGGTATGCAAATAAGGCCAAAACAGACCAATGAATTCGGCTCAAGAGTAGGTCAATTTTTAAAACTGCTTAAAATCATCAAACAAATACACTACCCTTTGTATATAACATGGGGGCTTCAAGCTTGAATGCAAGAAACCATTGACTGCATCAGCTTTGCAACAATGTATTCTTTTTGTCTTTTCTCTCAGGTACCAACTTGCAACAAAGTCTTTTGTCCTCGGCTATCAACAAACGATCAAAGCTGCCTTATCTGTACGCTACTCTTCAGTGCTTGGTCCATTCGAAATGATGACCAGCAGTCTAGGGTTCAAATCCAGTACATTCCTTTTTTATTTGCTTTTTCACGTTTTTTCCCCATTATCAAGAACTTTATAAACACCAGGCTACTAGAAGTGGTAAAAGCCTAGAGGCGTGGATTCCCGGCAACGCTGTAAGATAAGACCTTTAATTATTATTATTATTATTACCACAAAAACCACCACACTTTGTAAATGACAAACCATGATCCTTTAAACCTCAGGGGAATCAGACAGAAACGACAACACCACCCTCAGAAAGAAATGACAAAATTACAATCAGATAGAAATGACAACATCACAATCAGATAGAAATGACAACATCACAATCAGATGGAAATGACAACATCACAATCAGATAGAAATGACAACATCACCCTCAGACAGAAATGACAAAATTACAATCAGATAGAAATGATAAAATTACAATCAGATAGAAATGACAACATCACAATCAGATAGAAATGATAAAATTACAATCAGATAGAAATGACAAAATTACAATCAGATAGAAATGATAAAATTACAATCAGATAGAAATGATAAAATTACAATCAGATAGGAATGACAACACCACCCTCAAACAGAAATGACAAAATTACAATCAGATAGAAATGACAAAATTACAATCAGATAGAAATGACAAAATTACAATCAGACAGAAATGACAAAATTACAATCAAACAGAAATGACAAAATTACAATCAGATAGAAATGACAAAATCGAGCAGGAGCCTATTTTCAGTTCATATGTTGGTTGAATTTATTTATTTATGTATGAACTTTTTTATTTATTCACACATGTATATTAATCTGACTGCTGTTGTCATTCTTCCTCAACAATATTTCTCTCACACAACCCAGGACGGCGACCAGCAATATGGTAGGAGGAAACCGGGCACTGCCCAGGAGGAATCCACTGCCATCAGCCGGTTGTTTGTGGACCTTTCCATGCTGGACTGGATGCCAGAACAAGTTGGGCTTGAACTCATATTGACCAAATTGGTGAGAAGCTCCTGGGTCTTTGAGCTGTACTAAAATACTAACCACTAGGCCATGGAGGTCCCTGTTGGTTGGAATTATTCAATCTATCATGACAGAAAATTTAAAACCACACCTTACACTAAATATTTATATACTTGCAAGTGTTTGTATTTCTATTAAATTTCTTTTTGTTACAATCTTTGAAACAGCATACAAATTTCTTTTTGTTACTATCTTTGAAACAGCTTTAAGCATTGCCTGGAGTAAACAAATAACCAAATTACTCACCAATTACCATCCCTTGAAGCGTCTTCCCTCACTGTGCCCCAGTGTCGCTCTGCCAGATAAGGGCCCCACTGGCGCCAGACCGAGTCACAGCTCAATGGCTGCTCTGCATGGGACACATCCACAACATGATGCACAAATCGAGAGGACAAATCTTCAGACTTTCCATGCTTCTTTTTAGGAGGTTGATTGTCTCCTGGAGAAAGTCCTGCACCACGTTTATGGCCTAACTTTTCCATGGTTCACTTAATCCTGTATTTAAAAAATTTGTAAATCACATTCCAAGGGACACAACTCTAGATCCATTCTCCTGGACCAATCAAACTAACCTCACATTTACCATTATGAAGGCCTATTGGTTAACCTATATTACTTGGCAGTAAAAAATAAAGAACATACCAGTATACAACAAAATGAATACACAACAGCTACATTACTTGGCGTTGTTTATTCGTTTCACGTCATACAATATGTTAGTCATACATGTATACATGACAAGGTGCATGTACATATATACTGTATCTTGTTGTGGCAGGGCGAGTACATGCTACCAATAAATTGCTTTCGCCACTGAAATACCATACCGCTGACACCAGACATGAAACCCCACCCAATCACACTAAACTGACACCAGTTCAACCAGTTTCCTTGCACCATAACCTTTCAAGACTGAGTGACGAGCAAGACAGCAAGACCATTTTTAAAGTCTTTAGTATTACTGAATCCGGGTTTGATCCCATATCTCTCGACTTCAAGGCGGACGCTCTAACCATTAGGCCACCAAAGCCATACAATATTTTCCTTAGCTAACCACACTACCCTGAGCAGGCCAGCACACTTTGCCACCAAGGTCACGTCTAGAGCCATTTTAGATGCCGAAAACATTTGATTTCCTAAACTGTTGGGTGCAGAAACAAATCAAGCTGTATTAAAACTATGAAATAAATTGAACAAAAATGTGATGGTTCACTAATAAACATTCACCCACAAACTTATGGTAAATGATCGAAAATTTCTCCCATGACCAAGTTGTATGTTTTGCCTGATTCATTCTACAGGTTCTTTCGATCTTAAAAAGGTTGTTTGAGGTTATGTTGGGAACAGAACATGATTTTCTAGTAAAGAAATCCAATTAAATTAAACTGTCAGCAAACCCCAAAATAATGAGACTGTTCAGTAGAAGAAATCCAGCGTACATGTATTTTGAACTCAGAAGACTGAACTCAATCTAAGTTCTCATTCGTCAATGAAAATTTCAAACAGATCTTATCCACGTCCACCTGCAGATGTACATTTATGCATAAATGTTAAATAAACTAAGTCTCTTTAACCTTGCTGGCTGTCTGTTCTGCAAAACAGTTGAAACTGAACACCTGTATATGTTGCCCACCTTATCCTTAATTACCGCTGGAAATAGAGCAGCTTTCTGAACATAGACAACTGGTGTTGAGCTCTGACACTCTGACCTGGCCGCTACAGCTCAGTTGAAGTTGTATGCATGCTGCTATGTTGACCCACTATGCACAGTGCTGGGCGACATAAGATAGGCTAACACGAACTTACCATTAAAAACTAGCCAGTTCAGTTGTCTGCAAATCAAAGGCAGTAAATAACAAAAATGCTGTCGCTTCACGCTTCATGCCGATATGTCTGCGTCTGGCGTGAAACAAGCTGTTGTCATCTCAAAGATAAGTACTTCCGATTTAGCAGACGATTTTCAGTTAATACAAACCACATGCACCTCGTCGC
Source organism: Liolophura sinensis (assembly GCF_032854445.1). Classification (NCBI taxonomy): domain Eukaryota; kingdom Metazoa; phylum Mollusca; class Polyplacophora; order Chitonida; family Chitonidae; genus Liolophura; species Liolophura sinensis. The sequence goes on along the minus strand of NC_088304.1, from coordinate 25,382,275 downwards.
CGACTGCTTGTAAATAGGTCAACCCTTGGTATTGTGGAATCTAAACAGACATAACGTTACCTAGTTTACTTGGTTTTCTTCTTCAGGTCAATTTGTACACGTAGTAGATATAGGGCCTACCTAGACAAACAACACATTTACATGTTGAAAAGTCAGAAATGAAAAACACGTTCTAATCTATCTGCCCGTCAAGGCAGTGCCGCACACTATTTACAGGGCCTTTTTTTTTTTTGACAGTCACTATATACCCAGCGACTGTGGATATATTAGCATACATTATATCTTTTATACCGGTATGCCCTACCATGCAGCTGTTGATATAAGATTAAATTATTTCTTACCTACCATGCGGCAGTGGATATAAGTTTAAATTATTTCCTATATACCATGTGGCTGTGGATATAAGCATAAATTATTTCTTATACCCAGCGGCTGTGGATATATTAGCATACAGTATTTTGCATATACCTTGCGGCTGTGAATATATTTACTGGAGTTTTACGCCGTACTCAAGAATATTTCACTTATACGACGGCGACCAGCATTATGGTGGGAGGAAATCGGGCATAGTCCGGTGAAAAACGCAGGTTACTGGGCCGTGAATATAAGCTGAAATTATTTCTCACACACCCAGTGTTTGATTGGTGCTATTTCACTTATACGACAGCGGCCAATATTATGGTAGGAGGATACCCAGGAGCGTCCCTAGGTTGCTGGCAGACCTTCCCACGTAGGCTTCGGCCGGAGAGGACGCCAGAATGAGCTGGCCTTGAACTCACAGCGACCGCGTTCGGGCGAGGCAATGGATCATTACGTCACACTGGCACGCAAAATCACCTCGGCCACGGAGCATCATATTTATAGATGGTCTTTCAATACAATGAACTATTATGTTGGCATATACTTGTTTATGTGGATTCTCGACAGTCTTACTATTTATTGGGCTAAATGTGTGAAATGCTTTTATCGTGCCAGATACATCCTTAAAAAAGATCGAGCATTTCAGTTTCCATACCATGGGTAGCTCAATCTACCTGGGACGCTCCTCAAAAACTTATCAACTTATCACCATTTATTATACTGCGTATGTCATAAAATGCAGACATTTGTTTTGTATGAACTTTCATAATTCTTTTCAATTATATTATTAAAATGTGTCCTCATAATAGTCGCACAAGCCGAGAACATGTATAGGAACAGCTCGAGTGTGATGGGGCTTACCAGTTAGAGATTTGACCAGATGGGGATTTGACCCAGCAATCTCTGGGTTTCCACTCCACACTTCAACCACTAGACTAAAGGGAAATTCCCTCCAGTCGAGAGGTAGATAGCACTTATATATCACCCTGTTACATCTTCTGACTATTACTTCTATTTTAATACATTTATTTATTAATGCTTTAAGAGACCTGATCCGTTATCTTTTACCCCAACAAGTTTTAGGCAAATTATGAATTAAATCAGTATCTAAATTGGGTAGCATTTACACTGCTTGACAATTTAATCAACCACGACCCTCCATCTTGTGGCAATATCTTGTCTTGCCCATACGGCCTCCATTTGTATGGTCAGTTAAACTACAGAATTTGGCTATGAGAAAAACTGAAAGAATCTGATGAAAGCATTCAATGTTTATTGTGTCCATAACCACACAGGTCTTGTACATAAATAAACATGTACCTCAGATTTCACTTGTAGAGATAACTTTTTACATATTTATTTTATTTATTTGATCGGTGTTTTACGCCTTGATCAAGAATATTTCACTTATACGACGGCGGCCAGCATTACGGTGGGAGGAAACTGGGCAGAGCCCGGGGCAAAACCAGGGCCATCCGCAGCTTGCTGGCAGACCTTCCCACTTACGACTGGAGAGGAAGCCAGCATGAGCTGGACTTGAACTCACAGCGACCGGATTGATGACAGGCTCCTGGGTCATTACACTGCGCTAACTTTTTTGATATCATTAAACACCTACCAATAGCTCATAAATCCATGCAAGCTCCTTGGAAATGAATTTCTATAATTTTTTTTGTGCTACACACTTAAAATACTTCGTGAACTACAAAAGACTATAACGAAGAGCAACAAACAACCTAAAAAAGTATTTTGGTTGAGATAGCAAAATGTTTGAAGTTCATGTGAATGTAAAGATCACAATTTTAAGATTTTATTAAGAAGAATTACAATACTCAAATGATAGAGAGGTATAAAGCTAGAGGAGAGATGTATATATGTATAAAAAGATTAAGGAAAAACATCAGTACCAAAGTCGATTTTCTTAATAAATATCGCTCTATTAAAGGTAAAAACAAAACATGAAGCACTGATTTGCTGCGAGAGAAGACCAACTTTCTGTACTTTTTATAAAGTCATAGTGCACTCAGACATGACAATTAAAGAGCAACAAACAACAAACTTAATCCAAGATCACCAATCCAGTATCAACCAATCAGAAAGATGATACCTGGATAAGGTTACTTGTGCCAGAAAGAAGTTTTTTTTTCTTCTCCCTTCGAATAGACCATTCAAATCATGATACGTGTCATACAGAATTATCACACCTTTAAAAAAGTTCCTTTCACAGGTCATTTCATAAATCAAACCAAAGAATTATTATATGCACTGTCCTAATTTAGGTTAGCTAAAAGATTGAGCATGGGAAACGCAAAAAGAAATGTCTCTTCCACTGATTTTACTAACAGGCCTCAGTCTTAAAAAAAGAGAGTCACCAAGCCTTGGTTTTAAGATCACTTACTGATCTTCTTAAAACAGAAGAAGAAATAAGAAGAAATTATAACAAAGGAAGGCCACCATTGGAATACGGACTGTGTCAGTCATGTATGTCTTCACATTTTTGTTGCCTCCAGTTTTTCAGCCAAGCTGTTCCAGTTTCCCCCATCAATCAGTGTGTCGATTTCGGGTTTGACATTATCGATCTCTGCACTGATCACTTCAGCCATGAAGTGGATTGTTTTTGATCTAGTCCAACTGAAGCTGTTATCAAAACACAAAACATCTGAAAACAAAAATACAACATGTCAATGAAATGTTCCATTACAGCATTGCAAAAAACATCTTTTTTGTGTGTTTTGAAAAGTATATCAGAACAAAACAAAAGTTAATCAAACTGCATATATAACCACTGCTTACGACTAGATCTTACTGAAAATAAACCAAATTTATATGCCCACTTTCATATATAATCACAAGAATTCTAGAAGTGATATTGCTTTCTACAAACAAAGATGCACCTTTGTGATTCATGTTCAATAGGTTTCTGGGTCATTGATAGAGGATCATGCACACCCCAAATATAAAAGCTCAAATTGAAGCATTTCTGTAGGTATCATGAATGAAAAACCAATTTAGCACAAAAAGTCGCATAACTATCAATTTTTTATTATCTAGTTTCAATTGACTACAGAGAAAGCTTTAGGTACATGTGCATCCCATTTTTGAAAAGTCTAAGCAAAATCTGTACATGTAGATCTAGTATACAGTGTTAACGAAATAAAAAACCGATATGTTACAAAAAGGGGAATAACCAATCCATTTTCAATAGGCTTCTGGATCAGTGGTCGGTACATATGCAAGTCAACTTTAAAAACTCTATTAAGTAAAACACCAGTACATATAGTGTTGATGCTGACCAATGTACCGGACTAATGCCATCTGAGGTTTTACACATGTAGACTTTGCCTTTTCCATGACTGTAAGGTGTGACCAAAATACAAAGTGGCAGTCTGAAAGCTTAACATTTTTTCCACTCCGATGAATGGGGGGAAAACAAAGACATTCATTTCACTACATAAACTTGTCATGTTAATAATGTTAATCAACTTAGATGATTGAGTAAATGACCTCTACATCAGCAAAAATGTACATTTAAATGTCGGAAACCAACTGTTTCAATACCGGGCACGCCCAGATTAAGGTCTAATTAAGATCTAAATTCCTGACCATACCATACTAAAGACGCTCCACTAATGATGGGCATATAATGGGAATATAGCATTTACCAATGATATCAAACAACAACAGCTCCATGAGTCATGATATGAACACTGGCCATCATCAGTGTAATTTTGAATGATACTCTATTGTATTTATTTATCTGATTGGTGTTTTATGCCATACTCAAGAATATTTCACTTAAAAGACGGCGGCCAGCATTAAGGTGGGAGGAAACCGGGCAGAGCCAAGGGGAAACCCACAACCATTCACAAGATGCTGCAAGACTTTCCCACATACAGCCCGAGAGGAAGACAGCTACTCTATTGTAAGACAGACAGCAACTGCATTTTTACTGCTTTTTTCGTTCTTTTTATACATGTATATTTACTGGGTGAACTCAAGGATACCTCACTGAATACAGTTTTAATAAATTTTATGGGTGAAGGATACTGAAAGGACTGCAAAACAAATTACCACACCTTTGCCAAGCACCTGCCAATAAAACTTCCTGACTTAAAACTGCTAAGGAACTATCGAAATCTGAACTTGAACCTGCAAACTTTAGGGTGAGAGTCACCTGGCTGGACTAAGAAACAATGCTTTATCTTAACAATTATGAGCCAGCAGGTGACCTGAAATACCTTCATCCAATGGTAGCCTTGGGTGTTATTCTGGACCGTCTTCCAGCAACCTGCGGATGGTCGTGGGTTTCCCCTGGGCTCTGCCCAGTTTCCACCCACCATAATGCTGACCGCCGTCGTATAAGTGAAATATTCTTGCGTACGGCATTAAACACCAATCAAATAAAATAAATAAATAAATAAATAAATATTGTGGACCGCATGTATGACAATTTCTACTAATGACCAACTGGAAACAGGGCCCCTACTATTGAAATGGGGCAACCCTCTATCAGTTTAAATAACCCCAAAAACTGTCATCATAGATGTACATGTATATTCAAAGCTGATGATAAAATTAAGCCACAGAAAAATGTCAGAAAGAGGGTCAAACACACAAAAACTATAAAATCCAAACAATTTACTTTTCATAAAGCCCTTGAAATACTTCCATGATCAAAATGATTTTATGTGACGTTTTCCTCAAGGCTAGACCATTCAGATGACTTTACTAAGGTAATGGAAAAATGGCCATTAACAATAAAGAGCAATATATCTGCAATAAATTTATACACCTTGGCCGAGTTATTGGCATGCTAGATAACTTTCACTTAACAGCATCAGATATCATAAATTATGATTAACTTAGTATTTTGCAGACAATTAGCTTAACTTTGACCCAAACTTTGTCAAACAATATGAAGGATGTTTTGTGAAATTTGAACATTGTAAAGAAAAATGTACTGACAGACAGACAGACATGACACACAACCAAATACACATGTACTCTGGAGACACAATGGACTAAGTAAAAACTACATATTAAAATAAATACCAAAACAGATTTTGTTGTGAAACATCATTTGGAAACAAAATGTATCAATGGTGGACCAGATAGGCCCAAGTATTTATCTTTCTATGCTTTAAAAGAAACTCTCCAGAAAATGAATTAAACAAAGTAAAGACAATTTAAGGATTGTTGATGAACTTCAGATTGACAGATGATCTTAATTAATTAAGTATTAAATTATTATTGTTCAATGGCTTAGCATAATTAACTGCTGCTATAGACTTTGCAGGTTTTCATAGCATTGCCTACAATTATGTCCACAACAGCTATGGGAATCAACAAAGATGACGGACACAAACCGGGGCAACATGATAACATCACCATGACAACGGACAGGATTACCCTATAGAATGGATGAATATTTGTCAGTGAGGATTGTTTGAATCATTTTGATTACAGTCATCGTCGTCATCGGGTTCTATTAAATCTATCCTGTACTTGAGACGTTTGGACTTAAGCCAACTATACTTGTTAGAAAATCCCATGATATCTGCAACAATGATAATTAGTGTACATTTCTTGTGATCGATAAAAGCACATACACAGGAAACACATTTAAGGTGTTTTCATGAAATATTATAATCAGATGATCTCTAAAAGGAATATTTACATCCCTTTGTTTCCTTAAAATGTATCAAACTTAAGTACCTTTGAGTCAATTATTTCTGACTCGGCAATTATAACTGACTCAGCAATTATTACTGACTCAGCAATTATAACTGACTCAGCAATTATTACTGACTCAGCAATTATAACTGACTAAACTATAATTACCGATTCAGCAATTATTACTGACTCTCCATTCCTCAGTTAATCCAACATCAAAAAACATCCTCACAAAAAACTACTATCATGCCCATACAGGCAACTGTAACTTATCCCATTGGTTACATTAATCGTAACTACGGATTTATAGAATTTCTGCGGGATGTGCATCAGTCACTTAAACAAAATTAATACTTTTTTTAGTCAAAGAAGTGTATGAAAATGAAAATAAAACTGAAAAAATCACCCTATTCCTGGAAAATGTGGACTTTCCAAAAATATTTGCTGTTTATGATTTATTTAACAACCAATGTTCATTACCCCTTCAGTGATAAGAAAAAATTAACAATTAACTCCCACGCAGGTAAAACTTCGGGTTGACTTCATCTCTGCCAACACACATTTTTAATTTAATCTGTTCTGTCACTGTTCAGTTTTAAAACAAATTTTATTTGAAAACATACACTACCAGTGGAAAAGCTGTGCAGACGCAAAACTGCAAATGTCAAAATATTTGGTGAAATAAAGCAAAAATTTTCCATCCAGAAGAACATGACTGAAAATGTAGTCTGATAAAACATAATTAAGTTTTAATTCTTATCAGAAGAAGATAAGTTCACAAAATGTTACAAAAATTTCATTCCCTAGCAACAATTTTCAGTCATAGACAGAGAGAAAGACAGACAGGCACACTGAAAATAATATCTTTAGATATCATATTATTGATATCATGTGTGTTTATTAAAATCTGATCTTAAAGTACCTTCAGCGTTCCTACTAATCTAGCAACTTAACGAAGGATGAGCCACATCAAAAAACAAAAGAACAATTTCTAAAGCCTCATCATCAAGATGAATACATACAGTGTATTAACATGTAAAATGACATTATACTTACATTTTCCGACCTTTTCGCAGGTATAGGTGCCGTCCTCTGGGATGATGTGAGAGTTGACGCGGATGGTGGGCACGACTGGCTTCTGTTCTCCGTCCTCTTCATAAAACACACCAAAACTGATGTCATATTCCTCCGTCTTGAATTCCCACCTTTACAAAAAAAAACAACAAGGCAGACTACTGTACAAGCACAGAAGTGAGAATACAAGAAATTACTTTGTTATTTATACATCAGTGAAATCCCAGTATTTCCTTCACTGATAAAAATGATATCTTCAGCAGTTAGATATCACTTTTGTTATTACATTTTGTTATTACATTACTGGAGACCTTGACCCTTCGTGGACCGTGTGACAAGCCCCTGCACTTCCACGCAATATATATAGTTGGCCCAAAAAAACAAAAGATGGTAGAAATTCCTCATGTGCTTAATTTACGTAAATACCTATATAGCATTAGCATTAAGCACATTTGTAGAATGTATAATTGCTTACAGACAGCGCTTAAAACTGTAAAAAGGTTTTGTGAGCGCGGACGTGAACGAAATTGCAGCGCATATGAATAGAATAAAAAATACGACGCAGATGGCACATTGCACATTTTTTTCATGGATGCAACAGATAAACTGATACAAATTTATACACATGTAGAGAAAATGTCAGGATATAAATAATAAATAGAATATTGCACAGTGAAGGCTGAGTACCATAAATATTTATGGTATTCAACCTTCACTGTGCAATATCCTCTATGTATTTCACCTAAAGCCTGGTACATAAAAATGCCCTTTCGGAAAGACATAAAGGCCTTAAAATGATACTTTGGATACCAACACTTAAGATTGAGTAACAAGAAATCATCGTTTACCTGAGAAGGCTGCCTGCCTTCTCTACCATGTGTTCTGAACAGAACTTCTCCCCCCTGGGGACGGTCACACATTCCATGTTGCTGAACAGATCTTGATCTTTGAGGAAGTATGACTCTGGCACCTCCCCTCCCTGACATACCTACAATTTCATATATATCTAATGAGCGTACATTTTCATACACGGAGAAAAGAAGTGTGTTCAAACTCGAGCTTGTATGAGAAAATTCCCAAATTTCCCCCCGCTCTCATCGCTTGTGAACCTTGCTCAATGGACAATACTTGTTCGCTGAAGCTCCTGTGTGGTTGGTTCCACAGTCAAATTTTCATTCAAGACCACATGTCTTTGATATGGTGTTAATATCTGTACCTGCATTACATGTGGGAAAGTTTGTCAGTAATTTACCAAAGGTTAGTGGTTTACACCTGGTGCTCTGGTTTCCTCCATTTATAAAACTGACTGCCATTGTATCAGTGAAACATTTTTGAGTATGGAGTTGAACAAAAAATCGATGACTTGACTTTATCAAGAGACAGACAAAAACTTACAATAACACAATCATATTTTAATTTTTTATTTATTTGATTGGTGTTTTAGGCCGTACTCAAGAATATTTCACTTATACGAAGGCAGTCAGCATTATGGTGGGTGTAAACCGGGCAGAGCCTGGGGAAACCCAACAACCATCCGCAGGTTGCCGACAGACCTTTCCACATAGGGCCGGAGAGGAAGCCTGCATGAGCTGGACTTGAACTCACAGCGACTGCATTGGTGAGAGACTCCTGGGTCATTACGCTGCGCTAGCCCGCTAACCAAGTGAGCCAACTGGGCCCCCAATCATATTTTAATAACTCAAATAATGGTCTTATGGGCCTTCATTAAACCAAACTAGAACTTTTATACAATTATCACTATTATACAGAACAAACCAAAACAATATGCATGTTTTCACAAAATCTTACATCCTTTTGCTCACATGAGGATTCTTAAGCATACCTTTGAAGCAAGGCGAGGATTACCATCTGGATCTTTGAGATCACCACCATATATCGCGGGAAGTTGATCAGCGTCTATATACTTCAACAGATGAGACTTGTAATCACCTGCCAGGTGGAAAATGCAATATTTGTTAACAGGTATATGCTATTACAAGCATAGTTTCCTCGATCTCTTCTGCATATGCTGGCATCAGTATCAATGTCATGACGGTGTTTCTTCACTAAAATGACACCATGTGAATCAACAGACATCAGACATGACACTTCAACCTATCACTGTGTACACCTACCAACACCAGGTCGACCAGAGTTAGTGGAGTTTCCAAAATTGTCAATTTTAAAGACATTTTCTGCATTTACCATTCATCAAAAAATATCACATGTTTTTTTAATATTTCATTAATCAAAGAGAGCTCTGGTTTCTCAGAATTGAAGAATCCAAGAACTATATCAGAACAGAATCTGACATTTCATCCAGCCAATAACAAGTGCATGGATAAATTTATTCCTTCAAGAAAACCATATAAAAATGAAAGAACTGTTGTCCCATGAAGGCATAAGTCCTAGTAACATCACATACTGCTTTTGTTTATTTATTTATTTGATTTATTTGATTGGTGTTTTACGCCATACTCAAGAATATTTCACTTAAACGAAGGCAGCCAGCATTATGGTGGAGGAAACCGGACAGAGCCTGGCAAAACCCACAACCATCCAAAGGTTGCTGGAAGACCTTCCCCTGTACGACCAGGAAGGAAGACAGTATGAGCTGGACTTGAAACTCACAGCGACTACATATTGCTTTTGTACAAGATATCTGATAATGGATTCAAGAATCTCACTGAAGGGCTGCCAATGTCAGATTCCAACAATCAAGTCTGATCAGAAACTGGGCTGTATTTCTAAATTCTTCTGTGTAAACATGCTGAGAAAATCAGGTACATACTCACCTCCAAGAACATGGATTTTGTTTTTCATATCTTCGCTAATCAGAGGTCGGCAAATTTTATATAAAATTGGAAATATCCTGGGTGCTGTTAACAAAACAAAGAAAAGAATGTAAGAACATTGCACACTGAACTGTTGACACAGAAGATAAATAGACAACAGTGGGAAAGACAAGTGGATTTCATACAGACAGATTCTGTGTAAATAATAAGTATATAATTATATTTATTTATTTATTTCATTTGTGTTTTACGTCGTACTCTATATTTCACTTATATGACAGCGGCCAGCATTATGGTGGGAGGAAACTGGGCACAGCCCAGGGGAAACTCACAACCATCTGCAGGTAGCTGGCAGACCTTCCCATGTAGGAGAGAAAGCCAGCATGAGCTGGACTTGAACTCACAGCGACCACATTGGTGAGAGGCTCCTGGGTCATTACGCTGTGCTAGTGCACTAACCAACTGAGCCACAGAAACCCCTGTATATATTTACACGCTGTATCAGGTGAGGTGTACCAATAAAAGGTAAAACAGAAAAGCAATAATATAAACACAGATTATAGTGATATGTTGATTTAAGGAAAACTATCTTGTGAGGTATATTTTATACTTAATTAGCCTCACTCTGAACAGACTTGAAACCAAAACATCTAACAAAAATGCATCTAAAAAAATTCCCCATTAATGACAAACACCCATTTTTTCCAACTTACTGTACCATTTCTAACAAACATGCATCTACTACATCAACATAGTAATAATAAAAAAAACTAATCCATCAATTCAACATTAATACAAAACATCCTCTTCCATCAACTTACCATTAATAACAAACACCCATTTTTTCAACTTACTGTACCATTAATAGCAAACACCTGCTTTTTCAGTTCACTGTACCAGTAATAACAAACACCGCATTCATCAACTTACCACTAATAACAAACACCCCCTTCATCAACTTACCACTAATAACAAACACTCCCTTCATCAATTTACCACTAATAACAAACACCCCCTTCATCAACTTACCAGTAATAACAAACACTCCCTTCATCAACTTAACACTAATAACAAACACCCCATTCATCAACTTACCAGTAATAACAAACACTCCCTTAATCAACTTAACACTAATAACAAACGCTCCCTTAATCAACTTACCATTAATAACAAACATCCTCTTCATCATCTCGGGATAGTTGTCTTCTAATACTTTAACTAAATAGAGATACATTTGAAGACCTGCAAAAGAAAACATCAAAAACTGTACTTAGTTGTACCAAAATTGTATATAAGGTGGATGAATCAATTAGAATCAAAGAAAATGTATCACTTCAAAAAAAAAGCTCGTCATTTATAAGTGATATACTTGCCATACTTATAACTTCATCCTCAAACAGCCTTCTTGCATTTAACACAGCTACATTCACTGAAATTTATGCATCTTTTCAATCCGATTTTATTTTATTTATATATTTATTTCATTGGTGTTTTATGCCATACCCAAGAATATTTAACATATACGATGGCAGCCAGCATTCTGATGGGAAGAAACTGGGCAGAGCCTGGGGGAAACACACGACCATCCGCATGTTGCTGGCAGACCTGGCAGACCCCACTTACGACCCAATCTGATTTTGAAGACCCAACTACATTGGTTTTAGGAATTCAGGAAAGCTATAATATTATCAGTCAACCCAGAATAATGTCCTCAGAATAACAGTACAGTATATCATAGAAATCCTCATTGCAAGACTGACCTGGTCTCCACAGCATTTTAGAGCTCACACCTTCCATATCAAAAATCACAGTCAAGCCATCTACCCTCTTGCCACGCTGAGACATGAAATTGAAAAAAAAAATATGTATAGCACATACACAATTACTCGTCGAGTTGAACAATACAGACTTACATTGGTGTCTATCACCGAAATCATGTTACTGCTATAAAAGTCACATGTACACATAAGAAGTAAAGAAGAAGGAACAAAGCCATTCCATTCTACTGTTTTATATATACATGTAAATCTACAAAATATATCATTAAAAGTTAAATATATCCATTTTGAAGCTTCAGTTTCTGAAGCAGGGAACAGCTAATCTTACCTCTTTACTTTGCTCCTTGCAATCTAATCTTTTTTTATTCCCAATGTAACACAGCCATCTTACCTTCTTACCTTGCTCCTCCCAATCTAACGCAGCCATGTTACCTTTTTACCTTGGTCTTCCCAATGTAACACAGCCATCTCACCTTTCTACTTTGCTCCTCCCAATGTAATACAGCCATCTTACCTTTCTACTTTGCTCCTCCCAATGTAATACAGCCATCTCACCTTTCTACTTTGCTCCTCCCAATGTAATACAGCCATCTTACCTTTCTACTTTGCTCCTCCCAATGTAATACAGCCATCTCACCTTTCTACTTTGCTCCTCCCAATGTAATACAGCCATCTTACCTTTCTACTTTGCTCCTCCCAATCTAAACGCAGCCATGTTACCTTTTTACCTTGGTCTTCCCAATGTAATACAGCCATCTTACCTTTCTACTTTGCTCCTCCCAATCTAACAGAGTCAGTTCGCACTGTAACAGCTTTGTTTTTTCGAGGTCCGATTTTTTGGCAGAGTACATAATGCCCTTCATGTCAAGGTGGCCGTACGGCTCTATGCGCACAGGTGATCCATCTTTGTCATGGCCACAGAACCCGCCTGTCAGGTACTTCGTTAACACCTGAAACACACATACATAATAATATACTTAAGTATCAGTACACACTGAGCAAAGCTACACTATGATAATGTGCCTTGATTGTTTTGCTTGATTGTGATATGACAAAGCTAATATATCACAAACCCTCTGAGGCACTGCAACCCTGCAAGCAAGATCTCTGTTCAAACCTGAAAGAATGGATTCAACAGGCACTGTTGGCCTCAAACATATAACACTGCACTCAAGCACGCAACACTGGACTCAAGCACGCAAAACCCCGACTCAAGCATTCAACACTGGACTCAAGCACACACAGCTGGATCCAAACTTGCAGAGTTGGATTAAAATAAATGTTACAATGCAGGCAATAAATTAGATTGGAACTCAACACACAGAGCTGGACTGGACCTTCATTAGGAACCAACCTATGAAACCTGTCCAAACAAAAAAACTTCTGAAATTGCATTTTTTGAGCTCGCTGGTCCTGGAATAGTTGTAGCGGTATTAGACACTTTAGGTGAATTAGCCAGCAATTAAAGGCCCTGGTCTGGTGAAAAGTCACAATAAAGTTGAGTTAAAACTTTCAATTGTGTGGAAAATTGGATTTGCGAAGGTCTGAGCCAATATAAACATGCAGAGAGAGAGAACATATACAGGCAGTGGGGCACAGCCTTGTGGTTAGAGGAGCTTGTCTTTCAACCGCAAACAAGGTGTAGGATTAACCGAGCCCCCTACACAGAAGTTTGTAGATTCCTACCATTTCACTACTTGTGGGATCTTGGTGACAGTAAGTGGTCAACATTACTTGTATGTCTAATATTCATTAAAGACCACTTATTTCCACATGTTCCTTGAAGATCACGTGTGGGAAAGTCTGTCAGCAACTTGCTATAAGGTTGATGGTTTATGTCAGGCACTGACCACCATCGCATCAGTGAAAAATTCATGACTATGGTGTTAAACAATAAATAAAAGCCGGGAGAATACATCTATATATCCAAATTGAAAGGAAGAGTTACAATCTCATGTTTTAAACACTGTTTCACTGATACATCCAGGCTGAAAATGTTAGACAAGCGCTTCAGATTGACAGAATGGAAATTTGGTAATGGCAGACGGCATAAAATGGAGATGGCAATTAGTCTATTATAGCTTGAAAGCTAAAGCATCAATAGCGATTTGCCTCCTGCCATAGGCTTAATTAATTAATTACACCGTATGATTCCAGTCACTTAATTATCTGTACTCATTAACCCCATCTTTGCCTGACAGACTTGTAATACGGACATGTGGCTTCCTCTGATTTTGTTCTAGCTCACAAAACATGAGACAATATATAGTCTCTTTTCCAAACACTGCGTGTGTGTTTACGTCAAGGGGTGTCAAACGAGACTGAATTCTAGCTCTCACAAAACAGTACAAAAAAATTTTTAGCCCTTAATGATTCAAATGAGGTCATCTCTTCAATTAATTAAAAGTAATAACCTGTATTATTCTCGAAAGTACATTTTAATATTAGTGGGCAAAAATGTTGTTCTCCATTCACGTCAACATATATGCCAGCATCTTAATTTCCAAACCTGTTGCCATGGCAACTGCTGAATTAAATTTATTTATTTATTGATTGTATTTTACGCTGTACTCAAGAATATTTCACTTATATGACGGCGGCCAGCATTATGGTGGGTGGAAACCGGGCAGAGCCCAGAAGAAACCTACAACCATTCTCAGGTTGCTGTCAGACCTTCCCACATACAGCAGGAGTGGAACTTGAACTCACAGCGACCGCATTGGTGAGAGACTCCTGGGTCATTATGCTGTGCTAGCACGCAAGCCAACTGAGCCACGGAGGCCCCGCTGAATTAAACGTTAAATCGCCCACAACACATTCACTATTAAACGACTGTTGGACCACAGCATCCCATGCATGGTATAGATTTGAACAACTGTGATTCAGCAGTCCAAAGACGCAAATTATCAACATGTACCTGGGGGTATCTATTTACAATGTGATACCTATAATGATTATTATTATAATGATGAATCCTTGCCAGAATTCTGAAAATGCTGATTCATTTGTACATGTTAGGGGATGATGATCCAAACTGCCACCAACACCTTTCCAACAGGCCACACCAGTCAAAATTTGTGTTTCACAGGCAGAAAGAATCTTTTTTTCAATGTCATTTTCACCTTCTTCTTTTAAGGATCATTGATCATTTCAGATTGTTGTGATACATAAAATTTTCCGCATCAAAAAAACGATAATCACCGATTGAATAAAGACATTAAAGCAAGTGAATTCAATGAGAAAATATAAAATGCACTGATCATCAACATTAATGACAGACGACTGAGTGAGTGAGTGAGTGAGTGAGTGAGTGCTTGGGGTTTAACGTCGTACTTAACAATACTTCAGTTATATGATGACAAAGGAGTCCTTAGAGTGCATGTATAATGTGCCTCCTTGTTGCAGGATGGATTTCCACTGCTCTTTTATCAAATGCTGCTTCAATGAGACAATACTGGCCCGGATAGCACAGTTGGTAGAGCATTTGCTTTGGGAGCAGTAGATCCAGGGTCAATCCTGGGTCGAGTCACATCTAAGACTTTAAAAGAAGAAATTATAACTTCCTCGCTTGGCGTTCAGCAACAATGACTGGTTGACCCCAATCAGTATAATGGCTCAGGTGGGGCGGCTTACTTGCCTTCTGTAAGTCGTCTTAGCGAAGCAGCACTAGATAAAAGGGTCGTGGAAATCCATCCTGCAACAAGGAGGTACATTACATACACACTCAGGATTCCTTCGTCGTCTCATGACTGAAAAATTGTTGAGCACAACGTTGAACTCCAAGCTCTCACTCACTCACTCACTCAATGAGATGACTTACTGAAGGCAAGTAAGCCACCCCACCCAAGCCATTATACTGATAAGGGTCAACCAGTCGTTGCACTTCCCCTTCATGCTGAACGTCAAGGGAGGAAGCTACAACTTCCTCTTTTAAGTTAGTAAGTATTGTGCGTGCAATTTCATGTGGCCATATATCACAAAATGCACTGTTACTATCAACTAATGGCTTACTGTACAGGTAGAAAAAATTTGTCAATTAACATACATCAAGGATGTCAAACAATTAGAAATCAAATATTTAAATGCGTTTCTCTTCAAGAATGAATTGAATGAATGTATTAAAAGTTAGATACAGCTTTCAGTATTTGATGATGATGATGGTGATGATGGCGATGCTGATGATGACTTTGCTGTCTGTGGTCTGTTATTGTAAGCTTAGGTATATAGCCTGAGATTCATCACTCACTGGCAGCTGTGAAAGATGGGCAAGTCCAGGCTATCCTGAAATTTAGGTACAGTGTATTTATTCACGCGTGACCAAGGCTGTATGCTTTAACCCAGGAAATCCTATCTCCACTGTCAGCCAATCAATGTATGTATCCCTTTAAGTAGTTAATGCCAGCCGTAAGTGGGAAGGTCTGCCAGCAACCTGCGGGTGGTCGTGGGTTTCCACCGGGCTCTGCCCGGTTTCCTCCCACCATAATGCTGGCCGCCGTCGTGTAAGTGAAATATTCTTGAGTACAGCGTAAAACACAAATCAAATAAATAAATAAATTAAGTAGTTAATGTGATTGGTGTTCTGGAGCTTACCTCTGGTGGTTTGTAATTCTGTACCAGTGTGTCCACCTTCATGTTTTCTCTGTAAGCCATGCTCTGTGGACAGCAAGTGCATGTAGTCAGTGATAAATTAACATGTCAATTACAATTCACATATCTGATGGGCGTTTATTTCTGTACTGAAGTGATTTTCACTTGTATGTTAAATGGTCAGGTTTACAACAGCCAACTGCCATATACTTGGCTTTGAGAACAAGCTTTCAGCTAGCTGGAGTCACAGCAGACTGACCCAGGAGCCTCTCACCAATGCCTTGGTTGTCAGTTCAAATCCAGCTCATGTTGGCTTCCTCTCTATCCGAACATGGGAAGGTCTGCCATCAAGCACAGGATAGTCACGGGTTGCCTGGTTTCCTCCCACAATATTGCTGGCGGGATATAAGTGAAATATTCCTACTGCCAATGAGCACCTGCTAGATTCAAGCCTTTGACCCCATTTGTACAAACCACATGAGCTTCAGTGGGATCACAGAAGTAATCCCAGCCCAAATGTTTGTTAAATAAAAAAAAAAAAATATTGGTACTCAAGTATAGGTGTACTCATATACTCACATTTCTAAACATCTGTTCAGCCTTGTTGACATTGAAATCCCTAGCTGTAAAAAGAATGATTGAATTGTCATAGAAATGTGTAGGCCGATATTTCTGTACTTTTATAAATATATAAAGCATACCATTCTGCACATATTATAAAATGTTATTACATTTATTTGTTTATGTATGCTTTACTTGATTTCCATTTAAACCTTTGTCCTGTCCAGCCATATGTGGGAAGGTCTTGCAGCAACCTGCGGATTGTCGTGGGTTTCCCCCGGGCTCTGCCTGGTTTCCTTCCACAATAATGCTGGTCGCCGTCGTATAAGTGAAATATTCTTGAGTACGGCGTAAAACACCAATCAAATAAATAAATAAATATAAACCTTTGTGTGTTGGTGTTTTCTCGTCATGATCTAATTACTGAGGCCACATACCCTTTTTTAACAGTGAAAAGATGACGTAGTAAATGTTAGAGCTAAGACAAGACTTCATGAGATTGTTCAGCTGTATACAAGCCGCACTAATTCCTCAACCGTATATGAAAGATTAGCTTTCAGCGCAATTTATGCACATTTTTAATTTAATTTCGGAGACAAAACTACATTGGTTGGGTTGGTCAATTCAGGGCTTCACAAAAATAACAATGCCTTCTGAAGATACTTGAATGAACACTTTGCACACATGCAAAAAGGTTGAGGAATTACAGTACATAATGTTTTAATGTTAGGCTTGCATAAGCACTTCCAGTTCTTCTGGGTCACAGTTATGTGTATATCTGATATTAATGCTCACCTTTAAGCCATTTCCATGAGACATGGTCATCATGATCTGCGGTCAGCAAATCTTTTACTTTCTCACGGAACTGTTAAAAATCACAAATACAACAATCAAATACATGTATGCCTGATTTGAACCCAAAGCATGTCTGATGCAACATGAAATACATATGGGCCTGATTTAACACCAAAGCATGTCTGATGCAACATGAAATACATATGGGCCTGATTTAACACCAACACACGTCTGATTTAACAACAGACTTGTATGAGCGTTCATGTGTGTATGTCTGATGTGAAACTATAAACATGCCGGCTCTTGATACAATGCTTTGGTGCCTGATTTAACACCAAAGCACATCTAATGCAAGATCAAATACATGTATGCCTGATTTAAGACCAACACACGTCTGATTTAACAACAGACTTGTATGAGCGTACCTGTGTGTATGTCTGATGTGAAACTATAAACATGCCGGCCCTTGATACAATATTAAATACGTCTATGTAACATAAACTATGTGTAGGATAGAAGCTAATGTGACACCAAGTAAATGTCTCATGTCACACCAAGCATGTCAGAGACAATATCAAATATGCCTTATGTGACACCAAGCATGTCAGAGACAATATCAGATATGCTTGATGTGACACCAAGCATTTGGGACACAATATCAAACATGCCTTATGTGAAACCAAGCACGTCAGAGACAATGTCAAATATGCCTTATGTGATACTAAACATGTCACAGACTATGTCAGATAAGCCTTATGTTACACCAGGCATATCAGAGACAATACCAAATATGCCTTATGTGAAAACAAGCATGTCAGAGACAATATAAAATATGCCTTCTGTGACACCAAGCATGTCAGAGACAATATCACATTTGCCTTATGTGACACCAAACATGTCAGAGACAATATCACATTTGCCTTATGTGACACCAAACATGTCAGAGACAATATCAAATATGCCAATATGTGACGTACACCAAACATGTATGATAATGAAAGTATCAAATATGCCTGATGCCTTTGATAACACAAAAACATATGGCCAATTTCAAACACCGTACAATTTTATTTGACTCAAATAAAATTCAGGGGCCTCCATGGCTCGGTTGGTTAGCCTCTCACCAATGCGGTCGCTGTGAGTTCAAGCCCAGCTCATACTGGCTTTCTCTCTGGCCGTATGTGAGAAGGTCTGCCAGCAACCTGTGGATGGTCATGGGTTTCCACTAAGTTTCCACCCACCATAATGCTGGCCTCCGTCATACACCTTTATTTCTCTTCTTTTCAGTATATCTTTGAATTGCAAAATTCTTTGATAATGTTGGAAATGGAATTTTAATGACCAACCTGTTTAATAGCAGCTTCTTCTTTGGGGCTTCGTTGAACTTCACCATTCTGAACCTTGCAGGCCATGTTGTTTTGGTCTATGCGATCGCTGTCACTCAGGAAGGATATCTGTCAACCACCAAAACACATATAATAAGCTCTAGTGATACATGTGTAGTCAAACAGGCAAAAAAGATGTCAAATTTTGTAAACAGTTGTGAGAAAATGATTGGCTAATCTCCAAGGGATGCTGATTTAGTAAAGCCTTAACAACTGTGGAATTGACAGTTAACGGTGGAGCGCTGAAATAAATAGGACTCTTTGTATATTTAGGTTAGTTCACTACGTATTAAGGCTTTAAATAAGAACACTGGGAAATGTGTATAAAAACACTATCGAGTTTTGTAACACGCTGGAAGACTGGTCGCGATCATGTTGTGACATAATGTGACCATCCCGATGCAACAATATGATGTTAGTCCTACTCAACGTGTGCCTGTCTGTCACTGTAGGAAATACGATCAACTTGTTACCATGGAAACATGTTAAAAAAAACTGATAGCAATGAAGGTTATGACTTTAGAAGATCAGGGATCACAAAGTACTATATACATTGTACATATACATACATGAATATATCTGGTGTGGACTGGCAAACACCTGGGTGTGCTTGCTTTTGTATTTATGAATTGTGACATTAGACTGCCACACATTTGAACATCGGAGGTCTCCAAATTCTGTAAATGACTGTTTCAGTCTTTATATAACCCTATATACAAAAATGAAGCCAGGTCTGATTGTTTGGAATCCTGTGCAATCAGGGAGTGTGAATCTCTGACACCAGGGGTCCTCTCTTTCCTTAATATGAAAGATCGCGTGTCATTGGCCATTGTTCATAAGATGGTCAGATAATATCATTTCACATGTGCAGGCATTAAGCCGGCCATTATCAGTCAATCAGACATCATCAACTGGCGAACGCATCAAACCATTTCACACACTGCTTAACATCCAGACAAACAATAGTTAATGCACATTTTGCTAAATTATTTTAGCAAATTGCTAAATTCATTTTCAAGGCCTTCTTCACTTTCCAAAAACTTTATTCCAGTATCTGCCATACTTGTTAGTACCCTGTGACACATCTGCCAGCATGTTCCCTCTGGTTTGTTTTTAATTCAGTGTTAATAAACACACAGATGCATGTAATTAATGATAAACAATACAACGGTATTGGCTCTCAAACTTTGCCCCAATAAGGGCACTGTTAGAGACAAAAAAATGTCATATTATTTTTAGTGCTGAGGCTTACACTCCAGGTCATCACCCTAGCTATATCTACAACCCTCCATTCCCTCCGGCACACATATGCTACAAAAGCACAGAACTGTCAGAATCAAGAAAAATGAGTTCCAGCAATTTCAGTCATGGAGAAAATTTTGCGAAATCTACAGTATTAAAATACCACTTTGCTTTCATGTTGTTGTTATTGTTGTTGTATTGCCAGACAGTTGTGGACTGCGCATAATAGCTGTTTTTTGCACATTGGATATTTACATTATTGATGTACATTGGAAAACAACTTGCATGCAACTTTTGTACTGGAATTAATGTAAGCTTGAACATAATTTAGAGAAAAGTTTTTTCAAAACCATGAAAAATAATTTACTACGAAATTTCAGTAATCAACATAAAACAAATTGGCAGAAAAAAAAATTGTTCACAAAATGGAATAGACCAGTAATTTCATTGAGTTTTGTACATATCGAGTGAACAAAGCCATTTACACATTTAGTATGTTTTTGAAAATTAATGTTAAAGGTTTCTTGACTGACAAAAAGTACTCACTTCATTACAAGGATGGCATTTAAAATTAGCACCCATTCTATATGTGATAATGTCACAACAAAAATACTATAATTACTAAAACTGGTCAAGCAAATATTTTCAAAAATGCTTAATACTGTGCTGGGGAGAAACCAAGTTCAATTCTGAGTGGGGTCACATGACTTTTACATCCCAAACCAGTAATCTTTATTAAACTAGGAAATTAGTACTTCATTTCTTAAAGTTCTGCACAAGTGAGGTATGTCTATTAAAGTACTATGTAGCCTATAGCTCAGGTGTCTAGACATGTATTTTACCAAAGGGTGGGATATAGTGTCATGTCTGGTGTCTTTAGCATGGCTGTCCAATAAGCATGTAAACAGCACTGAATGAGCCTGGTTTGCAAGAATGAGACAAATTATGTGCTGTTGACAGCTTTGTTATAAACAAACAAGGTACAAATTCAATCCCGATGTTGGACACAAGGTTTGTGCTTCCCTTTGCTCTACGTGTTTGCATGTGGAGCCTTGGTGACAAGAAGTAATTGTATGATGACGCTCAGTCTATTTTATCTGCATCTCACAGTGACACGTTGATAAGTTCATCCGTAAATTACCAAAGGTTGGTGGTTTACTCTGGGCACATGGGTTTCCTCCACGCATAAAACTCACTGCCACTGTATAAGTGAACAAGAGTTCGGGTGAACACAACATACGCCCCAACATTTGTTTGAAATGTATAAAAAAATACCAGCAGCACTGTGGTGAGTATAACCCCTGAGGGGAATCTTCATGGATGTTGATGATACATGTAAGTATGTGGTTACCATGACAACCGCACAAGAGAACAAATGTGTCCACCAAAAATGAAAACTTTATGCAGAAAACAGTTGGATTTGTAGCCCCCATACAAAATCATATCCATAAATAGTATTTAAAAGGAAAATGGCTATCTGGTTACCATGACAACCATGGAAATGAACATCTGTGAGTCGTGACACATCGTCTTCTGTGTATCTATGTACCCACCAAAAATTTAAAGTGTTCGTAAAAGACAGAGTTATAGTTCGGACACTAAACCATATCTATTTATGTAGCATATATACAGAAAATGGCAATCTGGTAACCATGACAACCACGGAAATGAATAAATGTGAGTCGTGACCCATCGTCTTCTATGTACGTACACATCCACAAAAAATGAAAACTTTACACAGAAAACAATTGGAGATATAGCCCAGAGAAAAATAGCGATGGACAGACAGACAAACAAAATCGCTATAACATAAAACGCTACGCCAAATGGCAGGGGCATATAAAAAATCATCAGTAAAGCGTTAGGGTTACCGGAACAATGTAATAAACAAGTAAATGAACTAAACACCAAACTGCAAGCACATGGATGGCAAAATGTCTTCCAAAGTACATGTACATGTAGCTTATAACTGTGTATACATGTAACAATTAGGAAGAAATTATGACAGAAGAATAAAAGAAACTTACCCAAAATTAAACAAAAACCCCAGAAAATTTGTCACACACGACAGCTTGAAACAGAACACACAATGAGGGAGAGTCAGGAAGGATGAAGAAGGAGCGTAATGTTCAATTCACACGTTAATTGTCCCTTCTTACTACTCTTACTGTACTCTGCGCTGTGATTGGCTAGCTGGAGTGACAACAGGCATCCGTCTAATCTCTTAGGCCGGGATCAGCTCACTTAATTAATCAGTGCCTTTTATCCAGTATAATTGTTATCTGCTCAAAGTCAGTCTGATCACCGTAGCAAGATCAGATATAAAATCAATCAGATACCTGGGGTATTAAATAAGCTTATGGTTGTCTGGCATTGGGTACAGTTGTCGACCATGGCCACCTGTCATTTATCGCCACTGCACATTGATCAAGCAGATGCAGTGCCGGAATTGCTTCAATGTCAGGGTCATTTCCAGGATGGGGTTTCAAGGCAAGGGGGAGGAGTGTGAGCTAGATACATGTGTTATCGAGATGTTTATTTTCAATTGCTGAATATAAAGAAAATCATAGACAGAGACAGAAAGGACAGAAATGAGTGAGGACTTCACGCGTATAAAAAAAAACAGTGAAATACTTTCTAGCAAAATGGTGAATATGGTTTTTACTGATGGATGTATTATAATTATACACTTGGTGTTCATCTTTGTAAATCTTCAAATTTCTGACATACTTCTGCAATCTTTTTGTATGTCTAAGTTTAATTTCTTTGTAAAAATAATTTATTAAATATAGTCCGAGTATTAACCATTACAATTGTTTAATCAAATTATATTCTGTCTAGAATATTATTTCTGGCCAAACATAAGCTACAAATTGCATACTCGTATACAAAACAATTAAAAAACTTAAAGATGTAGCACATTCAGCATCATGTATTCATATTCTTACAAATTTTAGTTTCAGATTAAAAACATTTGGGAGGCCTCTGTGGTCGAGGCGGCTAGCACACCAGCATGGCGCAATGACTCAGGAGCCTCTCACCAATGCCGACGCTGTGAGTTCAAGTCCAGCTCATGCTGGCTTCCTCTCCAGCCGTGTGTGGGAAGGTCTTCCAGCAACCTGTGGATGGTCGTGGGTTTCCCCAAGGCTCTGCCCGGTTTACTCCCACCATAATGCTGGCAGCCATCGTATAAGTGAAATATCCTTGAGTACGACGTAAAACACCAATGAAATAAATAGATAAAGAAATGAAAACTTTTGCAGTTTGCCTTCAAGAATGATTAGAGACAATTAAACCTTTGCCAAATAAATGTGGGTATGACGCGGTAAAACACTGTAAAAGTACATGCAGCTTGATTACTGAGTGCAATATACGGAACGAAAGTATTCCAACAGGAATATCGTTGAAACAAAAGAGAACAGAGACGTCATCACAATGGCTATACACAGCTGTAGATATTAACTCATGTGACATGCTAAAACGCTGGAGAAGGACATGTAGCAAGTATGTCCAAATGAAACAGTCAAGAATATATGGCAGTCAAGAATATCCCTTGAAACAAGAGAGCAGCCAAGTCCTAATACTGACTATATCCACTATGGCTGCAGTAGAGTCACTGACAGGTGAAATGGTGCATAAAATGTACATGGCTTTCTTCACCAAGCACTCACCTACAGTTTATCCACCTGGCTCCCCATTCCAAGCTACAACAATATCTTAAGACATATTATATTCATACCTGTACGTCTAACGATGCTATTTAAACAGAACTGCCTGCATGGATGTGCACTGGGTATAAACTGGGCCTTTTATAAAACAGACAGGCTGCCCACCTTGTCATATATGTCCCTATAGCACACACCTGTACATACAGTACACATAGAGGTGCACTGTAGTGATTCACAGCCTACACAGAAGTGTCCTGTAGTGATTCATAGCCTACACAGAAGTGTCCTGTAGTGATTCATAGCCTACACAGAGGTGCACTGTAGTGATTCATAGCCTACACAGAGGTGTACTGTAGTGATTCATAGCTTACACAGAGAAGTGTACTGTAGTGATTCATAGCTTACACATAGAAGTGTACTGTAGTGATTCATAGCTTACACATAGAAGTGTACTGTAGTGATTCATAGCCTACATATAGAGGTACACTGTACTGATTCATGACCTACACATAGAAGTGTACTATAGTGATTCACAGTCTACACAGAGGTGTACCGTAGTGATTCATGGCCTACACAGATGTGAGCTGTAGTGATTCATAGCCTACTCATAGAGGTGTACTGTAGTGATTCATGCTCATGTGTACAGCTAAATTATGACTGGCTTTGTATGACCATGTACTTGTTATTAGGTTTACATGCTTTTCTCGACTTTGATGTTGAAAGTCGACATACTCAGCCTACGCTTATATTTTTTTATGCTTAGCATTATTCCATAGCATTTCCTTTCCTTAGCACTGTATAAAAGGTGACACTGAATTTATTTTTGTCTTTTATGGCGGGTCAACACAATAAAAATAAAAGTGAAACTCAATAAACTTTCTTATTAGGTATGATGTTGATATTTTTTATGATTTTTTTTTTACCAGTATTTCAAGACTTTCGGATCATGTAAATATTAATTGTTTGAGCATTCTAACGAATTAAGTGATTTTTTAATTTTATTTTTATTCTCCTCCAACACTGAAAAAGATTCATTCGATCTGCCCATAAAAAGTGAAAATTTAAATTGGTGTGGCCTATATTGCCTAAAACAGCAAAATGCCTAAAACAGCAAAATGCCTAAAACAGCAAAATGCATTACATCACTAGGCATTATGCACATGCAAGAAAAACAAAGATCAGGTTGCGCCACTTCGAAGAGAATTTAATGTATAAATTAACATCAAATATTCCCTGGAAATTCAAGGAGTTGTAGAATTCAAAGTGCAGGCTAGCCAACACTCATCACAGATGGCATGGCTTTTGCAGAATAATAGAGGATAAACCTTCAGTGCATATGGATACTCTAAACAAAATGTAGATATATACAACAGTTAAGAGGAAAACATTTAATTGGGGTTTGAGAGTGGTGAGGTAAAATGGCATGCGAGTGTTGATGGGGGAAACTAGGAATCCAGTGTGATTGGCCTCACAGATAAAACCTCTTGAGATGGGTGACGTGTCATGTGGCTCATGCATGTTTGAAATGTAAACATTACACCAAAACATCACATTACACCTGTGAACAATGGTACACTGTGCACAGATTCCACACCTATGACAAAAAGCAAAATTCTTAACACTTTTAAAAATAACGTGCACACAGCCCAAACATGTGTTTTGTAATGGGTGAACAAACCTGTAAACAATGTATAAATGAGTGCAGAGTAAATTAAGAATAGTCAATAGTTTGTTGTTCAGAATGTTTGCAATTACAGTATATGACCTAATGAACTGTACATGTTTAAAAAAAAAATGTTCCTTTAATACATGTGTACCAGCCAAATGCTATATACAGGTAAATTTTCTACACAGTTTGAATATAACTAGTATTTGTTCAATAGTTGCATAGACATATTAATATAGTTGCATGTACACTTGCTAAATTTTAACTCTCTTATGCCTGTAGTTTGTGCAAAAATAATCAGAACTTACATTTTTTTCATAATCTGGTCAGTTCCAGGAGAATATGTGGCTGGGACTAAATGCCGATCAGCAGCCATTACTGCATGGCCGCCTGTCCTTGTCACTAACACCTGATCACTGCCCACCTGCCTTACTAATGACCTGTCAATCACCTGTGGCATCAGCCTGTGAGTAGGACCACACCTCAGATAATGCAGCCTTTAACGGCATTAGGGAGATTTTCCTATATTAAAACCACTGCTATAAGTACAAACAGCACATTTAACCACAAAACAAGCATTCTATATACACATGTACATTATATATACAAGTGTACATTATATATACATATGTACATTATACATAAAAATGTACATTACACATACAAATGTACATTATGTATACACAAATGTACATTATATATACACATGTCCATGTAATTATATTATTACAGTATTCTTCAACCTGTTTGTATTTTGTCCTTTGAAATTCTTGAGACAAATTTGTATTCAAAACTGCAACCACACCTGTCAATGAACATGTGAGGTTTGTTGCTTTCGTCTGATTTGCATATTTCAGAATAAGTGTGCTATTATACTTGCTCTGAAAATCATTTAGTAAATGTTTAGTCATATGGTACATGTAAAGGCTTTTCCTAGTAATTATCTACATTTTCTATAATAACTGCTGTCAGTTGTTCAAAATTTTACTCAAAGCACCATTTTTATCACAGTCCACTCTGAGCGTTTTATTCACATATCATTACACACAAGGACTACATAGTACGTTTGCATTCCTAAATATGTTAATTAATCTCACTATTCAAAGAAAATATCTAAAATTTTTAATTCAATTTCTTTTTGAATTTACTAAACTTAACAAAACCAAATGTTCTGCCCTTATGTATAACAAATGGTGTACCTGCAAATGTAGATACATACAGGTAGAACAGTTTGATGCCAAATTACAGCATCTGCCTTAAAAATTTGCCTCAAAAAGTCAGTAATAAAATATTACTTTCAGAGCTGAAGCTTTCATTTCTTGAATTAACGAATGAGACCTTTATTTAAGGAGGGTAGCTGTGCCAGATTTAACAATTTGCTCTCCCCAGAGGCCCTCCAAAACAATACAACAATGAACATTGACCAAGTACAAACGGTATATACTAATTACATTTTTAAAAACATGAAAGCAGTCAATAAAACATCACATGTACATATATCAGCTAATAAAGTTTACTGGTTGAAATAATTTTTCAAATAATGTGACTTAAAAGCAGACAGTGATGGTGTTGTTTTGATTAGACATTCTGAAATGTTACAAGCATGACAGCTCACTACTGTAAAACTGTTTTTATCATAGTTAGGCGTTCTGTTTATCAGTAAGACGATTGTTAACAGCTGATCTAAGAAACTAAATGTGCACTGCTGTGTTTTTAACAAGCAATTCTTTTAGATATAGTGGTGACTCATCATGTAATGATTTAAAAATACGACAAATTACACAATAACTTCATATAGTATGCCATCCTATCTTCCAAGCAAACCTCTGAACACCCGTCTAAGGCAAATAGAACTCTCCAACTTAGACAAGCTGAGTGATTTGGTCAAGGATAAAATGTTACCTCATACCTGTACATATACAGTCATTAAGACTTCCATAGCTACTGTATTGATACCAATGGCTTAACGCTCACGATCAATTACCAATAATCTCCTAGCAAAACTTTTTCGATAATGGTCAGGGGATATGCGCTGGTCTATATATATATATATATACTTACATGTAACCATGAAGTCTACTACTATGGCACTATGCTATTGTGTCATTATTTCCACATTCTCAAATATCTGGGCTTACTTTCACGAAGCACTCTAAACGTTACGTTCACTTAACTTCCACTGCAACCTGCACTGTAGGCATTGTGTCATCATGGTAGCTGCAAGCCTGTAACGTTTTCAGAGCTTCATGACCCTGGGCCCTGTTTATTTGTTTACAAGTGTTTTATGCAATGCATATGCCAGCTGTTGAATATTTCCCCACATGCATAACACAATAGTCCCATAAACAAGTGTGTCAGGTTCGTGAATTCTCCGATCTCACTGTTCAGAGAGTTTTGGTGATGATAAGCGAGTCGAGTACCGATGACACTATATGAGCATGTGTACAGTCTAGCATTCATTGAAATCCAGTACTTTAAAGAGAGCGTGAGTGAGTGCTTGGCGTTTAACATCGTTCTCAACAATTTTTAGTACTTAACAGAAAAGGCAACACTGGAGTACACAAACAAGAGTAAGATTTAAAGTGAAAAAAAACATCACTTTTTATTTTTGTGATGTAGGATAACAGAGATACTGCAGTTCAAAGCAAGCAAAAACACCAGCATACGGAAAATTGAATCAGTCGCCAAGCTACCAGCTTAAACCGATCAAAGACGAGATATTTATACCACCTGAGAGGGCATCTGTTCCATATAGTGACATCATCCAGACCCTACTTTGCCCGGCAAAAGGGGTCTCTCGCCTCTAATAATGAAAAACGTAGGGTATGGATGACACAACATCGTGATTCCAATTATTCTATATTATTCTAATGACATATACCATGATCCTGCAAGAATTCTGAACTAAAAGGTGATTTATGGAGTTACCATGTACATAAATAAACAAATGCCTATGCCCTTTTTGGTCTGTATGGACCCCTCATCTGAAATAACTTTGTCTATATTTTTTGTTGTCTTTTCTTGTAATGGTTTTTCACTAATAACATGGATAAGGTGTAAATATGTACATGTGTATATCACACAAGGGAAAGTCTGTCAGTATCTTGCCAAATGTTGGTGGTTTAACCTGGACATTCGACTCATTAAAGAGCTGGAATTCATCGAGTTTATGACCTGATTGGTCATATAGGGCCAAGGTCTGTAAATCTAAGAAAACATAAACCTTTAGAAGAACATGTAAGAACACAACAGAAAGCCTCCAGTAATTTGATATCTGAGTAAGAGTTGAGGTCAAAGGTTACTCACCCTTGTTCCTACGACTGCCATGATGATTCCTTAAGTTTGCGTCTTCAAAAGTTTGCCACAGGTGGAAAAATGCTCGCATCTACATGTAGATCTTTTCTGTATGCTAAAAAAAAAAACAACAAAAAAGACATCCCCACTATGAAAGATGGAATTGGACATTTTTTGTATTGATCTCTAACATTTATGTTTTCAGCGAGAAATTGTAAACAGCAATCACAGTCTACCAGTGTAAACAGTATGGGAGGTGTAGACAGGCAAATAGTCACCTTTATCATACAGAAAACTGTCACTTACCTGTTAATTTAACTGGAGGTGACCGACTGACCCATGTCAATACGTCCTGGAACGCTGTGGTCAATGAACCGATACATACAACAATTTCACTCCTAAAGGCAGGCAACTTTTACTGCGACTTAAGGTATGCCGGTAGTGAATTACCTGGGTCTTCTCAGCAGATCCGGTATCTGTATAACAGTAAATATCTTGATGTTTCTTACTACTTTCCTTTTTTTTTTGCAAGGCTTTTTAATCATGTAAATATATCTTCAAGATGAAAAATTGCCAAGATAGTTTAAATTTTCCAAAATCTAAGAACATTTTCAAGTTTTACTTTTATACCCTCCTCCACCACTGAGGAAAGCTTTATTCTGTCCGTAGAACAACAATTACAATTGCTCTCACAGTGGCCTTAATACAAACAAGTCTACATGTGTTTATTAGACTCCTTATTAGACTCTCTATCTTCAGCATGCACACAGAGGATTCCCAACCCCTCCCCCACCCTCACGCCCCCAGCCCCACCACTTGACCTGAAATACACATGTTCATACACCTATGCAGTATGTTATCTTAATCATGCAGGCTTAGAGATAATACAGCATGTGCTTTATAAATTTTTTAAAAATTGTACGGTTGAATTTTCCAGCACTACATACAGTTTTTATTTATTTATTAATTTATTTATTTTATTAAATTGACAACTTGATCAAAACAAGGTAAAACAACACAAATCTATATTTATTAACATATTCTCATACATAGGGTTCTCCATGGCATCATTTTTCATACCTGGTACTCAGTTTATCACACATTTTGCTTACATCACAGTCTCCCTTAGCTAATGTGTGGTACTCAGTTTATCACACATTTTGCTTACATCACAGTCTCCCTTAGCTAATGTGTGGTACTCAGTTTATCACACATTTTGCTTACATAGCTGAGGGGAAAATTATTCAACTTTTTGGATGCTACAGTTAAGCTATGTAACTTTTAAATGTGCATGAAAATGATCATCAAAAATCATGTACTACATCTGTCACTGATTTCATGGTTCCGGTAAGTTCTGTAAGTCTCTGTAAATAGCTAGGGTACACGTACACGTACTCTGGACTCACCCGCCAAACAACGTATGTCAATTAGAGCGACACTTGCATCACATGGCTTTCTGTACATACACGCACATGTAACTTCTGTGCATATTCTCAGCACACTGACAAGCAGCGTCACGTTACTAAACCTGTGAAGGCCCAGAAAGTTACTCATGCAGAGCGAAAGCTACAGGTAAATATTTTCTGACCAACAAAAGCTCTCCATTCAAGTGGAAAACCGGTGAGCCTCCAGTTGTTGTGACAGGCATATGGTCACAGATGAGCCCAAAGGCATGGTTAAGAAATACTGTGTGTTCTTCACTATGATAACCAGTAATAGTTGCATGGCCATGTGTGATATGCAATGTTTAATTTACAAGTGGCATCAATGCACTTTTATCTAATTCTGCTTAAGCTATCATCTGCTATGGGAGTTCTGCAAATTACCTCTTTCAAAGCATATATATGAAGAGTGGGAAAAAAACCCTGACTGAGGTAAATTAAGAAGAGGCCAGATTTTCACCAGTAATGCGTTTTATCATTTACTGCCTGTCGCAGTGTTATCATTGCATTGTTTTTCTCTCTATGCTGTAGTCATACTTCAATTTTATGACACATATGACAGAAAGTCACAGTGACACACATGCTTACAGCATACTCCCTTTTCTAGAATCTAGCCGTCATGACAGTGCACACTCCAATCTAGAGCTTAACTGTCATTACAGTATTCACTCCTTTCTAGAGTCTAGCCATCATCACAGTGTACTGTCCTTTCTAGAGTCTAGCCATCATCACAGTGCACACTCCTTTCTAGTCTAGCCATCATCACAGTGCACACTCCCTTCTAGAGCCTTGCTCTCATCACAGTGTACACTCCCTTCTAGAGTCTAACTGTCAACACAGTGTACACTCCCTTCTAGAGCTTTACTGTCACCACAGTGTACACTCCCTTCTAGAGCCTAACTGTCAACACAGTGTACACTCCCTTCTAGAGCCTAGCTCTCATCACAGTGTACACTCCATTTTAGAGCCTAGCTCTCATCACAGTGTACACTCCATTTTAGAGCCTAGCTGCATCACTGTATAAACTCCCTTCTACAGCCTGGCTGTCATCAAATTATAAACTCCCTCTAGAGCCTAACTGTCATCACAGTGTACACTCCTTTCACAAGCCTGGCTGTCATCACAGTGTACACTCCCTTCTACAGCCTAGCTGTCATCACAGTGTACACTCCCTTCTACAGCCTAGCTGTCATCACAGTGTAAACTCCCTTCTACAGCCTTACTGTCATCACAGTGTACACTCCCTTCTACAGCCTAACTGTCATCACAGTGTACACTCCCCTCTAGAGCTGAGCTGTCTTTGTAGTGTACACTCCCTTCTAGAGCCTTACTGTCATCACAGTGTACACTCCCTTGTGGAGCCTAACTGTCATCACAGTGTAAACTCCCTTCTACAGCCTAGCTGTCATCACAGTGTACACTCCCTTCTAGAGCCTAGCTGTCATCACAGTGTAAACTCCCTTCTGGGCCCTTACTGTCATCACAGTGTACACTCCCTTTATAGAGCCTTACTGTCATCACAGTGTACACTCAATTTATAGAGACTTACTGTCATCACAGTGTACACTCCCTTCTAGAGCCTAGCTGTCATCACAGTGTACACTCCCTTCTACAGCCCAGCTGTCATAACATTGTAAACTCCCTTCTAGAGCTGAGCTGTCATCACAGTGTACACTCCCTTCTACAGCCTAACTGTCATCACAGTGTACACTCCCTTCTAGAGCCTAGCTGTCATCACAGTGTACACTCCCTTATGAAGCCTAATTGTCATCACAGTGTAAACTCCCTTCTAGAGCCTAGCTGTCATCACAGTGTAAACTCCCTTCTGGGGCTTTACTGACATCACAATGTACACTCCCTTTATAGAGCCTTACTGTCATCACAGTGTACACTCCCTTCTACAGCCCAGCTGTCATAACATTGTAAACTCCCTTCTAGAGCTGAGCTGTCATCACAGTGTACACTCCCTTCTAGAGCCTAACTGTCATCACAGTGTACACTCCCTTCTAGAGCCTAGCTGTCATCACAGTGTACACTCCCTTATGAAGCCTAATTGTCATCACAGTGTAAACTCCCTTCTAGAGCCTAGCTGTCATCACAGTGTAAACTCCCTTCTGGGGCTTTACTGACATCACAATGTACACTCCCTTTATAGAGCCTTACTGTCATCACAGTGTACACTCCCTTCTACAGCCTAGCTGTCATCACAGTGTACACTCCCTTCTGGGGCCTTACTGTCATCACAGTGTACACTCCCTTCTACAGCCTTACTGTCAGCACAGTGTACACTCCCTTCTACAGCCTTACTGTCATCACAGTGTACACTCCCTTCTACAGCCTAGCTGTCATCACAGTGTACACTCCCTTCTGGGGCCTTACTGTCATTACAGTGTACACTCCCTTCCACAGCCTAGCTGTCATCACAGTGTACACTCCCTTCTAGAGCCCAGCTGTCATCACAGTGTACACTCCCTTCTAGAGCCTTACTGTCATCACAGTGTACACTCCCTTCTACAGCCTAACTGTCATCACAGTGTACACTTCCTTCTACAGCCTAGCTGTCATCACAGTGTAAACTCCCTTCTGGGGCCTTACTGACATCACAATGTACACTCCCTTTATAGAGCCTTACTCTCATCACAGTGTACACTCCCTTCTAGAGCCTATCTGTCATCACAGTGTACACTCCCTTCTACAGCCTAGCTGTCATCACAGTGTAAACTCCCTTCTGGGGCCTTACTGTCATCACAGTGTACACTCCCTTCTACAGCCTAACTGTCATCACAGTGTACACTCCCCTCTAGAGCTGAGCTGTCTTTGTAGTGTACACTCCCTTCTAGAGCCTTACTGTCATCACAGTGTACACTCCCTTGTGGAGCCTAACTGTCATCACAGTATAAACTCCCTTCTACAGCCTAGCTGTCATCACAGTGTACACTCCCTTCTACAGCCTAGCTGTCATCACAGTGTACACTCCCTTCTACAGCCTAACTGTCATCACAGTGTACACTCCCCTCTAAAGCTGAGCTGTCTTTGTAGTGTACACTCCCTTCTAGAGCCTTACTGTCATCACAGTGTACACTCCCTTCTACAGCCTTTCTGTCATCACAGTGTACACTCCATTTTAGAGCCTAGCTGCATCACTGTATAAACTCTCTTCTACAGCCTAGCTGTCATCAAGTTATAAACTCCCTCTAGAGCCTAACTCCCTTCTAGAGCCTAGCTGTCATCAAAGTGTAGACTCCCTTCTACAGCCTAGCTGTCATCACAGTGTAAACTCCCATCTGGGGCCTTACTGTCATCACAGTGTACACTCCTTTCACAAGCCTGGCTGTCACCACAGTGTACACTCCCTTCTAGAGCCTAACTGTCATCACAGTGTACACTCCCTTCTACAGCCTAGCTGTCATCACAGTAAAAACTCCCTTCTACAGCCTAGCCACATCACAGTATAAACTCCCTTCTAGGGCCTAGCTGCATCACAGTATAAACTCCCTTCTACAGCCTAGCCGCATCACTGTATAAACTCCCCTCTACAGCCTAGCCGCATGACTGCATCAACTCCCCTCTACAGCCTAGCCACATCACTGTATAAACTCCCTTCTAGACTCTGTCTTACCATTGAGATACAATGGTATGAACTAAGAACCCTTCTAAACTACAGGAACAAACAATGCTGAACACATCATCAATCAGCTGTTACCATGGTTTTCCATTAGACTGTACATGTACATAAAATGTTCATATGAGAATCAAAATCAGCAAGAATAATGATGTCAGAATGAATTATTAATTCATCTGCATACAATTAAAAATCTGACATACACATGTAAATGTAAAATGCTTGTGTACTTAACAGCATTCTGGTCCCATGGGGCATTGGATACCTCTAAATCTAGGGCATACATTCTGCCTAAGTATTCGAGACAGACATGTACTATTATGGTACTTAAGATACCTATGTTTGACCCACATAAGATTATATGTAATGATTATTGTGTGAAGGACAACAGCCCTATAATAAGATGAATACTGTAACCCTATCCACCATGTCTAAACCACATTGGCCATCGCAGTGGAGCTAAACAATTACTTTTCCATCTGCCTTTTTTAACAAAAAGATAAACTTTAAATGGCTGGATACATTACATTAGGTGATGAAGTGCACAACATATGCTCTGAAAATAGGACAGAAAATGTAAATTTTGTTAAATTCAGAATTAAAAATTAAAAATACTGAACATATGAAATAAGGAAATACATGTTATCTTAATAACAAATCAAAACGTCATTTATTTGATGAATAAATCCACCCGGTAGACCCACATGCCAATTATACACCTGTCATGTAGGCCCACATGCCAATTATACACCTGTCATGTAGGCCCACATGCCAATTATACACCTGTCATGTAGGCCTACGTGCCCATTACCTATGCAAACCAATATTTCAGAAACTTAACTATAACATGTCTGAAATGTTCGCTCATTCAGCTCACACATGTTCCCATAGATGTGCTATGTGCACAGTTCTCAAGAAAACAGAAAATGGACAGTCTGGCTTAAAGTTCAATGCAGGTATTTCATGCAAGAAGACATGCAAAAAGGCAATGATATACATATGATTACACGTGGTGGTGATTTCATGCAAGAAGGCATGAAAGAAATGGACACACGCATGTACATGTACCAGGAAACAGGTTTCAACCTATACATGTATCCTGATAGAGCCACTACAAATCTGAAGTGAAAATCTGATGCTGGTTGGACCACAGTTTCATGCAAGAGGGTGCCAATCAGTCAAATATCACTCCTGGACAACAATTCCATTTCAAGAACAAATGAATACAAATCTTGATTATCACATGCGTGAGAAGCATAACATGACAAAAAGATGGCATATTTCCTCAGCCACGTAGCTTAATTTACCATTTCTGCAGGATCTAAATCAAATGTTTGAATTTTAAGGTGGGCTTCATGAACCATAATAATAATAATACATGCTGCCAATGACGTCACACTGACTTGCTATCTAACTTCTAGTACAATAGTATCAAGTTAAAATATAGTATTTAACTACACTGTCTTTTCATAATAATTTTATAAATAAGATGTAACACATGTTTAACAAATATATTTGGAATTTCAGCTAACAAATGTGTTCAGCCTGGATTTTGATCATAATATTTAATATATTTAATTTTTAATTTAATTTAACTGAAATATATTTATAAATAATATCATAATTCAGATTAAATGCATATTTTGGGATCCAGCAATAAATTTACATTCAAAGAGATTTATTAGGCTTGCATCACATCCTTACTTTGAATATTACTACCGGTGATCTGTACCAAGAAGTGGTCCCAAATACCCATCTAACAAAAATATTTTCAAATACCTTTTTCTCCTGAAAGAAAAAAATCTAAAGAAACCTTAACGTCATATATGTAAAGAAGTTTTCACACTTTTCATCTGATTTTAATTGTCATCATTTTTATGTTTTCTTCTCCTTTAACCGTGCTAGATTGTCATCCTGTAGTTACAGAACGTTAAATCTGACAGAGAAAAATGAAGTTCCCACACCAAATTAAAGCCTTGCAATTACTTGTACCTTGTTTCCCTTTTTCTTTTTTTCTTTTTTTTTCCTTTCCTTTCCTTTCCTTTTTCCTCTTCCAATACTTTTTCGCAGGTGTGATCTTAACATTAGATTCATTTCCTGTAAAAGAAAAAAACATTTCAGCACTATATATTTAAATGTGTAACATTTCTGGGTAAAGAAGATAGTGTTAAGTGTAGCACAGTCACTATACAATAACTGCATAAAAAGCTAATGTTACCGTATTGAAAAATTTATGCCATCAAGGAAAAAAAAGTTTCCAAGAACTTGGAACATCTGCTCTTTAAGTGATCAGTATATAATAAGTGTTTTACGGTGGACTTGATGTTGTCCAGGACTAATATAAGAGCGCTGTCTGGCAACCTGTTTCATCTTTAGGGCAGTTATCTAAGAATGAAGGATTATGGGTTAATTAATACCAAGTCGCCAGTGTCCAGCCATGTCGTGGCAAGCATTTAGGCCCTATTTAAGATATCTTGTACGGTATTAAGTTGTCTTGATACCATTATCTGGAAATTGGTCAATGTACTTCAGAAAATCGTATACTGACATAACTGGATATCCACATCTGAAATTCATTTTAAGGTTACCATAATATATTTTATCCTTCACATAGGCCCAAAAAAAAAAAAAAAAATTTCAGTCAACAGTACATGCAAAAGTAATGTCCTTATTAAAATAAATTCAAGTTACCTGTATCTGAAATAACTGACATATGATCTCAAATTCTTCTTGTGTTATATATGTACCTTTTTGGTTTGGTTATATTTGTGTTAGGAAAATGGATGTGTTAAAAAGAATTTGAAATACCGGTAGCCTAGGTGAAAAGATATCACGACATCTCGAAATACACAGTCCACATATCAACAAGAGCCTACTCAATACTTGAGACTTCTGAGAATGACTTACTGGTAATTTAAGATATATATTTGAAACTTAACGAGTTTTTAAAATGAAATAAAATAAATAAATAAATAAATAAATAAAATAATGCATAGACGCTTGATTGAACCACTGCTGGAAAGTTTGAGGTTTGTATTTTTTGCGCCAGCAAACATGCCAATCATTTGTGCCGGAAGGGTATTTGTCACCTTCCTAGTATTCAAACTAGACCATATTACTCAAGTAAATGTTGTCAGTGAAAATATTGAAAACTTACATGTACGGGCCGACTTCAGTAACAGCCTTCCCTGACCACCTTTACGACACGGCCCGTCTGCTGGTCGGGGTTTTACTTTTATTTTCCCGGTTCGCTTTTTTCTAGTCACGTGACTATTGTTATAGTTTTCGATTATGCATACCTTCAAAGGGGATTGATTGTCTATTTGTGACGAATTTAAATATTTTTTTCCAAAAGCATTTGGAATCCTCACATCTGTTATAAAATTCGCTTGCAACCTGGACATTTGCGTAGGCCGAATTTTGCGGCTGAGAATAAGTACACAACTTCTAAGACCCGATGAGTGACAGGTGCCCGGATAGTGACGGGCCCAGGTCACAAAACGTGCGAAGTCATTAGAGCCGAAGCCGAAGGAGACCTTTAAATGCTTTCAAACACCTAATGAAAACGTCATTGTATACAAGTGGGTTTGGATTTAGTACCTTGACTTTTGATATCAATTTGAATTTAAACTATTTGGTCTCAAAATGAAATGAAATATGCAAGTAGATGCATCGTTAATTGTGTGTCTGTATCATGTGTTGTTGTTGTACATGTTCAGCTGTGTATCTCATTCCGATCATAAAAATGTGAGCCCGAGATTGCTCTGGTTTTAGATTTGGCAAACAGTTTGATCGACAATGGATGGCCTCAAACCAACGTCAATACGCTTATTTAAAAACCTGATGGCAGTGCAGTTGCCATGGCGGCTTGCCACGGTGTCTGAGACAAAAATAACTCATTTGTTTGGGCCATCCTTGCCCAAACATAATTTTCCCAAACCTAACGTCAGAGAAATCTTGGACTGTAAATGATAAAGCAGATTGTTAACATAAGCAATAAGGTACAATCCAACAAACTTTCATACATATATACTTCACTGCGTTACCTCTGGATTCAAACTTTTGTATCGCGAAATCTATAGCACGAGACCATTTGGCTTCTTGTGATGGAATATGTTTGTTAAACGTGTTTAAAACAGATAAGTATTGTAAAGTTTAAGTGTGGATATGCTTATGTCATGAGTCCCAGCCTCATTCAGCAAAGCATGGATGAATAAAGTTATGAAGTAAGGTGGAGAGCAGAACATAAACAACAACCTAGCCTGAGCACAACAGCTGCAAGAAGTGTACTAAATAAGGCGAATCTCCATATCAGGAGTGTTATGACTTCATGTAGTTGTGGGTAAGAGATACTTGTAAACTGGCGTGTCTAAGTCAGGCATGAATTTATGGCAGTTGCTTACAGTGCTGTTGTTATTATGATTATGCAAGATGGATATTCAGTCAAGCCACTGCTGTAGATTCACGCCTGTTAGCTGAGTTTGTTAGAGCCTGCAACACCATATGTTAATATAGCAGCAACATGGGTAATGACATCTTAATTTCAAATGTTTGAGCTCAACTGTTTGTTTAATAGTTTTTTAATTGTTTTACTTTTTATTTTATTTAGGGCTTTGAGATGGCAGAAAATGGTGGCTTGGTATACATTGAAATGGATGGACAGTTGCATTATGTGAGTTCTGATTTATTACACCCAGAATGACACTTTGTACTGTGTTTTGACCTACATGGATACCATCCTCCATACCATTGTGCATGGAAATGTGAACATGGTCAAGGACTGTTCAAGATGGTTACATGATTGTTTGTTCTGTGTGAACCTGTGTAAACACAGGTGGTGGTAGTGTTGAGTGCTGCCTGGTTTCCTTTGCCTTTAATAATACCATCAATAAGTAGCAGTCCATGTATGATTGTGTTGTTAAGTTGCATGCTATTCAACCACTCCGACACATAAGATGTGAGTTCAATCCTGGCCTTTGACAGGGAACTTGTACACTTCCTGCTTTCACTATTGATGGCATCCTGGTAACAAACAGTGATTGATGACACTGGCTGTTTGTACAATGAAGATCACTTATAATTATATCGTGTGCATATCTGTAGATCATACTTTGGAAATTTCATCATGAATTTGCCATAGGTTAGTGGATTACCCAGGCACTCTGGTTTCCTCCACTTAAGAAATAAATGAAATAAATAAATAAATAAACGGTAAAAAAAAAGAGGTCTAACATAAGGCATGATTTTACTGATCAATACTGAGCAGATCACAAATATTATATCACAATTTATATTCATGTTTTCCAGCTCCAGCTATCACCTGTTGATCCACCCACAGGGACACAAGTCAGTGCAGATGTTCCCTTTGTAGATAATTCAGAGGTCACACCCACAGGTGGTCCTGTTGAGGGTCGACAGGGCGAAGATGAAATTTCGCCAGCAGACCCCAATAAGGAGCCACCAACTCAGTCTGCAAAAGAAGAGCTGTCTGCTCCAGCTACATGGACAAAGTCTACAGGAGACAAGTCACATGAATGCACTGTGTGTGGCAAGGGATTCAACAAATCAGCGTACGTCAAAATTCACATGCGTGTCCACACTGGGGAAAAGCCTTATGCCTGCCACTTGTGCGAAGCTCGCTTCACGGGCAGGACTGCACAGCAGCGGCACTTGCTGCGTCACACCGGGGAACGGCCGTTTAAGTGCGACATTTGTGGCAATGACTACGTGCTTAAGCAAGATCTGCGTGAACATCGCAAGGGTCATGGTTTTGACGCAGAAAAAAAATGCGTATGTGATGTTTGCGGCATAGCTTTTCGCTATCCATTCCAGTTGAAAATTCACAAAAGACGTCACACTGGTGAAAAACCTGTGGAGTGCAATATTTGCCATACAATGTTTCGCACGCCACAGACTCTGTATATACACAAGAGGACTCACACTGGGGAAAAACCTTCCAAGTGCCTGTTCTGTGGCAAGCGATTTGCCACAACATCTGATAAAAACAGACACGAAATGATCCATCGCAACGAAAAACCTTTCAAATGCGATTTGTGCGATAAGCATTTTCAGAGGCGATACAAAATGGAAAGTCATCGAAAGGTTCATTTCAAGGAGACTGTTAAAAGTGCAAATAATACCAAAGACAAAACTTTCCAGTGTGGTACTTGCGATCAAACATTTGCCTTACAGTTATCCCTTGATCTACACATGAGAATGGTTCACAGCACAGAGGAGGTTGAGCAGGGCCAAGCTAGCGAAACATCTTACAAAAACGGAGAAGAAAAGGACTCAGAATCTGTTATTGTAAAAGTTGTGTGATTTTATTGCGATGAACATCATAAACAACAATGGAATGTCATTGTTAATGAGGTTAATGAGGTCGCATGTACCCGTGAAATCGACTAATTCGTGTGTGTGACCTCAAATTTAAACCATGATTATGTTACTTGTTTTACGTGGTACCCAAAGTCCAACTTCTGTTATTCTTAGAAAAGTGTTTTGAGGCTTGTGTGGAAGGCAGGATGATACCTTACTAGCAGTGAAAGTAATAATTGATGACATTTATTTGCACTTTTATATGGACTTTTTGATGGTGAATTTTTAGGCCAGATTCAGTAATCACGGTTATATGTAAAAAGTGGTTGTTAAATCGACTGTGTTGAATACAAGTTATGTCCCTTGGTGGCTAAGTGGTTTAGGATGCTAAATTGTAGACTTTAGTGTTTTCTCATGACCTATGAAATCAGGTTCAAATCCAGCTGTTGCCCTCCAGATCTCCACAATGGATGACTGAGATAAGATGTTTGTTATTTCATTGGTGTTTTACGCCAATATTTCACTTACGCGACCACGGCCAGCATTATCATGGGAGGAAACCCTGCAAAGGCTGGAGGAAACCCACAACCATCTGCAGATTGCTGGCAGACCTTCCCACATATGGCTGGCAGACCTTCCCACATATGGCTGGAGAGGAAGCCTGCATGAGCTGGACTTGAACTCAAAGCGACCACATTGGTGAGAGGCACCACACTGACATGGTAACCACTGCTCCACTCCTATTCCAGAATTCCAGAAAGATATGTATGTACGATGATTTTGATAAACTACTGCTGAGGTCAGAATGAAATGGTAGAAGTAAAGGAATAAATGCATCGTACAAGGTTTTGCATTTCTTATGTTTATGAACAATGTGCATTGGTAAGAAGCTGCTGGAGTCATTGCCACTTTAACCACGTTGGCCACATCGGCCTGTTAACCGTGGTCACCCGCAAACCACATCGGCCCCACAAGAAAGGACTGCTTTCTAGGACTTTCCAGTTTATAGTGCGGTCACTGTGAGTTCAAGTCCAGCTCATGCTGGCTTCCTGTCCGGCAGTACAAGGGAAGCTGTGCCAGCAGCCTGTGGATGGTTGTGGGTTTCCCCCGGTTTTTGCTCACATTAATACTGGTTGTCGTCGTATGAGTGAAACATTCTTGAATACAGCGTGAAACATCAATCAAATGAATGAATACCTGAACTTTTCTCATCGATAGCAAACACCTAAAGGAAAAGACCTGTAAAAATCAATACAGGCATCACTTAATAGACCACTTAAAACCATGCACAAATGTACTTTCATTTATTTTTTTTTATTTTTTTTGAAGGGGATTAAATGCGCTCTAACATTTGAATTCTAAGGTGGTCTTTACAGACCATACTATCAGAGTTTAGGAACTCTGACGTTACAGGAAGTCTTTCCAACTATATTCACAACACTGAATGTTGGAATAACTTTTTTTTTTACCCATGAGTAAAAGATTGCTGAAAATGTCAAAATTTCCTTTATTCTTTCTGGTGAATATCATTTGAAAAAGTTGTTACATCAGAGTTCCTACATACTGTCAGTATGGCTCATAAAGCCCACCATAGAATTAAAATATTTGAATGCCTTTCAAGACTCTTTTGAAAAAATCTAAAAAAAATAAAACGAAGTAAATTTTACGCATTTCACGCATAAGTTTTTAAGTGTAGGTATTTTTATGCATAGTTTCCAGTTGCCTGTCCGATGATTGGTTTTCTTTTACTTTAATGGGTGATAACAGTTCAGTTCCCAGTTTCACAAAACAGCACGTAGCATTTTTTTTTAATCATACATTTGTTGTGCGATATTTCGTACATCACTATTACTGTACCATTGTCCTATATGTGTGATTATGGTACATGTACAACATCTTTGTGAAACTGGGCTCTGGCTTTCATTACGTTAATCAATGATGTTGTTCAGATACATGTACACAACATTAAAGCTACTTTTTCTTTCATCTGAGTTTCTGGATCATGGCTTCAGATCTTGTCCACATCCTTTATATAAGAAACAAAACAACAGCCAAATCAATTCATATCATAATTTATAGATAGTTGAAATACATGTGTCAGGATCTATATTTATCTGATTGATGTTTTACACCAGACTCAAAAATATTGTCAAGATTTATACCTTCACAAATTGAAGTGATGGTTCACATTGTTATATCACACATTGTTCTTGTGAACGATCAATGCATGTTAAACAAAAATCCAAGTTTCTCGTCAGTCTGATTATCTGTCACCTATCAGGGGCCTCTGTGGCTCAGTTGGTTAGCGCGCTAGGG
The DNA here is from genome assembly GCF_032854445.1 of Liolophura sinensis. Taxonomy (NCBI): domain Eukaryota; kingdom Metazoa; phylum Mollusca; class Polyplacophora; order Chitonida; family Chitonidae; genus Liolophura; species Liolophura sinensis. The sequence goes on along the minus strand of NC_088304.1, from coordinate 25,339,699 downwards.
CAGGAGTCCTATGACCCAGGAGTCTCTCACCAATGCGGTCGTTGTGAGTTCAAGTCCAGCTCATACTGGCTTCCTCTCCGGCTGTACGTGGGAAGGTCTATCAGCAACTTGCGGATGGTCGTGGATTTCCCCCGCGCTTTGCCCCGGTTTCCACCCACCATAATGTTGGCCGCCATTGTATAAGTGAAATATTCTTGAGTACGGCATAAAATACCAATCCAATCAAATCAAACCTTTCACCTATCACTCAAAAAATAAATTGATATGGTATTCAGAACTTCTTTGGGCACATCCTGTCTGCATTATGACTTTCACGTACTTTGCAACTGTGAATTTTCACTATTGCCATTTCTACCATGAACTAACTTTACATGCATATCTCTGGAAAGTTCCAAAGCAAAGCTCCTGTCACAGATGTCACATGTATGGGTTTTCTTCACAACAGTATTTTCCGTGGAAGCCAATTTCCGTAGAGTCCCATGTTTCACAGATTTCCTCTTCCCTCGGGCCCCCGATTGGCCTGATTTCTTCTTCCCGCGTCTCCCAGATCGCGCTAATTTCCAATTCCCTCGGACCCCAGTTATCACTGATTTCTCCTTCTCTTCACTCTCAGTTGTGATCATTTTCTTGACACAGTCTGATTTCTGGTGCCTTTTGAGGTGACGGACCAAGCTGAAGCACCTGCCACATTTTTGACATTTAAATGGTTTTAGCATGGAGTGAACTGCAGAATGTCTGTACAGCTCATGACCATCAAAGAAACCTTTCCCACACAAGAGACACTTACAGTGTTTTACCTTCTCATGGACTCGTTTCACATGAACAGCCAAGCTCGCAGTAGAGATAAATTTGGCGTCACACACTGTACACTCAGCTGGTTTTTCCCCAGTGTGTACTCTCCTGTGCACTTTAAGCTGACTAGGATACCTGTAAACTCTCTGGCACATATCACAAGGGTATTTCTTCAGTAGCTGTTCCGCTATTTCACTGTGTATTTTTTTATGCTCCTTGAGTTCGTGCTCTACAATGTAACTTTTCCCACATGTGTCACATTTATACGCCCGGATTTTGTTGTGTCGTTCAGTGTGCCGCTTCAAAGCTGTGCTGCCTGAAAACATCGCCCCACACAAGTCGCAGCAGTAACGTTTCTCTCCAGTGTGCGTTCTAATATGAACATTCAAAGTTGACCGACGAGCAAAGCCTTTCTCGCACACAGCACACACATGAGGTCTGGCACAATCAATAAGTGATGCTTCCATTGTCATCCGATGGCTTGAGTCTTAAGACCACACACTTGACAATGGATTGCTGCTTTATATATGGCATCAATATTTTCTGGAAAAAAAAAAAAAGATTTTAAAAGTTAATGCCACATGTAGATTGAGGTACTTTATTTAATGCACAGTACTTAGTGGTATATTGTAACAATTTTTCACTTCTATGATGGTGCTCAGATTTATTCGGGGATTAATACATGTGACATGGATTGTAGCTGCAAACATGTCAACTTTGATTCAATCGGTGAAGTCACAAGAATTACAGTGGTAAATGGTTTCTAATGTGTCAGAGGATATTTTGCTATGTCTCCTTACTGAAGAGTTGTACTTTGAACTGGTACCTTGCCTTACATGAACTTTTGCATTAGCTGTGTCAAAAAAGTCTGGATTAAAGTGTGAAATTGTAAGAAAAAGGAGATAACAGTGTGATTTTTCCTTGTGGTAAGTGTTCGAATACAATGTACAACTACCAGTGACAACTGTGGATGCAGGCGTTGTTTCTGTTTGAAGAAATCGCACAAAAAATATGCATCTTTTCATCCCTGCAACATTAAAATTAGTTACACATTTGCGACGAACTGATCAGTATGTGATAGGCGTTACTGGTGAAGAGTATTCAGTCTCCAGTAAACCTAATGCAAAATGACAAATATGATAGCACATTCATGGGCTTAGTTTACTGCTTCAAAAAAACATAGTGCTAGGACAAAATTTTAAAGTCTCCTGTACTTTCACAAGAGACACTCGATAAGCAACTGAGGTGCTGGCGACAGAACGCTGAGACTACTGCTGAAAATTTTTAAAATGGAATGTGGTATGGTTCCTCCGGAGTGTGAGCAATGGTAAAGCCATGTAGGGTTAATATAATTAGTCCAGCCCAGGCCTGTGTGATGGAACCTTCTTGTGTGATGGAACAACAATTTTAAGCTTCAGACATTAAACTGGCTTTCTGACGTAATAAACGTTGTCACCGCTACTGTAAATAACAAATGTGAACCTGTCTATCCTACATGTAACGAAAACTGGACCCGGGGCCCTGGACTGTACACAACAAAACGTTTCTGTGCCACATAACTGTTGCAATCTTGCTGGTAGCTCCGCTTGCTGGAACACCAAACAAGACAGGACTTCACTCTCTGACTGATTTTTCGGCCAGAGAAATTCGATGATATGCATTCCTCAGTAAATATACCTTTGACTGAGATTGTATCAATCAGACTGGATCCGTAGATCATCACTTATGAAATGCCCTTAGCAGAATGTCTTTAATTTTGTTAAGTGCCGGCTTACAGGCCGTGTCTTTGTTTTCACGAGAGATCTCGTGATGTTTCATGAGAAAATAGTCACAAGTGCTCATTTACGCCTCGTTTGCTTCGAACAGCCATATTTTAGATATGGAACAACATCATATCGTTAAAACAGCCATTTCGTAATGTTTAATGGCAGGTGAAGTTGTCGTCTTCATGAGTCAGATATGAAACTGTTAAGGAAGAAGAAAGTGAGTGTTCCAATGGTATTAGAAAATTTTTGCAGGATTCGGTGTGCGTGACATTGAGGGAAACAAACGGAATCAGCCGAGTAGCTGCCAAAGCGACTGGTTGTTGTTGTTGCTGTAAAACTGAATGCATCGGTAAAAAGTAAGTTGTGGGGCCTTCATTTACTACTTACTAAGTACCATGTACACTTTTCTCTCAACTATGGGGCGGCGCTACTTAAAAAGTTAGATGTCACTTTGAATTGCCCTTGTTGAATAGGAGTTCTTTATGTGTTAATAACGGACAACTTCAGCCAGAGCATTATGTTACGTGATCATAATGGTGATGAATATGTAGCGGTGGTAACCCCATCGTGTCGGCCTGCACTGGAGGAATTACAATCAGAACATCATCTAGTCAGAATGCTCACTATATAAAATGCATGTTCAAGCTAGCGGGATGGGCTTCGATATATGTCTGCGATCATAATATATGTTATATACAATATGATCTATAAAAGTTGTTAAATGTTGCTATTGTAAAATACACATTTTAGAATTATTTCTGGACTTTAAAGTTTGAAAACTGATGGCATGTAAATATGATTGTCGATGTATAGAGAAATGAACACGGCGATCTGTTGTGGACATGATATTTCTGACAAAGATTACACAATCAGGCCTACTGATATTTATCGTGTACTCACAAAAATGCCGAGGCTTACAGGGATGTGTACACGGCGCTGACTGACTGACCCTAGTTGTAGACCATCTCACACTTACAGCTACCTGAGCAAAGACATGTGGCCTGGCAAGGTTGTTGCCTTTGTTGATCATCCAATTCTCTGATGTTCATTGTGAAAAAAACAAAATTCTTCAATAAATTATCATAACTCTACCACATGACAGCTACCTCAGCTTTACAAATCCCCAAGTTGTGACGTGCATGCGCAGAGCTACATATAATATACACCTATATTTTTCACAGATGGCAAATGTCGCTACAGAGATTATTTTGGAGTGCATTCAGCTTGCTCCTGTTGAAGCCTTGAGCCAGCAGCCATCTGCAGAATGGGAAGGGAAAATACCTTGTCATCAGCCAAAGGAGAAAACCAGCTCAGGGAGTCAAACATGCCAAAGTTATTCTTGTCTACATTGTCCAAAAACCTTCTCCAAGTCATCATATCTGAAATTACACACAAGGATTCACACCGGCGAGAGGCCCTACCACTGTGACACATGCGGGAAGAATTTCTACGATCAGGCAGGACTGAACAGGCATAGCTTAATCCACAAGGTAAAAATAAGCTCAAACTGACACTAGCTGCATGCAACATCCCCCAAGGAAAATTTCCTGTCGGCTTTCATTCAAGCCATGTTTAAAGATAGAAGGCATATGTTAAAAAGATATGGGCCTCACTGGCTCAGATGTGCTGGCCAACTGTGGCCATCAGGCCCCTGACCAGTTAGGTTGTGTGTTCAAATCCAGCTCCCGTTGACTTGTTTTTTCTTGTTTTTTTTTTTTTGTTTTGTTTTTTTTTTTTTCTAGAAAACAACTGAAGGTACACAAGTGTGAGATCAGGACAGTTCTTGAATTATTATTTTGGGTGGGGAAATGTACAGTCCCTATATATACTTACATTTAGTTAATGACTGCTTTATTGTTCAAATTTTGATAATTCTGTTCTGCTTTGTTTTTTTTTTTTAAAAAGGGACTGAAGCCACACAAGTGTGAGATCTGTGGACAGCAGTTTAGGCAGAAGTGTGTTTTGAAGAAGCATGCTGTGCGCCACCTCAGTGCTAGCCAATTGGCCGCAGTAAGGTGTCAAGTGTGCGGAGTCGCCTTCCAGTTCGCTTCTGAGTTAAAGAGACACATGGTGAAGCATGACAGACCCGGAGAAAAGCTTTTCAAGTGTGACTACTGCGAGAAGCGCTTAGCCTCCAAAAGTTCTCTCAAACTTCACACCCGCCTACACACAGGAGAACGTCCGTTCAAGTGTGCCTACTGCCCCAAAACCTATGCCACTCGCCATGAATGGCGAGGCCATGAAATGAACCACACCGGCTTAAAACCGAACAAGTGTGATATTTGTGGAAAGACGTTCAGTATCCCCGCTCGGCTGAAAGCACACAAAATTGTTCACGATGCCACCCAGACAGAAGCGAAATCAAAACCTGGTGCTAAGGAAAGCATAGATAAACCATTCAAATGTGGAAAGTGTGATAGAACTTTCGCTCTGGAACTGTCTCTTAGACTTCACCAGGACATGGCTCATCCCGAGCGTGCGGGGTCATAGCCATTTCACTGGTACAGACACTGACATAGAATAGGGTAAATTGTCCGTTGTCATTTAGGGACTCATCGAATAGAATGGTACCTGTATTTCTGGCAGTTGCATACGTGTATGTCAGCTGTTATTAAAGCCACAGAGCATTTATTAAACAGCGAAAGTTATCTGTATCACTGTTGCGGAATCTTTCATATTAGTTTTATATCAGATTTCTTGACGATTTCCTAGTCCTGTGAATGACCTCACTGTCTGTTGGACAGTTTGGTAATACAACCTTGGCCAAGAATCTTCAGTTTTTCTGCCTCTACGTGAAATACGAATAGAAGTTGGGATACTTCAACATTACCTAGACAAACCTGTTGCATGTACAACATAGCGATAGTCAAAGGTGGTGACTGAACGATGGAGTATTTATGTAATGCTAGAAGTTTAACATCATACTTAACAATATTTAAGTCATATGACAAGGAGTCAGTTAGTTTGTAGATATATTGTGTCGTTTTGAGCCCATGCTGCCACACTGAAGTATCATTCCGAAGACACCAACCATGACAACCCATCCAGTGATATTGTACTAGTACTAGTGCATAAACCTCTCAGTGTCAAGTGCCAAGCAAGGCAGCAATAAATACCATCAAGTACAAGTCTGGTATGAACCGATAAGAGTTTGATCCCGGGTTGTCCTGACTTTGAAGCGGATGCTCTAACCAATAGGCCACCGAAGCGGTGCGAAAGAGTAAGGTATCCAAGTCATATTTCATGTGTTAATGTTATGTAATGATGGTCCACAGGCACAGTGCCAAAGGTAACTCTGAAGAAATTCATTTTGATAATCGATCTCAAAATATTTCATTGAACAAGTCATCCTGAGGATGCCTTGTTCCGAGTCAAAACATTGAGAATATTCTTAAGAGTTATTTTGCATATTTATAGTACATCTTAACAGGTTGTAGATTGTTTACCTTACTTACCCATCTGGTTGGTTCAGTCCACAAACAACCGGTGTATGGATGTCGTTTGTTTATTTAACTTACCCATCTGGTTGGTTCAGTCCACAAACAACCGGGTGTATGGATGTCGTTTGTTTACTTTACTTACCCATCTGGTTGGTTCAGTCCACCAACAACCTTGGCTTCTATTTCCACCAGATTTTCACATCTTAGAGCAGTAAACCAGGAGCTATGGAACCATGAAAACAGTGGTGGGTAAACACAGTTCAAACACTTCAGGATGTTAATAGTGAACACACTTGGTACTCTGTGCTGTGAACTGTTATTTCCAACCACTCTGTTTGCTTTGAGCATGTATATTTTTGTTGAGAATAGTTTGGGTGAAGAAAACCACCAGATTTTGTATCTTCTTTCAATTCAGATGCTTCGTTATCATGTAATTATCCAGTGGAAGTCCTGAAACTATTCTAATCTGGCTTTAATCCAATGAACATCCAGCATCACATTGTCCATTCTTGAGTTATTATGTCAAAGACTATCAGTGGTTAACTGAGGAGGTTCCATGACAGCATGGCGCATTGACCCAGCAGTCTCCCACCAATGCGGTCGCTGTGAGTTCAAACCCAGCCCATGCTGGCCTCCTTTACGGTCATAGGTGGGAAGGTCTGTCAGCAACATGCGGATGATCGTGGGTTTCCCCTGGGCTCTGCCCGGTTTCCTCCCAGCACAGTGCTGGCTGCCGTTGTATCAGTGAAATATCCTTGAGAATGGCGTCAAACACCAATCAAATAAGTAAATAAGTGGTTAAAGAACATCATATTGATGATATAAAGCACCTCACTTATAGCACAGTAGGCAGATTTGTCCACTGACAACAGCAATGTAATGAGGGAAAGGTGTATGACATGTCGTTATTGCACATAACAGGGACTGAAAAAGTTTGTTTTGAGGTTCAAGGGACAATCATGTATTTGACACCCAATGATAGCCCTGGATAAGTCAAGTCTATCATCACAAATGCGAGACAGCATTGATCACTTATCGTCACCAACATCTCACAAACAACAGGCAATCCACATATTCACAGTCCATGATCCAGATTGCAGCCCCGCATAATAATTAGCCACGGTATTCTGCAAAAACTGTGGTAATTACTGACGCATTGTTTTTAGGTCAGCCGACACCAACTGAATGAAATTGTGCTGTTGTGTTGACATTAAGTATATAGACAAAGATACAGGATACGAAACAAAATAAAACCGTACTACAAAACCGTATATGGCGAGAGTAACCCACTAAAACTTCATTTACGAGGCAACAACTTATTAAACTTCAATCAGAATTAGTAGATTTTAGAAGTAAAATTGCTGCCATGGAGAGTGCCGTTGTAACAGCCATCCCCAGTGAATTTAGATCAGCATTTTAAACGGTGTGGCAAATTTTCCCAATTAAGAGGGCTGGCATGGAGCCTGCATTTCTTGTGCCAAGAGATATTAGTACCAAATTCAAAAGTAAACTACATGAATAATGTTCACGTTTTATCTACCGGGATCAGGGTATTGTTTTTTCTAAAACAAGGCAACAAGGGGTATTATCATCATTATCATAAGGCAGATGCTTGAAGGCTAGAAAACATTTATTTCTTTAATCCGTTTCAAACACTGTACTCAAGAGCTTCCCACTTACATGCATATGAAAGTAATCAGGTCAATGAGTGCTAAGTGGACACTGGAGTGACCAGAGTAAACCATTGTCATACATCAGTTACCTGACCACTTTTGACTTATGGTCAAGCCAGGTATTAGACATTTCAGCCCACTTGGTCAGCAGGAGCCCCCACCATAAATTACAAGTGCTTCATGCGGGAATAATTTTTTTGTAAACAAAGCAATATTATATGTAACACATTTAAATGTAATGCATTTATCAGTTCTGTCTTTTAAATGCCTGTGTTTAAGAAGCCCGAAGCTCTGGCACCTATTGCACAAAGCCTAAGTTGACTGCCACGGGAACATATTCTTTGAACATGTGTCGCCACAGTAGTTATAATCAACTTAGCCTACATGTACAACAGCTTTGGGAAAGCAGCCCTTAGTACTTTAGAGAATCAGATCAAAAGAATAAAAGAGAAGTTCTGCAGAATTGTAACTTGTGTAACGGGTTAAAGATTAAATGTCCACGGACTACTCTGTTTGATCGCCATTCTTATGAACCAAGTCTCTATGCATTTTCAAGGACAGTTCCAAAGCGAAAGACCTGTTACAGTCTGGGCACTTAAAGTCCTTGTTCAATGGCAAAATGTTCGAGTGAACCCGGTTCGGAAGTGGATTTTCGTGAATGTTTTTGACATGCGAAGCCCTTGTCGAGGAAGTCCCGAAGCTTTGTTCACAAACACTACATTTGAACGGTTTCTCTCCTGTGTGTGTACGTTCGTGGCGTTTTTTCCCAGTGGTGCAGACAAAGGTCTTATCACAGTAAGCACAATGGTATGGTTTTTTCCCTGCATGAACTCTTTCATGTCGGTCTTTGGCAGACTTCCGACCGAAGCACGTTCCACAGTAGCTGCAGACAAACGGTTTTTCGCCGGAATGCATGATCTCGTGAGACCGTAAAGCAGCCTGGTTGAAAAAAGCCTTCGGACAATCTGGACATTTGAGCGGTCTGTCCTCATAATCTATGTCAGCGATGGACTTGCCTTGCTTGGTTTGCCTTCGCATGCCTTCATGAGCTCTGACGTGGGTGTTCCTGTGCGTGGACTGTGTGAAACTCATGTCGCAATACTTGCACTTGTAAGGTCTTGCTCCCGTATGAACTCTCATATGACGATTCAAACCGCTCTGATGTGAGAATTTACTCTCGCAAACTTTGCAGGCATAAGGTTTCTCCCCCGTGTGCATTCTGATATGCAATGTCAGGTAAGCCGCTCGTTCAAACACCTTGCCACAAAAAGAACACGGGTATTCCCCATTCCCCTTTGTCGGTTTCACTTTCACTTTCGATGATGCCGTTGTTGCTGAAGCTGGATCATTGCTACCTTTACTCCGCGGAGGTAATACTGTTATAACAAAATGTGACTCTTTGTTTGGCGATAAACTGGACTTGACAATCCCGAAGGTTGGATTTCCTTGTCCAGCCAAAGTTCCCTGAAGGTCAAAAAAAAAATGACGCTCGAAGCTTGTAGAGTTCTGATGGATATTAATTAACCAGTTTAATACATGTACCTTGAAACTTATATATGCATTTATTTATTCATATTTTAAAGTGACAAATGGGAATCCTGAGACAACACAACAGATGATGTCTGATTTACAAATTTTCAGGACACTACTCTAAACTCGTGCATAATTATGACATTTCTGTTACTAACTACTAAGTATTATCTTGTTGCAACAGACATTGGTTCATTTATTTTAATTTGTGTTTTCTTCAAGGTGCCAAGGCAGAAGTCAAGACTAACCATAGCTCAAGGTCTACCTTACTGAAACTTGGCAAAAGTTCGAATTTAAAACCTGAAAGACATTGCTTCGACTCACTTGATTCAAAAGTTTAAATGTCTGGATTACTGTTATTTTAACCATATCGTGATAATTCCAGTTTCTTGACAAACCTCTTCACCCAATGGTCAAGCCAAACAAGAGGGAGCAGGACATGTGAGCTTCTTGGCCAATGACAAACCGATATACATCCCAGCCAAGGGAGCCTGGACAAAGTTGACTGCAGAATTTAAAACGATTTTACAGTGGGCCTTATTACATACCAAATGCATCTTTACATCCAAAAATCAATCAAATGGGTGTGACAGTGAGCCGAATCAGCCTTTCAGGTGTCTCACAAGTTCACTCAGGTTTGGATGAGGCAGAATCGAAGTTCTTGCAAACTAACGCAGCTAAAATACTGAATATACATCTCTCACAGTCGTTCCTGTAGGCTCAACAGTGCCATTAGCAGCTTCCATAAAATACTTTACTTAGCCCTGTTAGTATCTGAGAACCCCAAGGACTTGCATAAATTTTGCTAGGATTTGCTAGACTCCTGAAATGCTGAATTGGCTCACAGTGAGTGAGAAGCTCCTGTGGAAAAGAAGCATACTTACAGCATGTTTATTGGCAGGAGTATTTTGGTATTGCACAGGTTCTCTCACCAACTCCATTTTCAACTCAGAGATACAGGCTTCATCTGATGTACATTGCTGAAAAGAAAAAAGCACACTATTTATTTTGAGGAAAATAAACAACCATTTGATTTATTTATTTGATTGGTGTTTAACGTCGTACTCAATAATATTTCCTTTATATGACTGCAGGTAGCATCAGGGGGAAAGAAAACCAAGCAGATATGGCAGAGCCAGGAGGGAAACCCACGATCATCCTCAGGTTAATAATAACTATTTGAGAGCTACTTTTGAGCCAGTTTGATATACAATATATACCTAAAATGAAATATACATCACTGGTCACTCTTTTGTTTGCATGGGGTTAAAGTCGCTTTCAACATTTTATCGTCTAGAACTATTTCACGTTGTTCAATTAAATTAGGCATTGGAGCCTATTTTCAAGAATTTCTGTTATTTACCTGCCTCAACGTTTAATCGTTGAATTCAAAAACGCTGTAGGTTCATTCCGCAAGGCACTCTGCAGAAAACATGAATAACGAAGCAGATGCGCACATGATCGCTGCAAGCTTTGATTGAACACTGTATTACTGCCGCCTCATAGTAATGCTTAGCTCCACAAGTGAAGTTGACAGCAGATTTAACAATGTATTACCATACCCAGCTGCTAGGTCAGCTTCACACACTTCTGCAATGATCCCAGATACGCTCACTGTTCTACTTTAACAGTGACCTTAAATTTTAAGTATTAAACCCTGACCTTGTAGATGTATGCATCGATGAACAGATAAATCATGTCTGCATTCAAATGTAGCTTCAGCTTTATGTTCCGATCAATGGGTCCGGTAGAGTAAATCTTTGGTGTTCTGACAAACGTCTTCGGTTCGGTATACTACCGCCATGTATCAACTAACTTTCACGCAATAATCAATTTCATGTCACCTGACATTGTGAAACACTGGTCTTTGCATTATGTGGTTTTGTTTACTGGACTTCCCTGACCTTTGGCCAAGGGTCACACAAAGTACCAGAGAAAAGTCAAAAGAGCCAGATGTCAAGCGGGAACTGCGTTAATTGTGGCTGTCATTTTTCCACAGCAAGGAGACATGTCCAAAGAGTTTCTTTACTATGAATTGTCAACAAATCAAAAGCAATGAGGGAGGTTCTAAGTAATTTATTTGTAACCTTAGCGGTCGCAGTGAACTGAATATACATCTGTGTGACGCACAAGCTATTTATAGCTGACAGCTTATGATGTTTCCAGCTGGAATGCCCGCATCACATGACAGGGAGTACAACAGCCAAAAATGGCAACCAACACATTAAAGGCATGGACACATGGAGGCAACTTGCGCGCCCAAATCGTTTGATTTTGTCATCCATATTGGAGTAGGGACCTTGCATGTTTGTCTTGAAGCAACCCTTTACATGTTGTGTCTTCGCAGAAACCAGTTTTACGCAGGTTAAGACATAATAACTTCGTCAAAAAACTAACGTTCTGCAACCGATACTCACAGAACATGTTGGACATCTTGCATGATACCACAAGTCAGGTTGTCTGCTCGGCACGTCAGTGCATCGTTAGATCAGTTGAGCCACATTCGCACGGCTATGTAATGCTATGCCAAAAATATGGGAATTTGAAAGTTCTGGTTGCTGTTATATGCCATAGCAAGGTCAATTCACTGAAGGACCAGATTTTCACAATGAGGATATGAGATGTCAGAATTTTAACATAGTACATGGGACTGCGTGAAATTCTGCGTATGTTACAGCTTGGTCTTCTTGACTCGTTGCCATATTCCCAACACATTCGCCAAGGCATTCGTAAGAGTGTTTATACCGTAAGCGAAAGCGATACCGATCGGAACTATCAGTGGCAGAAATACAACAACAGCATCGCGCATCTAGACTTGTCGTTCAATGTGTCCAAACACCTTGTCGTTCGTTGCGATAAGAAGGGTCTCTAACAAAGCCTGTATAGCTCCAAAAGCTACCATCATTACGGGGATAAAACACTCAAATTATAACAAAAGACTTAACTATTTTGATCTTACAATTTTCCTGTTGACTGCCACAGCCGTTGTCAATAGGACACAGGAGAGTGCCTAAAGGGAGGTCACTCTGCAATTAAAACCCTTGCCCCTGTTCTTGGTGACTGATTTTATTTATAATATTTCTTGTTTTTAACGCCATGACAATCAGAAAATGAGTTCATCTCCAAATGAATCAATAAACGAATCAACGAATCAATCAGCCAAAGAATCAGCAGGCCAATCAATGAGTCCATGTATCTGTCAGATTTTAAAATCAGCCAATTTAAGAATTTAACTGTACCGTACTGGTACAGACATGACAGGTGCCAAAGAATAAAATCAATCAAATAATCAATCAGCCAATGAGTAAATCTACCAAAGAATAAATCTGACAATGAATCACTCAATCAATAAATGAATCAATCAACCAATGAACAATCCAATCAATGAATCAGCCAACAAATCAATCACTTAATGCATCAATAAATCAGTCAGAGAATTAACTAGCCACTGAATCAATCAGCAAACGGACCAATCAGCCAATAAATAAGTCAGTGCACTGATGATTGAATTCACTATTGAATCATTCAGACAATAATATAATAAGCTTAATCAAACAATCAGCGAATGAATCAATTTAGCACTGATCATTAGGCTAAATCTACCGATAAATAAATTGGCCAGTAAAATCATCCAATGACAGAACGTCACTGAACAAATCCATCAAACAGTGAAACCTTCAGTAAAGAAATTGATCATCCAATCAAATGGGCAATAAATCTGCATATACATACACATAGTTGGTAATGGCCAGTAACCTAGACAACATTGTGAGTCATCATATTAGGAACAGTTCAATATGCAGACGGAGAATCAATATGTCAGTAACCTAGACAACATTGTGAGTCATCATATTAGGACCAGTTCAATATGCAGGCGGAGAATCAATATGTCAGTAACCTAGACAACATTGTGAGTCATCATATTAGGACCAGTTCAATATGCAGGCGGAGAATCAATATGTCAGTAACCTAGACAACATAGTGAGTCATCATATTAGGAACAGTTCAATATGCAGGCGGAGAATCAATATGTCAGTAACCTAGACAACATTGTGAGTCATCATATTAGGAACAGTTCAATATGCAGGCGGAGAATCAATATGTCAGTAACCTAGAGAACATTGTGAGTCATCATATTAGGACCAGTTCAATATGCAGGTGGAGAATCAATATGTCAGTAACCTAGACAACATGATGAGTCATCATATTAGGATCAGTTCAATATGCAGGCGGAGAATCAATATGTCAGTAACCTAGACAACATTGTGAGTCATCATATTAGGACCAGTTCAATATGCAGACCTAGAATCAATATGTCAGTAACCTAGACAACATTGCGAGTCATCATATTAGGACCAGTTCAATATGCAGGCGGAGAATCAATATGTCAGCAACCTAGACAACATTGTGAGTCATCATATTAGGACCAGTTCAATATGCAGGCGGAGAATCAATATGTCAGTAACCTAGACAACATTGTGAGTCATCATATTAGGACCAGTTCAATATGCAGGCGGAGAATCAATACGTCAGTAACCTAGACAACATTGCGAGTCATCATATTAGGACCAGTTCAATATGCAGGCGGAGAATCAATATGCCAGTAACCTAGACAACATTGTGAGTCATCATATTAGGACCAGTTCAATATGCAGACCTAGAATCAATATGTCAGTAACCTAGACAACATTGTGAGTCATCATA